>NW_022900926.1:49132582-49140028 GCF_012274545.1 Fukomys damarensis | reverse complement strand
TTTTTTTTTTTTTTTTTTTTTTGGTACCGGGGATTGAATTCGGGACTGCTGCACTACTGAGCTAAATCCCCCTGGCCCTTTTGTTTTAGTTTTTATTTCTCATCTACTTTACCCTGAATTCACATGACCATTTCATGATTCCTTTGGGTATTACACGTCATTTTCATGCTTTGATGACTGATTATACATGCTAATACTTTGTATTTTATAGACACTGTGACTTGTTTTTACTCTTAAGTTTTAAATCAATTGAAAAAACATACTGATTTCACATGAATACCTATTGAACTCACCATAGATTTTTAAGAGTACAATATATCAATATTCTTATTTGCATACATTATGAAAGTAAACAAAGAAATTCACAAAATTGAGAAATTGAAATATGTTTGAGTTTGGAAAAATACCCTTACAAAGTTAGTCCTTAAAAGACATGGCTACTGTTTTACTTCTATATTATAAAATACTTTTTTAGAATTTTTGATCCAAATGTAATGACTTTCAAACAGCTGAGGTAAATAGTTCTGATTAACGAAAGGTTCTAGTTTACACTGACCCCCTTAAATATTTCAATATTTCATATTTTGAAACTATATTCTGGGGCCAGGGATTTAGCTCAGTGGTGCTGCCGCCTGCCTTGCAAGAGTAAGGACCTGAGTTTGATCCCTTGTACCAAAAAAAAAAAAAAAGTATATTCTGAATATATTCATGGTATGTGATAGTAAGTAGTTCAAATATAACATATTTTCTTTTTGTTGTTGTTGTTATTTTTTTGTTTTTTGGGTACTGGGAACTGAACTTGAGACCTGGTGCTTCTGAGGCAGGTGGCAGAACCACTGAGCTAAATCCCTGACCAAATATAACATATTTTCATTTTCAAACTATTTTAAATGTTAATACTGAAATAGGTGGACTAATTCTTTCCATGATCCTTGGGACATTGCCAATATTTGCTTCTATATTCACCGCTAACTTTTCAGAGTTCATTGTGTAAGTTTTGCTAAGATACTCACACTGAGTAATTGTGAGGTCACTGCACAATTTTCTTCATTAGAAATTTTCCACTTTATAGTTTCAAAGTTTTATTTTAATCTGTTACTTGTGGACTATAAACACTATTGCATTTTAAATAAAAGTTACTTTTCTAAGTTTCTACACCATCCAACTAGAATTAAAGGATAATGTTTACATTCCTAGATTCCAAGAAAAACTTTTCAAAAAAAGTTTCTTTCTTCTTTGTTATTTCCAAGACAAATAAATCCTGTTATAGGATCTGTCCCTATCATGTATGGGCTGCTCTGACATAGAATCACAGGGTCTTGGAGTTGAATATCTTCCCACTCGATTTAAGTATCCACTATTTAGCATATTAGCACCCTCGTGCCAGTGATGGGAAAATTCATTTTCATAAAATCTCTTTTCCACTTATGGTATGGTAGAAAGTGTATTGGCTTTGGAAGCAGACAGGATAAATCACAATTCCAGTTCTAGAAACATGAGGTAGAATATTATTTACCTTCTCTGAGTTTTGGCATGCAAGTGCTCAAAAATAGCTGGCGACAAACTGTACAAAGATAAAGCTAGTTAATGTAAAATATGCTCAATGATTGATAGCCCTCTCTGTCCCCACAGAATTATTTTTGCTACATCTGCTTTCCTATAAATCATTTCATTCAATTAATATTTATAGAAGGACTGTTCAAGGCACTGTACTGTATATAGCTGGGAACAAGTCAGAAGGAAACTTAGTTTCAGAGAAATTAAATTCTAGTGATAAGAAACAGGCCAAGAGATAGAATTTAGCTTTGTGCATAGCTCATATTAGGTGCTTATAAATATTTACTTGGCTGAACAGAGTGTACTTTGCTCATGTTAAAAGGATTTATGCAAGATGAGGAGGGATGATTTAAGGTGAACAGTGTATTCCTATTAAAGCCTCAACTATTTCAAGTATATCCTGTTTATTTTCTCCACAGCATTTACCACACTTGATATTGTGTACATTAATATATTTTTCTGTCACCTCCCTCTACCAGGAATGTGAGCTTCTTGAAGATGGGGTTTTTATTGCCACTGCCTAGTACTGTGGCTGGCATCTAGTAGAAACTCAAGAAATATTTGTTGAATGAATGTGGAGTTCAACTCTAGTTATATTGATGAAATGGGCAGTTTAAAGGCAGATTCTGCTGTACTGTTATTTGGCTACATGAATCGAATTTATGAACTCTATATGCCTAAATTTTTGTTGCCTAACAGTGGTTCTTGCTTTTTGGGGGGACCTCATGAAAGCTATTGATTACTAATATAGAAAAATGTACACATAAATCAAGTTTTGAAATCAGACAAATATATAAAAATATCTAGATGAGAACATTTGACCTGATAAAGGAGGAGAAACATTTCAAAAGAATTTTAAGATTTGTATGTGCACATGCATGTATGTATGTCTGTGTGAAATTTCTTACTCTTTTGGAAATAATACTAACGTATATCTTTCAGGGTCTATTACCTTATTTGATTTTTTTTCTCCCTCTTATTCCCCTTAATTTTTTTTTTAGGAAAAAAGGAGGAGATACCAGAGATGTAGCTCAGTGGCAGCATGCTTGCCTAAAATGTCTTGGGTTCTATCCCCAGCATCACAGAGAACAAAACAAAACAAAATAAAAAGTTTTAGGAGAATTCAGATATATTATTAACAAATGAAAACTAGGCAATTATTTTAAACTATATGTAAGATTATTTAAAAGATTTAAAATTTTGGAATACAAAAATAAGGCCTTTTTTATTAAGATAAAACCCACTAACTTTTGGAAGTGGTTATTTGAGAGTGCTGAAGTCTATAACACCTCTGCAGCATTAGTGTTTTCTGTATGAGGTGGGATAGGGAGCTTTTAAAATGGCTCTCAAAGATCTCTGGCTCCTGGTATTCACACATTTTGTGCTATTTCCTTCCCTTGAATGTGGATGCCTCACTTCTGAGTAAAAGAAAATGGCAAAAGTGATGGGCTATCACTTCTGAAATTAAATTATAGGAGATTGTGATTTCCACTTTGTTTTTTCTGTCTCTTGCTTGTACTTTCCCTCTCCCTCATGCTCTTCTTGCTTGATCAATCTGATGAACAAGTTGCTGTGTTGGCTCTGCCCTTTGGAGTGGCTCACATGGCAAAGCAAAAAAGTACTGAATCCTGATTCTGACCCTCCTCTAGGGAAGCTTTGAGACAAAGGCTGCCTTGGCTATGACCTTGAGTGTGGCCTTGTGAGGCAGAGTATCCAGTAAGGCTTGCCCTGAATTCCTAACTCACAAAAACTGAAATAAAAATGTCACTGGGCCAGAAGTGTAGTTCAGTGGTACAGTGGTGCAGTATGTGTTTAGCACGCACCAGGCCATGGTTTCAACCCCTGGCAGCATGCACACATGTGCACACATATACACACACACACACACACACACACACACACACTATTTTAAGGCCATTAAGATATGTGGTGATTTCTTGCATTTAGGTGGTAATTAATACACCCAGACCTACCTTAATATAATATAGCAAGGACTACCCTATGCACTGCAGAGAAAAGTCTGGTATTATATCTTAAGTGTCACTAAAATACACATTGGGATAGACACCAGAAAAAATGTGGCATTTAATAGTGAAAGTAGCATATTTCCAACAAAACTGTTCCAAGATGCTCTAAAATGTAACTGACTTAATTTAAAAAACCAGTAATGTGATTTCCTGATTCTCTAACATCTTCCTTCCCAATTTTCATTTTTTTTACCATTCCCCTTTTTTCCTTTTCCTTTTCTTTTTATTTATTTATTTATTTGTTTTTTGCAGTCCTGGATAAAATATTGGACCTTAAGCAAGCTAGGCTTGCCCTCTGCCACTGAGCTAAATCCTCAGCCTTCATTTTAATAGGTTGAGCGGGGAAAAGTATTAGCAAATTCTTATTGAAAAAGATAGATTGATAGTTTTATTAAATGACTATGAGAGAGAAAAGAGGTATCTGAAGAAAAACCTTACAATTATAAAAGTAAGTTTGTATTTATAAACACTGCAGTTATTAATGATTTGGAAATAACTGGTATGTGGGATAATATTTGTTTGCCCAATTGTGTGTGTATATGTGTGTGTGTGTTAGTTGGAAACACACTTCCTCCTAGGCAATCTTGTTTTTATATTTCTCAACAGAATTTCTTTAGGGAGATTTCAACTTTTGGCTGGGTTTATTTATGCTGTTTATTCTATAAGGATATTACTTACTTTTATAAGTAGAAATGTGAAACAAAAAATACTTAAATTCAAGTCAGTCATACCACTGAGGGAAGAAACAATTCTTTCCTATGTCTTTGATAGAGGTTTGAAAGGAGTGAATTCTGGAAAAAATTATGATGCATGATCTTCACTGAAGTGAGGGAGCTGGCAGTGAGGTACATGAAGGGGTAGAATTGTTACCAGCTAGCACGAATTCTCATCTACAGGTAAGAGGCAAACGAGCTGGTTTTTGAGCCTGCTGACAACTTTATACTGTCCACCCTCTTCTTCAGAGCCTTCTAGAGGGTAAGCTCTTGATATGGGCTTTTAAGATACTACAAATCAGATAGGGGATCTTGATTAACTGGTATAGAAATCACAAATTAGCAAAGTGTAGGTCTTTCAGTGTTAGCAGCCCTCTCAATGCCAATGGCGATCAGCTTTTAGTGTTAATAGTATGCTTTGACTAGTCAGTGGCCTCTGTTGTTACCAGCTTTTACTGTGACAGCTCAGCATGCTCTGCTCAAAACAAAAATCGCACTATGCTGCACTACTTTGCCATGTAGCAATTATACTGTGCAATATTACAATAAGGACTGGGAAAATTTTTATGGATGTAATGTCTATTATAGTTTGCAATAGTATTTCTCTCTAGTCCTCAGTGATTTAAATGTGACCAAGCCTTTTGTACTGTCACCTTTTCCAGGTGACTATTTTGGTGAGTGTCAAAATAAGAATTTATGGTGCATTACTGTTAATTTACTTTGAATTAAAATATGTATATTGCAGCAATAAATATCAACATCACTGGTCATCCGAGAGATGCAAATGAAGACAATGCTGAATTTCCACCTCACCCCAGAAAGAATGGCTGCTATCATATCAACCAATAACAAATGCTGGTACGGATGTGGGGAAAGAGGAACCTTTTTCCATTGTTGGTGGGAGTGCAGACTGGTGCAAGCACTGTGGAAATCAGTATGGAAATACCTCAAAGAACTAGGATTGGCAGTCTCATTTGAGACCACTACTCCCCTGCTGAGTTTCTTCCCAAAAGAATTAAAAGAATCATACCACAGTGATATATGTATACCCATGTTCATAGCAGCACAGTTTGTAATAGGTAAAACTTGGAAACAGCCCAATTGCCCGTCAACTGGAGACTGGATAAAGGAGATGTGTGTGTGGGTTTTTTTTTTTTTAAATAAAATGGAGTACTACTCAACCATAAAGAATGAGAAACTAGAGACATTTATAGCCAAATGAATGCACATTGAGGAGATGCTCTTTTTTTTTCAGCTTTAATTGAGTTTATTGGTACATTTTAGGGATACAGTACAGTTACATTCATTGTTGGGATCTTGTACCTCTACATGACAAGTCTTGATTCTCATTTTTTCCCCTTACCTCTGCCCTCCCTTCACCCCCTCCTTCCCTCCCCATCTACAAACACTTTATTTTCATCTTTTCATTCTCTCACATTTTTTTCTTTTCCCTTTTTACTCTTCCCCTACCCATCCCACCTTCCCTACACCTTTAGCTCCTTTCTTCCCATTTCTAAATGTCAGTAATCTTATTAGGATCTTATGCATTTTTGCAGATTATTCACACCAGGGAAACTATACGGTATTTACACATGTGTGACTTATTTATTTCACTTAGGAGTATATCTTCAATATGTATCCATTTTCCTATGAATGAATCTATTTTCTTGTTCTTTATGGCTGAGTAATATTCCATTTTATAGAAAAGCCACATCTTCTTTATCCAGCTTCCAATAGATGGGCAAATGGGCTGTTTTCAAGATTTAGCTACTACAAATTGTGCCGCTATAAACATGGGTGCACATACTTCTCTGTGATATGATTCTTTTAGTTCTCTTCGAAAGATACCCAGCAGAGGGATGGCTGGGTCAAATGGAACCTCCAGTCCAAGCTCTTTGAGGTATCTCCATATTGATTTCCATAGTGGTTGCACTACTCTGCACTTCCACCAACAATGGAGAAGGGTTCCTTTCTCCCCACAACCCTGCCAACATTTGTTATTGTGTGATTTCTTGAAAGCCATTCTTTGTGGGGTGAGGTGGAATCTCAGTGTTGTTTTCATCTGCATCTCTCGAATGACCAGTGATGTGGAACATTTTTTCAAATATTTTCTTGCTGCTTTTACTTCTTTGTCTGAGAAATGTCTGTTCATTTCGGATGCCCATTTTTGAATCGGGTCTTTATATTTGGGGGGACTGATTGTTTTGAGTTCTTTATATATCCTTGATAATAGTCCTTTGTCTGAGGAACAGCTGGTAAAAATTTTTTCCCACATTGTAGATTGTCTCTTAGTTCTGCTGATGGTTTCTTTTGAAGTACAGAAGCTTTTTAGTAAGATGAGATGCCAATTGTTGATTCTATCTGCTAGTTCCTGTGCTACTGAGGATTTGTTCTTAAAGTGTTTTCCTATACCAATGTCTTCCAGATTCTGCCTAACTTACCTTCCAGCAAGTTTAATGTTTCTGTTTTAATATTTAGATCTTTAATCCATTTGGATTTTAATTTAGTGCACAGTGAAAGATAAGGGTCTAATTTTAATCTGTGGCAGGTTGACATCCAGTTTTTCCAACACCATTTATTAAAGAGGCTATCTTTCCTCCACTGAGGATGGTCAGCTCCTTTGTCAAAGCTGAGGTAGCTGAGTACATCTGCATTTGTTTTTGTGTCTTCCAGTCTGTTCCACTGATCCTCAGGCCTATTTCTTTGCCAGTACCATGCTGTTTTTATCACAGTGGCTTTGTAGTATAGTTTCAAATTGGGAATTGTTACACCTGGTGCCATGTGACTGTTGCCTATGATGGCTTTTGCTATTCTAGGTCTCTTATGGTTCCAAATGAATTTTTGGATTTTTTTTTTCTAATTCTGTGAAATATAGTGTTGGAATTTCAAATGATATTGCATTGAATGTATATAGCAGTTTGGGTAGTATGGCCATTTTCACTATGTTGATTCTTCCTACCCAGGAGCAGGGGATATCTTTCCATTTTTTTATATCCTCTTCAATTTCTTTTTTCAGAGTGCTGTAGGTTTCAGTGTAGAGATCTTTTGTTTCTTTCATTAGATTGATTACTACATATTTCATTTCTTTGGATGCTATTGTAAAAGGAATTTTTTCCCTTATTTCTCTTTCTGTCTGTCTGTTATTTGTG
>NW_022900926.1:49116471-49130289 GCF_012274545.1 Fukomys damarensis | reverse complement strand
ACATGTGTGGTATTCATTAATGTATCACCTTTAACTCATGTGAATTAAATTAATTTCAAGAAGCAGCCCATAATATGTTTGCAGTGAATATGCTTTTCAATATAGCATCTTTACCATTTAGGATGGGGGGTTAGATAGAATGAGATCCAATTGATACATTCAGCAGCTCAATAGGATCAGGCACAGCTTGCAAACTGACCACTTGTGGTATTCATTAATGTATCACCTTTAACTCATGTGAATTAAATTAATTTCAAGAAGCAGCCCATAATATGTTTGCAGTGAATATGCTTTTCAATATAGCATCTTTACCATTTAGGATGGGGGGTTAGACTTAGAATGAGAGGTTTAGATAAGTGAAAGAATTGGAGCAGGTTTGAAGTGAATCCAGAGGATGTGGAATTACCTTACTATCTTTACAAAGCCATTAACTTCAGGGGGGATAGAGAGAGTACAGGAATAAGGATAAGAATATATCCCCTTAATAATAACAGGTGCTTGCCTTCCCTTGAAGGTACAGAGCCATGAGTGAGGTAAAATGACTGGAGCAAAGAACATAAAGAGAAACCCCTCCTAAAAACAAAAAATAATAAAAGAAGAAGTCTGAGTTAGGGCAGGAGCCAGAATAAAAAGGGAGGTGAGGGATAATATGGTGGAGCAAGAGACTGAGTTAGAGAGAGAGGACAGAAAAAAGAAAGGAATTTTAGGGTGGAATGAGGAAAAGAAAGAGAGAGAGAGAGAGAGAGAGAGAGTAAAGAATTTGAAGGGCCTCTTTCAGACTATCTCTGTTCTCATATTATACCACATGTACAGCCATATGCAGAACCGAATCCCCTGGTCTCAGCTAGCCAATGGCAGTTCCCCACGACTGAGACTGAACACAGTCCACAAGGCCTAACTTGAGTTTCCCTACCCTCAGGGTTGAACTCCACTCAGTTCTATTACAGGTTTCCCCTGCCCTTTCTTTAAATATGTTCAAAGTTGGGAGCTCAGAAAACTACCCTTCATGAGAACCTATGCCTCTGCAGAGTTGGTCTAAGGACTGGCCAATCAGGAGGTTTGAGAACGGGGTGGGGCAGGTTGTAGGGGTGTTTCAAGGGCACCTGTGTAGCTACCTTCCTTACTGAGTCTGTTGTCACGCAGTCTAGGAGGTCGCGCACCTGCTGGGTGATCTCAGGCAGGCAGGTAGCTGAAGGAGGAGATGCTGTTAAGTGAAATAAATATAACACATGTGTAAATACTAAGTAGTTTCTGGTATGAGAAACTGAGTGTAAATAAGGACAAAAGGTATAATAGATAATGTCAAATAGGAAGAAAAGGGGCTAAGGGGAAGGAAAAGTGGGAGGGGTTGGGGAAAGGAAAGAAGAGAATGAAATTTATATGAGAAAAAAAATGGAAACAAAGTCTATGTAAACAATAAGGGAATCACAAATAGGCCAGAATATGCTTTCTGGAAGAGTCTGTATTAGGACCTATGCTGCAACACAGGGAACAGCACATGCACTGTACCTGCTAGAGGTATGCAGAGGTTACCAGTAAAGGAGAAAAGATGGAATTGCATACGTGCAAAGTCATACTTTCTGTTTCATTATGGGTAGGGGAGATGTCCCTTGCTAACCTGAATAAGGCAGGCTGCAGTGGAGCACAGTCATCAGTAGAGGCTACAGGGCAGAATCATTTGACATAGGTCTGTTCCTGCAGTTTTCTTCAGTCAAAGCAATATTTTCTGAAGCAGTCATGATGTGCCTGATGCATTCCAGCTGGTGGCAAAGAATGGGGTGGCTGCTGGGGAGCATTGACCCTAACGGAGGATCTTCAGATGTAAGAACTGAAATACCATTTTGCTCCTCTCTGTTGCTCTTTAACTGTTCAAAAACTGAGACTGGGGATTTAGCTCAGTGATTCCACCGCCTGCCTTGCAAGCACAAGGACCCAAATTCAATCCCCAGTACCAAAACAAACAAACAAACAAACAACATAATTGTTCAAAAACTACTACAAGACTTCATATGATTTTATTTTTATATGTTTACTTTTTTCTATGTGTGGATCAAATAAGAGAATATACATGTTGGAAGAAGATATGGTTAAAATCTATTTGTGCCTCATGAAATGGACTCAATGTCTCTTCAATAGATAGTATAAAAATGACTGTCAGAAAAATAGACATTAGGGGCTGAGCATTTAGCTCAGTAGTGATGCTGCCTGCCTCACAACTGCAAGGTCCCGAATTCCATCCCCAGTACCAAATAAACAAACAAATAAAAATAAAAAAAACCCAAGAAGACAAAAAAAAAAATAGACATAACAACATCCAGGTTGATTTGATATTTATATTGAGACTCCACATTTTTACAATTATATATCAGTTTCCCTGTAGACAGATCAAACACAGTATTAATCAAAATCTGTAGGATATTAATATAGGGCAAGAAGTAATCCAAATAATATAAGGGAAATATTACAACTCCCAATCTGCTAGATATGCAAAATGCTGAGTTTCTGTCCTCTAAAATTGAGGAATGAATTTTAGGGACAATAGCCATTAAGAGTAGAAAAAATTTTTTGAAGAAAAGATAGCTTTAGGGCTAGGGATTTAGCTCAGTGGTGCCACCACCTACCTCAAAAACGCAAGGTCCTGAGTTTGATCCCCAGTTTAAAAAAAAAAAAGATAGCTTCTAAGACTGACAGAGGGGTGACCAGAAAGTAGGTTGCCCACCCACCTCACTTCTCAAAGGTGTTTTATTGGACAAAGCCAGTAAGTGAGGTGGGTGCAAGGTGGGACAAAGTACAGTTTTTAGATTACAAGTATAGTCTCTTAGGTAATAATGATCCAATGGGAAATCACGAGGTGGGAAAAAACTATGAACAACCAATTAGATTACAAGAAGTATAGTTATTTAGGTAATATTGATTAAATGAAGATAAAATGAGGAAAGTAGTCATGTAGCAAGTGTAAAAGGACCAAAGAAGGATGTTTCTTGGAAGGAATGGACTAGGGAGGTTTTGATCTCCACTCACGGAAGTATGTGAGTGTAGTACTTCTTCCTTTTGGAATCCTGGCCTTTTAGTAGATGTGCCTCTGTTGTCTTTTTGCTCAGGGCCTGGCCCTGCCTAACTGCCTTATAATATTTTCTAACTAACTTGGCTGTCTAGAATAATTTGACTGTAAAACTTTCAAGCATTTGTTCCCTGGAAAACCTTAAGATGTTATTGAAATTAATTTCAAAACCTTGAAAGCATTTTGTTAACTCCTTTAGGTGAAGTGATTTTATAGCTTTGCTCTTTGCCCATGCTCTGGAAGTTTTCTGATCAGCATGGGCTTTTCATTCCTTGAATGAATTTGTTCTTTAACCTTAAGCCAAGGGTGGTTTTGTAAAGTAAGAATTTTTAAAACATAAGGGATAGTGTGTGTGTGTGTGTGTGTGTGTGTGTGTGTGTGTGTGTGTTTCATCAATGTTTCCTTATGCAGTTCTTATTTACCTGATAAAACTAAATTCCTGCCTTCACCACATGAAGGCCATGGTAGGGACATCATATTCTCAGGTATTTCCACAGATCAATTTAAGGACATACAAAGCAACTTCCACTGTTAAAGGAGAAGGAAAAGAACTGAGGAGCTCCTTTCTGAATCATGAGCCACAGATACATGATAAATATCCTGTGGGTTCGAATGACTGGGTTGGTGTAAGCCCAGGGAAGATTAGCTTTACTCCATTTTCTTCTTCCTATGGTTTTAGCACTGAATATTTATTTTCAAATCTAAATAGAAACAGTATAGAAGTAAACAATTGTATATTAATATTCCTACATCAATATAAGTTCATTTACTTTGAAAATCTGTAATGACTGAATGGATCTGTGTGGAAAACAAGTACCCAAAGTCCATTTAAAATTTTTTTTCAAATTCCAAAATAACTTAATAACTGTGCATAAGATCCTAATGATATAACTGACAATGTGAAATAGGAAGAAAAGGGCTAAAGGTGTAGGGAAAGTGGGAAGGGTAGGGGAAAGGTAATAAGGGAAAAGAAAAAATATGAGACAATGAAAAAATGGAAATAAAGTGTTAGTAAATGGGGAGGGGAGGAGGGAGTGAAGGGAGGGCAGGTATAAGGGGGAAAAATGAGAATCAAGACCTGTCATGTCAAGGTACAAGATCCCAATGATGAATGTAACTGTACTGTATGCCTAAAATGTACCAATGAACTCAACGAGAAAAGAAAAATAACTGTCCTATCAAATTTATATTGCTTCTTTTCCTCCTGCCTAAAGATTTCCCAATTCCCTTTCAGAGGTTAGACTATATCTTCACAAAAATGGTTTGGTCATGCTGTTTGCACTAAGGCAAAATTTTTTAACATTCCAAATTTCTACTCTGGCCTATGTGCTTTCTCTCAGGTCTCGTTATCTATCATGAATGAATCTCTCATATAACTCTCCTGAGTACAACCTTTCATGCACATATTCTCCCTTCCATAAACCAAAAGATCTGGAGCTATGGCATTACATTAGGAGCTCCTGCTTAGAACTGTATTTGAAATGCCAAGTTTCTGGTGACATTACAGATTAATAGCTGGTGCTTAACACTGGCTTACTTGTATTCTTGGAAGGTCACTGGATACTAACCCCTAGATATAGCCCATGGTTTCTGAGGTAACAAAGCTTATGTGTTATGAGTTGACTTCAGAAAGAATTAATATTCTTTTAAGATTATTCAAATTAAATAAAGCAACACAATGAGGCTCTTTTATGTATCTGATTTAAAAATTGTTATATCTATTTGAAATAAGAAGGTAAATTAATATGGTGTTAGAAATTGGTAGTGACAATTTTAAAGCAATAGTTGGCTACTCATTCCAAGGAGAAACTTAGTTTTTTTAATGATTTGTTTTTTGTGTTTGAAAATGAACAATATTTAATGTGTATTCTTTAACTCTAGCATCAAACTTTTCAATACATAGCTAGGTAATGAGAAGTAAAAAGCCACATACTTTTATTATTTAGAGGATTACTAATGATATCATGTACTATTTGGAAATCATTTATTGAGTTACAAGATAATCTATTGTTTAGATGAATCTTGGATAAATGGCAAATTCAATGTCTATTGTTACGGAAAAAGGCAAAATTCACTGTAGTCTTTAAATTTTTTTACTTCAGGTTATTTTTGGTTTTGTTTTTAATTTGTTTATCTAAAAGTAAAGAAAGCAGGGTGGACCTGCACAGGTGTTTGGCAGTGTACAGTATTATGAGAGTTACCCTCTCTATCTTAAAGTTACATTACATGGTTGGGTTCAGTGCCAAACTGGCAAGAAGTCATGGTTTTAAAGTATCCAGCCATACTGTAGGAGGCTAATGAAATGTAATGTTGAACCATGACCTCAATGTATTTTTGGAACCGAAAAAAAAGGAAAAAAAATTGTGATCCCTAGAATTTTATAGAACACTGGTTTAGTAGTTTGGTTTTGAGAGTCTCACTGTGTTGCCCAGACTGGTCTCAAACTGCTGGGCTTAGAGATCCACCCTCTCAGGCTCCCAAGTAGGTAGGACTACATCATGTACCACATGCTAGGCTATAGAATATTTATTTGGTTATATTCTCCTCTTGGCTATAATCCATATTTCAAAAAGTTTTACCTGAATATAAAAGTAAAAAATACACTTTATATAAATTTCAAACATTACATAACTGCAAGATGCAACACACCATTAATAGTCTTAGAGCAAATTTTTTCAAATTAAAAAAATTTCTATCCATTAATTATTCCATGTCTATTATAATTTTTAACATGGTATTCTTATAATAGCTAAATCATTACATGGCTCCGACAGGCTCAAAAGTCTTTTGTTTCAAATATATAATTCTTTCACTGCTCTTTGTAAATATTCCATGAAACTAGTCTAATTTGGTAGTCTCCTAAATTTTTAAGATATTTAAGCTACATTACAAAATGGTATGTTATGGCTAATTTAATATTCTGGCTGGGCATTAATACTTTTTTATAGGAATCACCGTTTTTCAAAAATATTAAAAGAGACCAGGCGTGGTGGCGCACACCTATAATCCCAGCACTGGGGAGGCTGAAGCAGGAGGATTGCTGTGAGTTCGAGACCAGCCTGGGCTACATAGTGAGTTCCAGGTCAGTCTCAACGACATAGTGAGACCTTGTCTCAACCCCCCCAAAATAAATAAATAAAAGAAATAAATAAAAGAAAAGAAAATGTACTTCATTTAAGCCACACTGAAAACAATTTAGAAGATACTTTTATATTCAGAATAATCATCAGCAACTTTAAAAATTGATACACTGAGGATGTATTTAGGTTTCAACCTAAATCTAAACTGAATTATACACACTCTCTAAATTTTTAGAGGGGATTCTCAACTTGGTTGTTTGTGTTTTATTTTGGTGTCAATAGTTTATGTCAAGTGTACTACTTAACAGCTTATTTTAGAGGAACTAGACATATAAAAGTGATAAGAATAGTTACATAGACCTCTTCCTAATTCTGTGTGTAAGACTGAAGTAGGATAAAAGAAATAAAGAAGGAAGGGAATCATAATTAACAACCGTTCTTCATAAAAGGACTCCAACTTCCAGGAGACAGCTAAAATTGCCTAAGTTATAAATTGACCCAGTTGAGAAAGTAAGGTGTAGAAGACTAGCAATTTGTGTATGTGTGGAGGCTACATGCAGGGCAAAGGGAGTTACAGGCAGGTAGCAGAAAACCAAGCCAAGAGAGAATCAGTCAGTGAACAACTCACTGATGACCCAGTGAGGCCTCACTAGATTGGCAGAATTTTCTTGCCCAGGAATAAGATATCCATACATACCCCTCTCAATGTCTCTATTTATTACATTTAATAAATATATTAATACATTAAATAAACATCTCTAATAAACATCTTTATTGTGTTTATAGTGATAATTTTAGCAATGTAGTTATGTTTTGAGTATAAAAGCCCTAAGCTGGGAGTCTCTTCTGTGCAAGCCTTTTTGGATGCCCTCTCAGGTTCACTTGACTGGGGGCTGTTTGCTTTTGCTTTACAATGAAGGCTGCTTTCTGCTTTCACTCTGTAATACATGCTTTTGTTCCATCTTTGCCTAATAAATCCTTACTTCTGATGCATCCTGAAAATTCTTTTTCTGTGATGAGAGTCGGCAAACATTCAAACTTATTTTAAAAGAGTGGGTTATATTCTTTATTTTAACCCTGTGGACTAACCCCTTGACAAGACTGTATCTTCCAAATGGCAAACAGGTCCCTGTTTGCACACAAGCTGTTCTTACAAGGAGACTTTTAGCATTCCTCTCAGAGAGATAGGCTTTTGTGATGGTGTGGATCAAAACAGTATAGAAGTGACAAGATGTGATTTCCAAGGGTAGGTTATCCAAAGGAAAATCACCTGGTTCTCTGGAACACTTGATCTGGAAACGTGTAGGCTCCATATAAATAGTTTGTCTGGCTGAAGCTGCCATACTATGAGGTATACAAACCAGCTCACAAAGACAGATTACATATGAAAAAAGTATGGTTGGGGAGGAGGGAGATATGATGGGACAGCCCCATCTACTAGCCAGTTACCTACCCACCCCTTCTTAATCCTAGACACTGTTTTGGAAATGGGGTCTTGTTACATTGCTTAGACTGGTCTCAGATTCCTTGACTGAAGTGATCTTCTTGCCTTGGTCATCCATGTAGCTGGTATTACAGGTGCTCACCAGCCACTTTTTTCTCTACAGTTACATGAGAAACCCTCAGCCTAAATTAAGCAGTCAAGCCCTTCTCAAATTTAGAATGCACAGAAATAAAGAGACAGAATGTAATGATTAAGTCAGCAAATGTTGAGGTAATATATTATATACCATTAAATGCATAATTGGAATTGTGGGGGACCGCCTTATTTATTATGCCCCAAACAGGCTGTAAGCCATGCAGACTGTGAAGAGTTAATGACACAATTGGCGTGTTTTAAGACTTGAGTATGGCCAAAGCCTATGTGCTGAGGTCATAGTGACTCTTATTCAAATTGTGATCCTACAATTAAAACCCTCTTAACTAGAAGGACAAGGTTGTTTGCTTGTTTATATAAGTAATGTGTGCATAGCTACTACACATCCCCTCAAGTATCCCCTTTACTCCAACTGGACCATGACTTCATCAATAAATAGCAGCGGCTTGGACGGGCCAGGGCCTTTTCTTGTTGTTCAGCACTGGCCATCCTGGCTCTCCATGTTTTTCTTTAATTCTCTCTTTGAGTTTTTCTTCAACCCTGCATTCACTGTAACCTGGGAAGGAGATCAGAACCTACCTCAGGGGTCTCTGATAGGAATACCTGATAGGCTTTTCCAAATTTGGGCAGGCCATAATTTCCTTCCTTCTTGCAGAATCTGCATAATTCTACTATTCCTTAACCTAGAGGAGAGGTTTGGACTGGTACAGGTACAAAGAACCATGGAAATGGCAAGCTTTCATTTCCAATATATAGTTGACCCAGGACCTAGATGGACACATTATGTTTTTAGTTGTTTCCTTGTCCGTAGGACAAAATAGGACACTTAAACTTATAGGAGGAGAGGTTCATTTCACCTCACAGTTTTAAAGGTTTCAGTTTTTAGAAGCTTCAGTTTATAGTCAGTTTGCTCTAAGGAAGGAGGAGCACAATGGAAGGGTCTGGTGGGGGAAAGCTGCTCACATCATGGTGGCCAGGAAGTGGAGAGTAAAGAGAGGATCCTGGAGGAGAAGTATACCCCGTCACATGCTCAGTGGCCTATCTCCAGCTAGGCCTCACCTCCTAACAGCAAGACAGCAAGTCAGTTTCCATGATACATTCACCTTCCAAAAGCCCCATCTCTGAATACACAAGACTTTGGGAGGATACTCTAGGTCTGAACTGTAACAATTATAAACTGTAGAAGCTATACTGCGGTGATATCTGGGAAAAACAAAGAAAGAAAGAAAGAAATCAATTTTATTTTCAAGTACTTTCATTCACAAATCTTAAAACATGAAAATTAAACAGAAGAAATTTAAAAATATTTGTTATTAAACAAAGATAAACAGAAGAATCTAGTACTAAATTCTTTTTTTGGGGGGGTCCCGGGGATCGAATTTGGGACTGTCTGCTTGCAAGGCAGGTGGCTGCACTACTGAGCTAAATTCCTGGCCCTAGTTCTAAATTCTTAATCCTACAAATTTAGTACTTAATCTTACCAAGTCAGTTAACTCTATTCTCTAATGCCAAAATCTTTCCTGAAATTGTGAGTAAATTTTTTATTCTTGGAATGCTTTAGTTTCTTGTAGTGATGGGTAGTAATTTCTTTTCAAAAATTCAAATTAAGCATATAAAAGCCTGATTTATGTATTTATCTTGTTTGAATTTGACAAATACTCATATAGGGCTTATTATGGATGAGAATAGATCATCTTATCAGAGAGAGGTAGGTAATTTGATAAGGGCACACAAGGGTTAGGGTGGCAAAGGTGGAATAGGAGTTTAGTATGTCTAATTCTAGAGTTCTTACTCTAAACTATGAATCTTTGACAAGTATAATAGTTATTACTTGTCTAAAGTAATAGTTCTTTCCCTTTCACAGTTGATAAAATATTTCTAAGGGTATCTCCAGTGGGGACAAGTCTGTTATAAACCTGTAAGTGAAGCATTACTGGTGCTATTTTATAGTTTTACCTGAAATATACTACTATTACTCAATTTTCAAGTACTTAAATACAAAGTATCCCAAGTATTTTGAAAATTACAATTAAAAGTATTATAGGAAGCCGGGGATTTAATTCAGTGGTGCTACTGCCTGCTGTGCAAGCACAAGGTCTGGAGTTTGATCCCTGGTACAAAAAAAAAAAAAAGCATTATAAATGTTTAAACACCAATCTGCATGTTATTGATGGCTGAAGTGCACACTAATTTCTTTCACAGTTCAAACTTTGTAATGACCTTCTTTTGTTATATATTGGCTGTTTCTCCCTCTAGGCCTATGTATTCCATACATAGTTTGAAGTTTAGTATATGGTACATGTTTAATCAACACTGTGAATAAGCTAAGGTGTAAATACTATAGGAGGAATATAATGACTTCATAAATTGAAATAGATTATGAAGAAAAAGAATAACATGGGTCAAGCACTATACTAAGTGCTTTACATATATTGAATCATATGATATATATATATATATAATTATAATATATATAATTATAACTTGTTTGTTGTCTTAGTAGGACATAATTTCCAGATGCCAAGGCGTTTGTATTATTCAATACTGTACTGTTCCTCCAGGGCCAAGATCAGGGGTTGGCATATACTAAGTGATCAGTAAATATTTGTTGGATAAATGCACAGATATCACTTGATTTAATCCCCCTAAATTTAAAAGGCAAGTATAATATATATAATTATAACTTGTTTGTTGTCTTAGTAGGACATAATTTCCAGATGCCAAGGCGTTTGTATTATTCAATACTGTACTGTTCCTCCAGGGCCAAGATCAGGGGTTGGCATATACTAAGTGATCAGTAAATATTTGTTGGATAAATGCACAGATATCACTTGATTTAATCCCCCTAAATTTAAAAGGCAAGTACTTTTATTATCCTTATTTTTCACCTGGGGAAACTGAGGCCCAAAGAGAATAAGATCCCCAGGCACAGAGCTAGAAAGATGCATATTTAATCTCCTTTCATCATACTCATTATGGATTAAATTGTGTCTCCCCCAAAATATGTTGAAGCTTTAATCCTTGCTCCTGGTGAATGGGAAATGAATACTCTTAAAACACTGTGTTGTGTTTATCAGAGTAAATAAGAATTTCAAAGAGGAATTAGAAAAAACATTTAAAATAATGGAAGCAGAGCTAGGAGTTTGTGTAAAATCCCTCGAGCAGTTTGACTATCTTGAAGCACATCACTTATTTGGATAGTTTATCCCATAAGTTTGTTTAAAATGCAGTCTTACTAATTGAGAGATTTATTCTATATGACATATTGTCAAATGCAACTTTCTGAAGTTTTAATAATTTGAAGAATGAAGCAACTAAGTTGACTGAGAAGAAGAAAAAGCATCAGGGTTTTGTAAAGAAAATAAATATTCTATGTAGCACTTATAGTTTATAATTTATAACCTATAAACAAAGCTATGTAGGTAAAAGACTAATAAGGTTGTGTAACTTGAGTTACTCTGTAAGTAATGTAACAACTCCTATGTAAATATTGCAAAAATGCAGCTATGTATATTTAATCTTCTTTAATCATTTAAAATATTTTATTAACCAGACACAATGGAGGATACTTATAATCCTAGCTACTTGGGAGGTTGAGGTGGGAGTATTGCTTGATTCCAGGAGTTCAACTCCAGTACGGATAATATAGCAAGACTTGGGCTGGGGATTCAGCCCAGTGGCACCATGCCTGCCTCCCAAGCACAAGGTCATGAGTTCAATCCTGGTATCAAAAAAAAAGACTCTGTCACAAAAAAATTATTAAACACTCAAATGCATTTGAGATTGGACTTGTGCCCTATGATTCCATAGCCATTGGCCACATGTTGTTACTAAGTGCTTAAAACACAGGTAGTGACAATAAAGTATTCAATTTTTGATTTGATCTGATTTTAATTTAAATAAAAAATCAGCTACTCAGTTTAGATTTTGGAAAATTTGAAAGTATGTTTGCAATAATTTGGGTATATGAATCTACTATTGCAACTGTAAGTTTTATAAAAAGTGTACTGTATACTTAACTGATTTTCACTTAGGCAAGAAAATCTCATTTTGACTTGATAGTATTCTCACCTACATAAAAGAAAATTAGAGGGGTTCTAATCCTTTATTTTGGGACCTTTCACTCCCTTCTTTTTCCCAAATGCCAGGGATTGAATTTGGTGCCTCAGGAATGCTAGGTAAACTCTACCATACATTTACAACCCCAGTTCCTACAGCTGCTTTTAATATTACCAGTTGTGTGCAGAGTGACCCCACAGCCACAGTGTCTTACAAGGCAAATATTAGCTATAGTTTTTTCCTTCTATGCTTGTTTACTATATGTCTTTCACAGTAAACCTACTTTTACAGAAGATTAAAAAGAACTGAAAATTTGGAGTTCCAGCTAATATTTATGTGGAAAATAGGTTCTTGCCACTATTTATTAGAAGTGCATGTGGCTCAAAATGGCTCCTTCAGCTTATTATCACTCCTGATGACTGGAGTTCTTTAAATAAGAAGTAAACATAAGGACAAAAATGTGAACTTCACCTGCACTGTCAGATTTTTGTAATCTCTTAATAATGCTGGCTTCGAAGAAGAAATCATGTACTCATTTTGTTATTCTCTATATCAGCTTTCCTACCTATACTTGAATTCCAGACACAGAATTAGGCAGGAAATATATCTAAATTAACATAATAAGAACTTCATTGTAATAGGATTCTGGCATACTATTTTTGTTTCTCCTTAAGCATCTTGAGTTTGGCTGCTAGGCCTGCTGTTTTGTATCAGATAGAGCACTCTAATGGAATGTGCCTCAGTTCACTCATGAGAGTGAGTTTTATTAAGTATACCTTCTCAGATATTGTAAGGTTAATTATTTATGGATTATAGAATTCACAGTGCAAGGTGTCATTAAACACAAGTAATATTTTAAAGGAACTTTGTGATGCCAGTGAAATGGTCACTATAAAATCAGCTGACCAGATAATTCAAAGACTAGGCCAAGGAAACTTCTAAATGTAAACAGGGCCAAAAAATAATCACTGCAAGAAATATTTCTGATTAGGTAAAGTGGGATAATTAGAAGGAAATAGTCATTGGAAGTGCATCTAATTTGTCCCAACGACTATTTTCTGTAGTGTCATTAAGTAGAAGTGAATACGACAGAAGGTCGTCATCCTATTTCACTGAAAAGGAAATTGAGGCACAGAAAGTTTGAGTCTGCTGCTATCTCTTTGAGTGTGTGGGTGGGAGGGCACTCCTTTTGGCTAACTGAGATCTGATTACTCCTCTAGCCCTTGAACCCGCAAACATAAATGTCAATAATTCAACAACAGGAGTTTTGCACTCAAAGATCATTTACTGTAATCATCTTGTTTTAACAAAGGACAAACTGAAGCTCTAGAGAACTGAGTTACCCATTGTTACTCAGAAAGCAGTGGTTCTTGAACAACCTGGTTTCTCGAATGTGCAAAAAATTAGACAGAAGATAAATAGAATTTGTTCATTAGATCTTTGTGCCCAATACTTTTCGTCTTAATTGCAATCAAATAAAATTCCCATTGGGTAATCTACAGGACCTGAAAAGGTGTCATGCCCCTGTGCTCCTCTCTCTGTCCTTTCTCCCAGTTCCCCAGAGGCCTAGGCTTTCCAGGTCAAGGTTGATTCCTTCCTGCCTCAGGCATGGACATGGCCAGCGCCCAGGCCAGGCGGGTCCTCTGAGGTCAGGGGAAAAAGGGCTTTCAAGAGACTAACAGGGAGGGGTATTCTGATTTTTATCAGTTAGCCCAAGTGTCCTGTCAGTAATCCTGGTCCACCTCGAGTCCTCCCACCCTGCAGTCCTCATCAGGGTCCAAGCCGTCTTTCCCTTCTGACTCTCCGCACAGTTTCTCATATTCCATAGGCTGCTGGGGGACTCGGCCTGACTCCCACCTGGGGTCTCAGGTGTGAGGATAGCCCTCAGTGGAGAGTATCTAGGGTCCCACACAAACACAGGTCGTATCACCCGGACACAGGCTCTTCGGGGACTGTAAGCGGCGATGAGCGCCCGTCCGGGGCCAGCTGGAGCGCACAGCTCACCGCCCCCTGCCCCACCC
>NW_022900926.1:49113546-49116204 GCF_012274545.1 Fukomys damarensis | reverse complement strand
TGGAGCGCCGAGCCCAGCGCCTCTGCCACACGGACCAACGCGGCTACCTGCTGACGCGGGACCCGCACCTCAACAAGGTACTCGGCGGGCCTTGGCAGGCTGGGGGCGCCGCGCAGATAGATGGGCGCTCGGAGGTCTGTGCGGGGTGGGGGGGCGGTGTGTGTGTGTCTGTGTGTCTGTGTGTCTGTGTGTGGTGTGCGCACGGAGCCTGGGTACCTTAGCATCCTACTTGGGAGTGGAAGGAAGGATTTGACTTGCTGACAACGCTTCTGGGCTACCGTCCCTCCCCACCCCCAACAAGATCCCAGCCAAGAAAAGCAGTAAGTACCAAGGTGCCCAAATTGGGCGTTTGTGGTATGTGACGATGGCAGGTGGGCTGCCGTGCCAGCCCCTAGGTGCCACCCACTTGCTGTTTCTACTCAGTGTGGCCGTAATTGGAGACTGCTGTGGAGCGCAGTGGCTCTGCTGGTCCAGCTCGGACAGAAATGGGTTCTGAGTGCTTCGGAGCACATTAACCGATTGGGATTCCAACCCCTCTTGGTTTCTAGAGTGACACAGTTACGAGTCTGGGAATGCGTGGTGGGTGGCTTGTCTTGGGCACTTTGCATGACATAGCTTGGTAGAAATGGACTTGGTACTGTGTGAAAAGCTTTTTAAAATTTTTTCTTTTCGAAAGTCTGGTCTTTGTAAATTTTTTTTTTTTAAAAGAACCTGTCCTATTTTTATTGAAAGGAAATTCAGTATAGGCCGTTTTAGAGATTTTTCTTCAAATCCTGGCAACTTATCCTTTTTCTTTACTGGTAATGTAAATATCTCAGAACTAGCTCAAGAAAGTACCTCAGAATTGATCATTTTGCTTCTGTAAATACTAAGCAGTCATACTGTTTGCTATCTTACAGCCAGTTTGTCTCTGGATTGTTCTTTTCTGTTTGTATGTGTGTACTGACATTTCCTATTTGTTCAGTACATTGAAAATGCCATGAATCAGCACAGAGGTCTGTTGAGTTATTTTGACTGTCTCAAACAATCTTTTTGATTAAGTACTGGACCTTGGCTCTCTCCACCCCCATGTTACTGGTGATTTGTTGATAGCTGGAAGATTGGCGATTTATTTTAAAAAAATTATAGCTACTGCAAGTTTCTGTGGTAACAGGCAAGTTTTACAAATCTGTGATTACTTAGTGTTTGTGGTCACAAAGTTTAAAAATTTAAAGAGTTCCTGCTTATTTTTCCCCCTCAAAATCAGTTTGTCAATTTGATTCATTTTCTTAGTTTGTCAATTTGATTCATTTTCTTAGTTTTTATTCTTCAGGTTGGGGCCTATTTTCAGTAGAACAAAGGTAAAATTTGATGTGACAAAGTATTTTATGCCTTTCATGTGTTATCCTGCTGCACTATATGACCAAATTATAGGTTGGCATTTAACAAGATCACCTAAGTAGAATAACCTGTTTGATTTTCTTAAAGACAGGGGGAAGAGTGTCTGTTAAGAGGAAATGATATAGGGAATCCTGAGCAACAGTAATTATGCCTTTACTATCTTTGTGTCAATAATTTGTAATATTAAAATCTTTTTGATTCCGGTTTACCTCTGACAATACCTACTTCAGAATAATAGGGTCACAAAGATCTTCCACCCGAGGCAGATAGTTGTAGGACTGATATATTAAGAACACATTTGTAATTTATAAATGAACTTTGTATTATATCAAACTGGATTCAAAATCTAACCAACTTTGGGGCAATCAGTATAATGAATTTTATTCATTTCTAAGTCCTTAGTGTGGTGGCTTATGGAAATAGTGTGACCTTTATATGCACCATTGAGACCATAACAATGAGTTCTTATTGATCTACCATATATGAAAGATATGTAGGCCTTCATTAGTAGTTCAGGATCATATTTTGGTTTTATGATACTTGGCTCCAAAGAGACTAGCTCTAATAGTGTCTTCACTCTTCCCTAACAGCCCAGCCAGTCACCTGGCAGTAGAAAGGCTACTTTAACCATACTAGCATATACTTTTATCACATTATCTTTGGGTAACTGCAACAACAGTTTTGCAGGTTTTATTTCCATTATTATAATCTGTTCTACAAGTAAGTATGAAAATGATATCTTCATAAATTTGCATTTTCTTCACAGAATGCATTACTCAAGTATTTATTGTATGTTATTTCCTATTATGTTGAATATAAAGTCAATCCATTTGTACTGTCTTGTCTAAATTTATCTTATTAGCTCCCCAATTTAACCATGCATTGAAAAGCTTTGTGTTGATTCTCATACTTAATTCATTCCTTTTTGTGTGTAATTCCTACAGTCAGAATGTCATAATGATCTCTCTATGGAAGCCTTTCCTAATTATCTTAGTCCTACTTGCATTACTTAACACCTGTGTTTTTATGTATTCACTTATACCATATCATTTGTATTTACAGTGCAATTTTTTTCTCATTAATCTTGGTGTTTATATGGCACAGGTCAGAATATTTAGTATTGCTCAGTGGGCGTTAAACAAATGTATGAATGATCCATGTTTTATTATTATTTTTGTCTTTAAACAGTTCTTTTTAAGCAGATAGCTTTTAAGTAGTAGTTTGTGCATTGTCTTAATATAAATATCCTCTTTCATCTTTTTTTTTTTTTTTTTTTTT
>NW_022900926.1:49084495-49113378 GCF_012274545.1 Fukomys damarensis | reverse complement strand
TTTCTTTTTTTTTTTTTTTTTTTTTTTTTCCGGTATTGGGGATTGAGCTTGGGTCTTTGCACTTGTAAGGCAAGCACCGGAACCACTGAGCTAAATCCCCGGCCCTAAATATCCTCTTTAATGTGATTTTGTGGAAATAAATTCAAATTGAAATCTAAAGCTTTATTGACTCTTTATATTATTATATTCTATAATGGAATATATAGGCAGAAGGATCCTCACTGGCAATAATTCATGTATGACTCTAAACCTTAGTATTTGCTTATATTCAAATAAGCATTATTCCAGGTACAATTTCATCATAGAAAATCGGGGAAATACTGCTGCCTCACACTCAGAAGTTTCAATATCTTTCTCTACACGTCCCAAACTATTTTGAGATGCTTATATTTACCTGTCTTATATGTATATATTTAATTTAATATTGATTATTTTCAGAGGTTTTGTTGTGGTACTGGAGATTAAACCATACCTTCACACATCCTCAGCCCTTTTAAAATTTTTTTATTTTGAGACAGTTGCTAAACTTCTAAGTTGTCCAGGTGGAGCTTGAACTTGTGCTCCTATGGCCTCAGCCTCCCAAAGTTCTGGGAGTATAGACTCAAAGATACCTTCTGATTTAGATGTTATGTTTCAAATATCCTTTCAGAAATTTTCATGTAACTAATAATCATGTTTCATAAATTCTATAAAATTAAGATTCAACACACAATAAAAATAATCATGGTTGTCTTTTATTTCTCTATGCAGTGGTAGAAAACGCTGATAATTCTAGTACTAGCACAATTAACTTGTTTTTACCTAATTTCCATATCTTTAATAAAAGCATGACCTATAACTAAGTCTACAAAAGATAACTTTCTTCAGTATTTTAGGCAATTGAATCCAGTTATCATTAGTGATGTGATTTATCAGTTAGTTTTGGTCAAAAGTTACATTAGTAACTTTTAAATCTAAAAAAAAATGAGCTTCTGGATATTGTAATTCTTTGGTTTCTGGCATATCAAGACTGGGTTGCGTTGCAAGGGAAAAGAAGGAAATAGATTTCATGACTATGAAGTATTGTAAACCTATTTTCTTCAATATAAACAGTACCAGAGTGAATAATTCAGATATTTTCATCTGATATACCTCTCTGGAGTTGCCTCAGCAATGTGAGAAATTGATTCATTATTTAGCATAAAATTCCAGTTATGTGAAAGCCATTGTAATGGAGATGTTCAGCCCTACTTTCTCTAGAAATGGCCCATCAATCAGAAGGATTCAGGTCCTTCTTCTTGCCTCAAATAATTGTATAAGACAAGCTAAAAAACAGTGCCAAAAGTTCGTGCAAAAATTGTGGGGTGAGTATGGAAGAAACCAGCTCTGCATTGCGAACTTTGGCCTAATGAAGAGAAAAAAAGAGTAAAAGCAAAAATAAAAGTACACACGGTGTGAGAAACATAGCACTGGGTATCATGGAAACTTACGCATGCTAGGAGCTTTCTGTGATGGCTGGTCTTCTTTTATGCCCTCCACATTTCATGGGAGCTCAGGAGAAGTTCTGCATATGGGTCCCAGAGTTGCCCTCGGAACATAATCTGATATTTTTCATTTTGGTGCCCTAATTTCCCATTTACCCCTCCCTCCCCAGGGTGTGTGTGTGTGAAATGTGATATAAAAGAATGAACATTCTAAAATTTAGTGCCTAGAAGACATGAGCACAGGTCCAAATTTTTCCAGTTATCAGTTGTGAAAATTTTGTTGTACTTCTTAACTGGGCTTGTTTGATTTATTAGCATATAGTGGTTCTGTAAAAATATTTGCTAAATAAAAAGAACTGTAGAGCCAGGCATGGTGGTACACAGTTGTAATCCTAGCCTACTGGGAGTTTGGGACAGGAGGATCCCAAGTTTGTGCGTAGCCCAGACAATTTAGGAACCTGGTGAGACCATGTTTCAAAAGATAAAAATAAAGCAAAGCTCCTAGGTTTAATCCTCAGTTTCAAAAAAACTCAAAACCACACACACACACACACACACACACACTCGCACACAATAAAATCACAGTACTGTGATAAGTGAAAATTTCTGAATATTTAGCTTTAAAAATACAATATACTTTAAAACAAAAGGTTATTGTCTTAACTGTATTTAGAGAATTTTTAACAAATATTTTTCCTGAAACTCTGGAGATACAGTATATATGTAAGTTAGCCATCAACTACATTGATTTCAGATACATGAGGCTAAAGCCCAGCTGGGACTTAAATTTGAGATCATCTTGCCTCAACCTCCTTGATTGCTGGGATTACAAGTGTGAACCACCCCACCTGGCTTACAGTATCTCTTTAGGCTTTTGTAGTTGAATCTCATAGTTTGGGAACAAAATATTGAAGAGTAGGGTTGGGGATTTAGCTCACTGGTGCTGCCGCCTGCCTTGCAAGCCAAAGATCCTGAGTTCAATTCCTGTACCAACCCCTCCTCCCAAAACAAATGAAGAATGTTTTCTAAAAACATGGAACTATACTACTAGGGATTGTATATTAATATATAAATGTTACACCTAAAATCACTAGAAGTATTTTTTCACTAAATAGTGGTTGAGTGAGAACATTAGCAAAAGTTTGTATGTCCATACTAATAATTATCCCTGCAGATCTAGAGACTGAAGGAATCCTAAGACTACAGTACAATGTCAGGACTAGGCCCCTTAAGCTTAGGATACATTTAAATTGTCTATTTAGAGGCTCCTAAAGAATTTTCAGACTTTTTGATTGTGACATAGTACATGCTTCAGTATAAAGATACTGATGTGAGCTGAATTGCACCACTTTAAAATTCATGTTGAGGGGCTGGGGATTTAACTCAGTGGTGCTGCCACCTGTCTCTCAAGTGCAAGGACCAGAGTTTGAAAAAAAAAAAAAAAAAAAAAAAAAAAAAAAAAAAAAAAATTAATGCTGATATTTGAACTCACAGTACCTCAAAATGTAACCTTTTTGGAGATTAGGTCTTTAAGTAGGTAATTAAGTTAAAAGGAGCTCTTTAGGGCCATCCCTAATCTGAAATGACTGAGGTCATTTGCACAGAGGAGAGACCATATGGAGACAAAGGGAAAAGATGACAGTCTTTTTTTTTTTTTTTTCAGCTTTAATTGAGTTTATTGGTACATTTTAGGGATACAGTACAGTTACATTCATTGTTGGGATCATGTACCTCTACATGGCAAGTCTTGATTCTCATTTTTTCCCCGTACCTCTGCCCTCCCTTCACCCCCTCCTGTCTTTAAATCAGAAGCCCTCTCTCTATAGATAAGCAAGAGAAGCTCAGAATAAGACTATCCCTGCCAATACCTGTACTTTGAACTTCTGGCCTCTAAACTCTTGAGAAATTACTTGTTTTGCTTAAGCCATCTTGTTTGTGATACTATGTGATGGCAGCCTTCAAAAACTAATATATTTATATAATTGAAGCAAAATTTTGTAATACCATACTTTCCTGCGCTATGTCTGGTACACTCTACCATATCCATTTTGATTTATTAAAACGTTGGCCAATATTAACTAATGAATTATAATACTTAGTTTAAAAAACATTCTACTTCATGTCTTCTTTAGGTGGTACTTTTACATATGTAGGAAACATTATAGAGTAACTTTCTTTTCTGTATTTTAGTGTTACATATGAGGCTGTATTTTGCTTTGGCAGTACTGGACCAACCTCCTTTACTTTTCCATCTACACATCAAAATTGAGGCATTTAAATCAAGAATTCTGAAACTTTTATTTGCCAGTTAACAATTTAAAATTATTTAATTTTAATAAATGTATTTAACATTTTAATTTAAAATTGTTAAAAAATTTAAAAACAAATAGGACATGCAAGGAGAAAGAAAAGATACACTAATAATAGAAGATCTGAACATGTGTCCTTCAGTGCAAGACATATCATCAAGACAGAAAACTGTATAGGAATCCGTCCTCATATTTCTGAGGAAATTCATGCTCCTCCAAATCATCAGAGAATTCCATTGATCAGTGAGGAAAATATTATAATCCTCCATTGAGAATGAAAGCTTAATAAAATAATGGAGATATTAATAAAGTTATGGAGACATTACTGGCTTTAAAGGATCCATTGACATCAAATCACAACCTAGAGCTAGAGGCTGGGCCTAGCGGCACATGCCTGTAATCTCAGCATGGTGGAAACTTAAGTCAGGAAGATGGCAAGCATAGGTGCAGCCTTCACAGCTTAGCAATTTAGTGAGATTCTGTATCAAAATAAAAGTTTAACTGGGGGTATAACTCAGTGAGAAAGGCCTGGATTATATCCTCAGTACTGGAAGGAAGGGATAGGCGCAACAAAATGCATAGTAATACTGACGTGCAGACTTAGATTAAGTTGACATTTTCTGAACTATGACAGAAGCAGGTGAGAAACAGTAATGATCTAATTAGGTGTTTTTTTTTTGGTGCCAGGGATCAAACTTGGGTCCTTTCACTTGCAAGGCAGGCAGTGGCACCACTGAGCTAAATCCCAGACCCCATGATCTAAACAGTTTTTCTTGTAGCCATTGCCAGTTTCTGACAGTGCCTTTTAATTAAATGTAGATCATTTATATTTAATGTAATTATTGATATGTGTGGATTTCTGTCTAATTTTTTTAGGTAAATTTTGTTTGATTTCACTTTTTTATTCCTCTGTTTCTCTTCCCACTTAATTTTTCATTGATTGTTCTTACAATTTATATATTTTGTCTTGGATAGTATCTCTTTGAATAGTTTTTTTCTTTTAGTATCTTCTTTGACAATTATGATATACATACTTTTTATAGTTTTCTTAAAATTAACCTTTTACTACTAGTTGGAATATACAAGGCTTACTGTTTTATTATTTTTCTCATTAATGGGATAAAATACCAGACACCCATAAATTAAAGGAAGAAAGGTTTATTTAAATCACAATTTGTAGAGGTTTTAGCCCATAGTCAGCTGGTTCCAAGATTGGGCAGCATGACAGAGGGGCATCTCAGAGGAGCAATGGTTCATGGCAGTAGGTAGTGAAACAGCAAGCAGCATCTTCTCTCTTGTTTTTATAGTCCATCCAGGCTACAAGGTTATTGGTTGGTGCCACCCAAGATTTCCATTATCTACACTCATCCTTAAACCAAGCTTGTGTCATGCAACCTAATCCAATATCACATACCCTAGATGCAGCTACCTACCAAAAGTCCCACCTATGTGCAAATAAGGCTTTGGGGATACATCTTGACACCAGCTATCATGCTTACTATCATAGAGGTCTCATTACTTTCATCTATTTTTATTATAGTTTAATGTATTACAGTGAAGCCTTGAATTAACACCAGCTTCACATGAACAACTTAATTACCAACAGAATTTTAGTTCTAGCTTAGTCTTAGACTTTTAACCAAAGTGTTGAGTTATGACCCAAATACTGGCTGTTTGTGTGTTTGTTAACAAATATTCATGATACCAGAAAGCATATTTAAGCATATGTGAGCATCAATCTGAGTCTAAATGTGTGTATTTGTGGACATGACTTTGCTCAGTGCTTTATATAATCGCTATGATTACTTCTATCAAAATGGCACCTGGAAAGCTATAAAAGAAGCTAAGGAAGAAAGGAAAAGTAAAGAAAGAAACACAATAGAAAATAAGAAGGAAATTGTGGAGAAATATGAGTGGCATTCATATGACTGATTTTGCTAATATGTACAACATGTTGAAATCTTCCATCTTGACCATCTTACAGAAGAAAGATTTGTATAAGAAAGCTAGTGTAATTAAAAGTTTTCTCAAATTAATAAGTCACAATCTGTTAGAAAGGCTATTAGTATGGATGAACAAAAGGCAGACAGCAGGTTATAGCTTGTCTGAGTATAATTTGTGAAAAAGCTAGAGCTAAGAATGCATATCTTATAAAGGATAATCCATCAATGAGTGATAATAGTGAAATAGTTCATGTCAGTAAGGGGTGCTTTCACAATTTTGAAGGGAGAACTTGGTTTCATTTGGTAACTAGGCATGCTAAAGCAGCCAGTGGTAATAAAAGAGCTGCTGAAAATTACATGCATCACTTTAAAATGATGATACAGAGAAATGGCTTTTGCTTTCATCAAGTTTTCATTTGTGATGAAACTGGCCTTTCCTGGAAGAAAATGCCCAGGAGAACATACATTACCCAGGAATAGAAGAAAATGCCAGGCCATAAGCCTATGAAGGATAGGCTAATCTTACTGCTATGTGAGTGGTACACTCAAGATAAAGCCCCTCTTGGTTTATCACTCTGAGACCTCTAAAATGTTTAGAAAACAAAGTCATGAAGAATAGGCTAGAGGTCATGTGGGATCTAATGCAAAAGCCTGGATAACAGTACTTTTTCTTGATTGGATCAGGGAAACTTTCTATTCTACTGTTCTTGTCTAGAGGACAAAAGTTTACCACTCAAGGCTCTCCTCATCATAGATAATATTCCTTCTCACTCAGGAGATTTGGGAAAAAATTAGCTGAAAAATTCCAATAGCTCTCATTCGAGTTCCTCTCACCTAATATAACTCCTCTACTGCAACCTGTGGACTAGCGGGTTATAGCTAAATTTAAGAAGCTATATAGCAAGGAACTGTTTCTGAAGGGCTTCTAGGTGGACTTGGAAACAGATTTAACCCTTAAAGAGTTCTGAAGGAACATGACGACATGCTTTCCTGTGTGAGGTTAATTGAGACACCCTGAGATCTGCTTGGAAGAAGGCGTGGCCTAAAATATAGGAGAGAGAGTTTGAAGGCTGTGTAGAAGAGCCAAACCTTCATTGACCCTGTGGTTGATGATACTATTGTAAGTCTATAGGCTTGCAGGTAGTCAGTGATGATGTTGAGGAACTGGTGGAGGAACACTCAGAGGAATTATCTACAGAGGAACCTCAGCAACTCCTGGCTGAGCAACAGAGAATGGCAGCTGAGGAGCTTTCTGAAGAGGAGGGGGTGTGTCCACAATCAGTGCAAGAAAATTCTTCTGAGAAAAAGGAAATCTTCAAAAAATGGACAGAGCTACAAACATTTGTAGAGAACACCTACCCAGACAAAGAAATAGCCAATTGTTGAATTTACTTGCTTAATGACAGTGTCATGTCATACTAGAGAACAGTATTAAAGAAAAGGCAGAAACAGACAACCTTAGATCAGTTTTTAATTCTGAAAAGGTTGAAACCCAGTGAGCCAGCAGCAGGTACTAGTGGGCTACAGACTCTCCCAAGGAAAAAAAAGACACCAGAGAGCCAGATTACTGATGTTCTTATGGAAGGGGACTCCTTCCAAACAATAACCACTTTCCATTTCATCCTCTCTCCCTGCTTGCCAAAGATGTCAATTTGAATGTTGAATATAGTATGAAATTGTTGTTTCTGGTAATCTAGGCACATTTTATAACTTTTTGGTAAATATACTAGGAAAATTATTGGTGTTTCTGGTAAATTACGCATGTTATACCACCCTTTTTCTGTTATGAAAGGTTAGTGAAGGGGTGCTTTGGGAGGTTCAGAACACATTATGGATGGGTATTTCCATTTCTTATAGGAAAAATAATGTTGACTTACAAACAACTTGAGTTACAACCAGCCCTCGTGAATGAATTGAGTTTGTAAATCAGAGGTCCGCTGCCTCAGCCTCCCCTGTGCTGGGATTATAGGCATGTGCCACCACGCCCGGCCTGAGCTTGATTCCTTAAATTTGTCTCTTTTTTTTTTTTTTTGTCATTGAGTTTATTGGCACTTTTTAGGTATACAGTACAGTTACATTCATCATTGGGATCTTCTACCTTTACATGACAGATATTGGTTCTCATTTTTTCCCATACCCCTGCCCTTCCTATAAGTTTGTCTTTTAACAAATTTAGCAAGTTTTTACTATAATTTTTCCAATTATTTTACCTTTTTCCTCCTCTTTTAGGATTCTGATGGCATAAATGTTAACCCTGCAACAATATCAAAAGGCCTAATATTAGTCAGGTGTGTTGATATAGGCTTGTAATCAGACAGAGGCAGAAGGATCACAAGTTTGAGTCCAGCCTGAGAAAGTTAGCAGCTTACTTAGCATGACTGTCTCAAAAAATAAAAGGGGTGGGCCGGGGATTTAGCTCAGCAGTTCGGTGGCCTGCCTTGCAAGCACAAGGACCCAAGTTCAATCCCCAGTACCAAAAAATAAAAATAAAAAAAATAAAATAAATAAAAGGGGCTTAGTTTACAGCTCATGCAGAAGCCCTGGTTTCAACCCCCAGCCTAGCCCCCAAGAACCTGCAAAACAACCCAACATTTTTAGGCCTTTTTTCCCCCTATGTTTTTTTTTTGGTACTGGGGATTGAACTTGGGTCCTTGTGCTTGTGAGGCATGCTCTGGAACCAATGAGCTAAATCCCTGGCCCTTCCTTCTGTTTTTCATAAATTTCTAAAGATCTATCTTCAAGTTTAGTGACTCTTTCATCTCAATTCTTTTCTTCAGCCAAATCAATACATTATTTTATTTGTTACTGTATTTTCAGTTCTAAAACTTCCATTTGGTAATTATGGCATTTATTTCTTGGCCAATACACATTTTTCATTCATTTTAAAAGACTTTGCCCTCATATTTGGGGTCATGGTTATAATAAAAATTTTTATGTAACCTTACAGAGTCATTTGCATAAAAATAAAAGATACAAAAATATAAAGAGTATGTGTGCCAGGGTCATTCTTTTTACAGTTGAGACAGTTTCCTTTCCTATCCTTTTTTCAAGAAGTGAAATATTTCTATATCAGGCCCTGTTAGCATGCCCAACCTGATCTTTTTACCTGGTCAACTTCTACTGTCCTAATCTACTTTCTCCTTTTAACATCACTATTCAATGAACTCTTCTGTTTCAATTCCTAAATTAAGCTTAAAAATTTCCTTTTCTTTTCTTATTTTATAGTTATTTGTGTAGTTGTTTCTAAAATAACCTCTTCAGTTCTAGATTTTATGCTTCATGAGACTGGGTCGTACCTGATATATTTCTGTATCATTGATTCAGTGCCTACAAACATTCACTCAACAGAACTTGTTAAAAATATTTGATGCGACAATTATTTTATGTGTCAACTTGACTGGACTGTGGGGCTCCTCAGGCATTTGGTCTGTCAGTATTCTGGGAGTGTTTGTGACGATGTTTCTGGATGGGATTAACATTTGAGGTGAGTAAAACAGATTTCCTTTGCTCCTCCAGTCAACAGATCTTGAGTAAAATGAAAAGACTGAGTGAGAGGAATCCCTCCCTGCCTGTCTTTGAACTGGGGGCATTATATCTTTTCCTGCCTTGGAACTGGAACTGCAATATCAGTTCTTCATGGAGTTTGAGGCTGCTGGTTTTTGGACTAGAACTATACCACTGGCTCCCCTGGATCTCCAGCTTGCCAGCAACAGATCCTAGAACTTTTCAGCTGCCATAATCATGTCAGCCATTATAATATTTCTCTTATAATAAGTCTCTGTTTGTATATTATTTCTATTTCCCTGTGGAGCTCTGAACAATACAGTGAACATCACAGAACTAAAAGGTAAAGTAACTAAAAGATGTTAGAAAACATTTCTGAAAAACTGTGGCTCTGAGACAAGAAAGCTGTCTTGTGTTTCTGGGGATATTATGTCTGAGGTACACTTGTACATCCCTTTTAAAACTGAAGCGTAATTCTCTGCATATTTTGTGCCACAGCTCCTTTGGGCAATTTGGTGAAGTCTGTGGACCCCTTAAATTTAATAGTGTTAGTGAAAAAGATGTCTAATTTCAAGGACTCCTTCATTGATTATTAGTGGATCTATGACTAAGATCCACGAACTTCAGGAGTATGGTAGGAAGCTGGATTTTTTTTTTCAGGCAAGGTCTCACTTTGTAGTTCAAACTGGCCTCGATTGAACTCACTGTAGCATAGGCTGGTTTCAAACTCAAAGCCATCCTCCTGCCTGAACTTCCCAAGTGCTGGGATTACAGGTGTGTCTTACCACACCCAGCTCAACTGGTTCTTAACAAAGTTCTTACTTGGGTCTCTTAAAATTGATTCTTGCTGGGGATTCAACTCAGTGGTACGGCTCCTGTGCAGCAAGCACAAGGTCTTGAGTTTGATCCCCAGTACTGGAAAAACAAACAAACTGATTCTTAAATTTCTGATGCTACCAGAATGTGAAGAATAAAAATCAATATTTATTTAGTATTTTCATATTAATGACTTCATTAAAAACTTATTAGAAATGCAGTCATTTACATAGCACTTTATAACTCACACAGGACACAGAAACACCATCTCACTTTATTGTCTCAGCAACCCAATGAGACACACATATGTGTTCAGTACTTTGATTTAGTAAAACAGAAATTAAGAAGAGTTTCCATTGAACTCCAAACACCTTAAATATTTGCTTAAAATAACATCACAAGTTTAAATAATGCCTACTTGTGATTCAAATTTGGATCTAAATCCAGATAATATACCCTTTAGCCTAAATTGCCAGTCACTCATGTTTGCTGGTGAAGAATGCATATAAATATCAAGTGTATAGATTATTACAAACTGTCATATACTAAAAGTGGCTTGGGTAGCTGCCTACAGCAAAGAACTGTCTGGCCCAAAATGACACTATACCAAGATCAAGAAACTGATCAAGATGAAGGTACTTGGAAAAATCCCAGTAAGCTCTGATACTTTTGTTGGTGTGTGAATTTGTCTTGATCAACATGAATCTGCCTTAAAATCAATTAGTTTAGGTGATCTAATGTGTGTGTAAAACGTTTATTAAATGGGAATTTCAAATCATGAGTACTCTATTCTAGCATAAATAATCTTTGTTTGAAATTTGTATTGTGTGATTGGTCATTCAAAACAGAACTAACTACACAGAAATGAGTGACAACTGAAAAATTTTTTCAGATTAATACATTTATGCATTCATTTGTTCAGTTAAAATTTGTTGAGGCCCTCCTCTATCATGTGCTTGTGGTACTAAATGCTAGCATACAATTGTAAATAGCACCCTGCTTGTCCTACAGAAATGAGAATGGGGTGTTTCATGTGGGTGAAACAGCAGGCCAGCAGGAATAATGAATTACTGTTTCCTGTTTATTTTGTATTATTCATGCACATTTCAGTCTAAGATCTTAGATTTGGTTCTTTCACTTTTTGTGTCATTGGTAATTTTGTTTACTAAGACAGCTGCTTTCTCTACTCATTTGGTGGCTTTGTGAAATTTCTTTAAAAAGTTTTTAGAAACGAGTGGCCTATTCTTGCTGAAAATATTTTGGAACATCATTACTGATTTCAAGAGATAAGTTTGGGAAAATATAGCATTGACAACAGTGGTTAACAATTTCCCAGCTTTACAGTGAATTAACAATCTGACTTTTAAGTGGGAAATACTTAAATTTTTTTTTTTGTTATTTTTGGTACTGGGTATCGAACTTGTGACCTTGTGTTTATGAAACAGGTGGTGGTACCACTAAGCTAAATCCCTAGCCCATTAAATTGTTTAATTAAATCTCTCATTGAGTATTTTATTTTTTTGGTACTGGTGATCAAACTCAGCACCTTTTGCTTGCAAAGCAGGTGGGGAAACCACTGAGCTAAGTCCCTGGACCGCTCATTCAGTTGCTCTCTTAGGAATTAGCTAATGCCTCTCTCTCTCCCCCTTCTTCCTCTCCATATCCCTCCCTCCACATCACTTAAATTATATTAGTTACAATTGCTTTATAACAAATAGTACAAATCCCATAGCAAATACTTACAAATCCCATAGTATATGTAGGGAAGAATTTTGGGGTTTTGTAAAATTATGATATTTTACTGTAAATTTTAGGGTATCAAAGGCTAAATTCTGGCAAAAAATGTATTTGATAGTCATTACCAACTTAAAATTACTTTGTGTCAGATATGAATGAAAATTAATTAGTGTCTCATGGAACCAAACAATGTTTCATAAAGAAATGTGGCTAATATATTACTGGATTTCTTTTTTATTATATATAGGGTCTGACTATGTAGTTCAGGATGCTCTCAAACTCATGATCCTCCTGACTTAGCCTCCTGAGTGCTGAGATTACAAATATGTGCCACATACCTGACTTTATAGTACTGACTTTAAATAATTGATTTGCTGCCTTTTAAAGGAGACTCATGAGTTTAGTTGCACAGGTATGCACATTCAAATAATCATTTTATGTTATTTTCTGACATAAAGTTTACCTTGAAAGTATTTATACCATTTGTGTGATTTTTTTGAATATATGAGGTTGCATAGCACTAGGAAAAATTTTTAAGTTATGTGTGTTAATTAGAATTTTTTAAAAAATTCCATAATACTATTTTTTGCCTTCTATAAGCTTTACGGGAAGGAACTTTTCAGTGAAATGTGCCTAGGACAAATTAGTGTGACTTCTCTTCCTGTAGATACCATATATGCACATTAACTATGGCAATAAATTGAAAATAAGACACACATTTGAATTTGGTTATATTTTTATTGTAGAGTAATAAATAATAAAAAGATAAAGTCCTTTCTGTATTCTTTACATGTAAATAATTTCTCCATAGAATTTTGAAATCTTTTTGACTGGAAGAAATAATTTGGCAACTTTTAGTAAAGTTGTGCCATATAATTTGCAAAGTTGTACTTTAAAAAATTGAAACGTGATATGTGTCAACAATTTGCTAAGCAAACTTTAGTTGTTTTAATTCTGTTCCTTTAAGTAATGAGAAAATTTTCTCCTGAATTAAGTCTTTTTAATTTTATATTTTTTGGTGATATCAGGAATTGAACACAGGGCCTTCTCAATGAGCTATATACCTGGCCCTTTTATTTTTAAATTTTGAGACAAAGTCTTGCTAAGTTATTAAGGCTGCCCAAACTGGGCTCAAATTTGGGATTCCCCCTGGCTTAGCCTCCCAGAGTGCTGGGATTACATGTGTATGCTACCACACCTGACTGAATTGTAATTTTGTAGCCTAGGTGACTGAGCCAGTACATTTGTTTTGGTTTTTCTGGTAAATTTCTGATAAATTACTCTGGACAAAGTTTCTTTCTTAGTTATGTCTGCATACAAACTTCTAATACATGCTCTTTAGGCCAGGAATTTAGTTTTCATTTCTTCTTGATAGTCTTAGATTTTTCAGGAAGATACACATTGATTTAATATGAGTCTGGAGTAATTTTCCTGTAGAGAAACATCATACCATTCTGCTGTCCAGCGATCCGATCCAGATGGCTTCTTAAGGAGTAGGAAAAGTAAGAGACAAAGAAAAGAAATAAAACCAGGGTTGAACTTAAAGTAGATGATGATGCTTTTAGAGAGCTAGAATTAAAGGTGGTCTAGAAACCTAATATATACATAGACATGTAATCTTTACAAGTACACAAAAGATTTGGCAGAAATCAAATGAGCATTAGAACTTGCACATATCTTTGAATTTATTTTCCTTTGATGGGTAGGTGGTCCTGTAGGATAACACTATATTTACCTCTTGAATTTTAGATATAACTGGCACATTTATAAATTTTTGTAAAACATATCTCTTTGAATATGAATTTTAATAAGAAAAATTACTGATAGAAAGGACATTACTCATTTAAAAATTTCTAGAAATTTAAAAATTGTAAGATTTAAGCTATTAATTTTTTAAAAACTCATAAATGGTACTAATAATGGTACAAAGTTATACAACTTTGTCTTGAACAAGTTGCCCTAGTTTTTTTTTAAGAAATGAACTGGCATGTAAGTATATTTTTGAAAAATTTTCCGAACAGAGTAGGGGGGAGTATGGGAATTTGTAGTTACTACAAATCAAAGAATATAAAAAGATTTCCAGATTGTGTTATCAGTTACATGGCTTAAGATGTGGAATATCTGTTAGATTTAAAACTTATTTTTGTATCAGATAGTGAAAAATTTCTGTAAAAAGACTAACCACCGCAATACATGATTGTTAGTTGCATTTTTAAGTGAATGAGGGAATATTTTATTACTTATGAAAAGATTTTGATTGTTATTTTTTTTCAGGCATACTGTCCAGGGATAACATTCAGTTAATGCTTCATTGTGACTATTTTTGGACTTTTTTCTTTTTTATATTTTTTTGGCCTATTTGTAATACATAATGATTACATTCATCATGGGGAGTTTGTGCATATACATGACATACCTTTTTAAAATTTAAGTACATATTTGTCATACATAATGATCACATTCATCATAGGGAATTTGTACCTGTAGATATTTTAATTCTTTTCCGTCCCTTTTCTCCTCCCCTCCCTCTCTCTCCCTGCATCTCTTGGACTCCTTCAAGAGTGTGAGTGTAGCTCAGTGGTGCCATCTTTTGCCTCATAAGCACAAGGACCTGAGTTTGATCCCCAGTACCAAAAAAAAAGGTGTGAGTGTGCATGTGTGTATTTAGTATATAATAATCACATTCCTTGTAGGGGTTTGTTACATGTACACAATGCCCTACCCTTTTCTCTCATTTTACATTTTTTAGTTAGAGAAACCTAATTTTTTTCATTTTCAAATATGTTACTTATAGTTTTGTTTCATTCCACCAAGTTATTTCATAACATTTTATTTTAAATAATCTTCCCAGTTACATATTTAACAAATAAAATATGTCTTCCATTTTATAAACTTTTCCACACAAATAGTCCTTTTTAATTGCTTTAAAATTTAGAAATGATTTTGTCAGAGCAATAGCTAATCAATTTCCCAACTAGTAATTTTGTAGTTTTTTAAAAGCTCAATATTTCTAACATTGAATATTTAAAGCATTCTATTTTTTTGTATGTTAAATTATTGATTTCTAATTATATCAGGTACTGTTCTAAGCACTAGGGAGAAAATGATGAATAGAGACAAGATTTCTTGATCTCATGTAGTTTCCATTCTGGTGTGGGGACACCACCACCTAAATACAAAATAAAGACCAGAGAGTTCAGGCAACACCCCAGGTATCTCCTGGTGCTGGGTGGAGCTTCTGTGTAAAGGATTGACACACCGTGCTGGTCTGCTATTGTCTTGGCCTCTAGAGGAGGTGGCTGGGTCAGGGACAATAAGACACTGGATTATGCTCTTGGAGAGGGACCACCCTTTTATTTTCCACATATATTGATTGGAGCTGAGTATACAGCAGTGGGGCCTTCTGCAGACATGAGAATAGCTGCTAGTGGAGAAAAATACCTTGCAAGTACATGCTAGCTGTGCTGATAGCACTTGAGACCTTATGAAAATTCAAGACTGTATATAATTTCTTGCACTAAAGGTTCTAGAGCTATTGGTGGCTTTGCAAGCAGCTCGGCCTTAAGAGGGGCCATTCATTGGGCAAATATATTTGTCTCTCAGTAGTCCAACTCCCAACCCAAGAGGCTATTTAAACATAAACCTTTCCACCAAAGACGTGTTAATGGATTTTGCAATGTCGAAAATTAGAAGGAAAAGAAGGCTGTTCATTGATTTCTTTCATAAACATCCTGGCATTAAATGTGTTCTTTCCTCAATAGTCAGTGTCTGTCATTTCCCTCAGAAATGAACCGAATTGTTCTTTCCCCTTAAGTGATAAACTTCATTAAGATTCAGGAGTCATTATTCTGTCATTGTAAAAAAACTTTCAGGGATAGAAGAGGATGGCTATAGAACCACTCAGTGCAATTAGTAAATGTGTTCCTACCCATCAAAGTTGTTTAGATAGAGCAATAATTACAATGCACATATCCAGCTTAGTCCTTTTGGGCTGTGATAATAGGATACTATGCACTGGATGTCTTTTAAATGAAAGAAATTTATTTCCCACAGTTGTAAAGCTGGAAAGCCCCAGATCAAGATGCTGAAGATTTGGTGTCTGGTGAAGGGCTTACTTCCTGATTTGTAGGCATCTGTCTTTGTCCTCTCATGGCACCCTTATAAAACAAGATCTCTAGGGTTTCTTTTATAAGGACATTAGTCCTGTTCATTGGACAGACAGCACTCATGACCTACTCATATCTCAAGAAGGGGGCGAGGGTTTCTACATGTCAATTTTGGGAGGACACAGACATCCAGACAATTCTAACAAGTGTCATATCATGTCAGTCCTTATCCTGGACCATAGATGGAGCAGTACAGGCTAATCAGAGGAATCTTTTGGGTTTCAGTATCTCCAGTGGGACTTTAGAGAAACTCTGTCTCACAATCTACCAGATCTTTATCTTCCATTAATGACTTCAGAGGATTCCTTGCTTTTTCTTCTTGGAAAGAAACAGATCTCTTAGGTCCAATCTAGTTTTTTTATTAATCCATCATTTCTGTTTTATTTGCTGGTTTTTGAGCTCCAGAGTTTGTTATTATGTGTTCATGTAAACATAGGCTTAATAATGGGGCTGAAGTGGATGTACAGCTCATTAGAGAAGAGAGCATTTAAGGTAAGATTGAAGAGACATTTTTGAATATGGTATCATAGAAGAATAAGAGGATGTGTTGTGTTCAGGAATTGGGGCAAGTTTTGTGTATCAGGGAGTGGGTAGGAATAGGGGAAAATAATTTAAGAGAGAAAAGTGTTGAAATAGGTACCTGATAATCATATTAGGCATTTCCTGACCTGTTTTAGAGGTGGAAGCATAGCAGGTATCAGCTAACCTACTGATACTCTTAATTTTAAAATTCTTATAATAACTTCATTTTTATGTTTGTGCATTAATGATGATTATATATTCTTTCATTTATGTGTCTTCAAGTAGTTTCTTCCCATATTTTCTCATACTAATATAAGTGATGCAGCTCTGACTACAGTATTCTAATTTTTATACATAAAGAAACAGGTGTAGAGAGCTTACATACTTTATTTGCAGTTGCATGGCAATGCTTAGAGTGATGCCAGATCTTTGGATAATTCTGTATCCCTGCTGGGCTTTATGTATATCTGCTTTTTTAATCCCCCTTAAAATAATTTTTTTTTTCCATAGGACTTGGCTTTCACTCTGGAAGAAAGACAGCAATTGAACATTCATGGATTGTTACCACCTAGCTTCATCAGCCAGGACCTTCAGCTCCTTAGAGTAGTTAAAAATTTTGAACGTCTGAACTCTGACTTTGACAGGTAACACATTCCTGAATGTAATTTTAATATTTCTCTTAAGCAACTGTCAAGTTTTCTTTTTTTTTTTTTTGTAAGAAAAAGTTAAAATGTTTTAGTGATTTGAAAAAAGTAGTCAACTTTGAGAATTTGCTTGTAAATATAATGATTTTTAGAAATATTTACACTTTCTAGAAACAGTTGAATGAAATAAAATTTGTTTTCTAAATTGTACTCTCAGACTGCCTTTTTCTTATGTCAAAATTGTGGTCATCAAGGTAAATTATCAGAAAATGCCATCATAAACAGAGCAAAATGACTAAACTGACTTTTGCTCATACTTAAGTATATTGTAGGTAAAGTGTTATTTTTCAGCCTCCAAGCATAGTTGCAATATATTTGGAATTTAATTCATTTTATTAGAAATTCAGTTTGTGTCTGCACACAGAAAAAAATAACATTTTTCTCTACCCTTGGAGTTAGATATTTCTAGATTGAAATCCTGTCTGTACCTCATCATCAGTGGGTCCATTAGCAGTTCACTACAGCCACTGCCATGGCTACCATGTCTGCCTTGCCCTGCTTTTTACCCTGCCCTTTCTTAAGGGACTGAACCTCTGTAAACTTCATTTTTGTGTGTATGTGGGTTAGAAAGAATAATAGCTATTTGACTATGCTAAAGGATTTTTAAAAAGTAGCTAATCTAGGATGTAGTAGGTATTGGAAGTAATCAGAGTTCTCCAGAGAATTGGAACCACAGGATATGAATGTATGGAAAAAAGAAAAAGTTCTGTATATATGGAGGAAGAGAAAAGGAAGACGGAGGAGAAAGAGGAAAGAAAGAAGAGAAAGGTGAAGGATAAAGAAGAGGAGGAAGAGAAAAGAGAAGAGGAAGGAGAAGAAGGAGAAGGAAGAGAGGGAAGGGGACAGAGGAGAGGAGGGGGAGGCTTGGTAAATAAAAAATCTGTAGGTAGGCTGGTGAGCTGGAGACCCAGGAGAGAGTTGCAGTTTCAACCCTCTCTTTGTTGAAGGAAAGTCAGTCTTTAATGGCCTAGAACTGATTGGATGTCACTTAACTCACGTTGTGGATAATCTGCTACTCGAAGTCTGTGAATTTAAATATTAATTTCACCCATGAAAACCTTTTTGGAGAAATATCTGGAAAAGTATTTGACCAAATATCTGCATGTCCTGTCGGTTATGAATTCATATTTTAAAATCTAATTCCCAGTGTGATGGTATTTGGAGATGTGGTCTTTGGGAGGCAATTAGATCAGGAGAGTGGAACCATCATAAATAGGATTAATGCTCTTCTAAGAAGAGGCCAGAGAGCTAGCTCCCTTCATTTTCTACCATATGAGGATACAATGAGAAGTCAGCTGTTTGTAACCTGGAAGAGGGCATCACCAGAACTGGCTCTGTGATCTAACTCTTTGATTTTAGACTTCCAACCATAAGAACTGTGAGAAATAAATCTCTTGTTGATAAAGCACCCAGCTTATGGTTTACCTTTGTGAAATTTACATAAATACTTAAAATTATTAAAAATTTATAAGCAGTAAAAAGGTAAGTTATGTAATAAACTACAAAGTTATGAGACTAGAAAAAAGGGAAAAGAAGAACTGACAATGCTGGGGATAGGGACGGCCACATTGAATTGTTAAATTGGGCGATAAACGTAGCCTTCATTGGGATAATGAGTTTTGATGAAATACTCAAAAGTAGTAAGAGTATTAGGCATGAGGAGAAGTGTTCTATAGCTGCCACGTTCAAGAATCAGCAAGGAGACTTGTGTCTGAAGAAGAATGGGCTAGGGGAAGAGTTTTAAATTAGGAAAGGAAATTAGCAAGCTGATGAGAGACCACTAAAGGACTTCTGATGTTAGTGTGAGTGAAAAGGGGACTCTCTTGAGTTTTTAAACAGACCAGCATATTCTGAGCTGTATTTCAGAAATACCATGTGCAGTGGCAATGATAGAATATAGACTTTGAAAACTTTTAAGACACTGATACAATAATCCAGGCAAGGGATGATGTTGATTTGCATTCATGGTGATAGTAATAAAGGTGGTCAGATTTTAGATATATTTTGAAGGCAAAGCTGTGTAATTTCCTATTTTACTACATGTAAATGTTAGCTTTCAGAGAAGGGAAAAAGATACAGAGAGAGAGAATGAGAGGGGGGGAAAGAGAGCGGGAGGGAAAGGCCAGTGAAATAGGAGAAAAAGAATATGATGGATTGGAAGTCAATGCCACTCATGTCAAATGTTTTGATAAGTAAGGCAAGGTATAAGAATCTACCACTGAATTAGCAGTTATGATTTCTACTTTGATAAATACATTTTAGAATGTCTACAATTTATCCCATCTTCAAATGTTTATTTTTAGAGTTATATTTGTCTAATTGCATTAAAATCCATTAATTCCTCTTAATTCTGTGTATTTCAACTCTTGTAGGGAATGAAATATATTAGTGTATTTTTGTTGCTATAACAAAATACCTAAAGCTAGAAACTTTGTAAAGAAAACAGGTTTATTTAGATAACAGTTTTGAAGACAAAGTCAAAGATCAAGCAGCCCCATCTGTTTGGCCTTTAGTGAAAGCCACCTTGCCCATGATGCATAGGCAGATGGCATCATGACAGAAGCACAGTTATGAAGGAGAGCTCGTAAGGCAGGAAAGGAAGCAAGAGAGCTGGGGAGGACCAATCTTGTCTAAGTATGTATGTGTATGTATGAATGTATGTATAAAATGGGGATTGTACCTAGACCCTTTGCACTGAGTTGTATCCTTATCCCTTTTAAATGTTTAAAATGTAAATTTTTAAAAATTTTGAGACAAGATCTTGCTCAATTGCTAAGGTGTCTAGAGTGGGCTTGATTTTATTATTCTCCTTCCTCACCACCCAGAAAGCAAGATTTTATAAATGTGCTGCCATGCCCAGCTCGGTCTTTTAAAATTGTTCTTTTTGTAACAGTTCTGTTTTGAGGAAACTAACCTGGATCTTATGAGAACTACATTAATGCAAAGACATTTCCCCATTGACCTCACTACCTTTCACTGGGCCCCCTCTCTACAAGGTTCCACCTTTCACATTGCCGTACTGGGGAGCACACTTCTAGCACATGAACTCGTTGAAGACATACTCAATTCATATCTAAACAATAATAAAACATCAATCCCAAAATGCTGGTGAGGTTGTTGAGTAAAGTACTTCAGGATTCTTTTCAATTGCAGTAAGAAGTTTTATTCAATAAGCTGTTGAAGGTTATAGGTAACATGAAAAGGTTTGTGATTAGAAAGATACCTTTGGGTCAGAAATGTCTCTAGATAAAAAGGCCATTAGATGTAGATAGTATGAAAAGACCTTTCGGCTTGCCTTCCTTAATTACTGTTTTTTGGTTCTGGACATTGAACCCAGGGCCTCACACATGCTAGGCAAGTACTCTCCCACTGAACTCCACCCCAGCTGTACCTTAAGTTTGTTTTTGTTTTTTTTATACCGGAGATTGAACTTGGGTCCTTGCTCTTGCGAGGCAGGCAACAGAACCACTGAGCTAAATCTCTGGCCCACCTTAAGTCATTTGTAATGTGAGTGTTACATTCCCTTCCTCATTTCCTGCTTGTCATTTGTCTTGGCTATTCAGTACTGGAAGTTAAAAGATTAAGTCTTTCTATTTAATTAATGGTTAAACTAAATCTTTAGTGATATTTTCACTAGTTATTTTAAAATAGGGATAGTCTCTTCAAGTATTGAATAAGATGGTGTTATTTAACCAATGACTTTAATATTTAAATGATAGTTAATGTGTATTGTTCTTTATTCTTTGAGGTGTTTAAGAATATTTCTAAATTCTTTTATGTTTAGATTTTTTCTGTGATTTAAAAATACTTTGTAGTTGATTGAAAAATGTTTAGATTTCTTATAAAGTATTTAATGAGTATTAGACATAGATCTAATTATGCCTAATTTCCATAGGTATCTTCTCTTAATGGATCTTCAGGATAGAAATGAAAAGCTCTTTTATAGAGTACTAATGTCTGATGTTGAAAAATTCATGCCTATTGTTTATACTCCCACTGTGGGTCTCGCTTGCCAACAATATAGTTTAGTGTTTCAGAAGCCAAGGTATGTAAACTTTTATTTTAATTGTAACATATATTTTACTTACTTTTTTGGTCATATTTTTGCAGTATTTAAAAATTATTTATGTTTGTTTTAATTGAAAAAATTGCATATATTTATGGTGTGCAGCATGGTGTTTTGACCATGTATGTATTGTGAAATGTAAATCAAGGTAATTAACACGTCCATTACCTCTTGTGCTTATCATGTATTTGTGGCAAGAACACTGAAATATAACTACATAAATTTCAGGTATATAATACATTGTCATTAACTAGTCACACTCTTTATGGTATATCTCTTGAAGTCATTCCTCATATCTGAAATTTTGCATTTTTTGCCCAACCTCTCCCTAATGTTACACCCCCTACTCAACATCCCCAGCCACGGTAAACACCATCATGCTGTCCTCTCCTATGAAATTGACCCTTTTTACAGTCTGTCATATGATCTTACAGTCTGTCACGAGATCTTACAGTGTTTGTATTTTTATACTTTTGTGTCTGTCATATTTTACTTAATATAATAGTCTTCAGGTTCAACCATCTTGTCATAAATGGCAGGATTTTCTACTTTTTAAGGCTAAATAGTACTGTGTATTTACTGTGTATGTATGCTACATTTTCTTCCTTCATCTGTTGATGTTCACATTGACTACCTTGGGTGTTGTGAATAGTGCTGCAGTGAACCTAAGTATGCATGTAACTCTGATTTACTGATTTCATTTCCTTTGGATATATGCCAGTAGTGGGATTGCTAGATTAAGTAGTAGTTTTAAATTTGTGGGAAAGTGGATGAATTGAACACAGAAAGTTAAATATTGCAATGGTTTCTCTTATATGAAACACATAAAATGTAAATAAAATAATGAGTAACATAAAGGAGACTAGTTGGAAATGGGAAGGTAGACTTTTTGGAGATGGGGAAGGAGATCAGGAGGAGAATGGGAAAAGAAGAGGCTAGCTAGGGAGATTAAAATGATCAAGATAATGTATATGTCAACAACATATACCTTTTTTTAAAAGGTAGTTCTATTTGTAAGTTGTTGAGGAACCTCTGTAGTGTTTTCCTTAATGCTTGTATAGTATGCATGGGTTCCTGTTATCCACATCCTCCTGAAACACTTTTCATTGTTTTGATAATAGCCATTCTAACAGGTGTGACTTAATATATCATAATAGTTCTAATTTGCACTTCTTTGATGGTTAGTGGTGTTGAACATTTTTTTATATACCCTTTAGCTTGTAGGTCTTTGAGAAAAATATATTCAGGTTTTTGCCTATTTTACAATTTGGTTGTTTTCTTGCTTATCAAGTTGTTTGAACTCTTTGTGTGTTTTCCATTAACCCCTTATCCAGTGTGTGGTTTGTGAAACTTTTTCTCCCATCCCAGAAGAGTCTCTTTTCTTTGATTTTTTTTCTTATATAGTACAAAGGTTTTAGTTTGCTTTTGTCCCAATTACTTTTCTTTGCTATTCTTTTGTTCTTTCTTTCTTAAACTTTGGAGTCAAATAAAAAAAAAATTATTGCCCAGACTGAGGTCATGGAGTTTTTCAGTATTGTTTTAATGTGCTTTCACATCCTTGGTTAAATTTGTTCCTAAGAATTTTATTTTTTCTTCTAGTTTATGTTAATGGGATTGCTTTCTTGATTTCATTTTTGGGTAGTTCATTGTTAGTGTATAGAAATACTACTGGTTTCTTTATATTGCTTTTGCATCCTACAACTTTCCAAATTGTTTATCAGTTACTATAGCTTGTAGTGCCATCTTTAGGGTTTTCTAAAGATGTTAGTATATCTAATGCTAGCTGTGGAATGTCATATATGGTCTTTATTGTGTTGAGGTAGATTCCCTAAATACCTAATTTGTTGAGAGTTTTTAATCATCAAAGAATGTTGACTCTTGTCTTGCTTTCCTGTATCTATTGAACTGATCATATGAGTTTTGTCTTTAATTTTGTTATGTGGTATATCACATGTATTGATTTGCATATATTGAGCCACTCTGGTATCCCAGGGATAAGTTCCACTTTATCGTGGTGAATGATCCTTTTAATGTACTATTCTGAACTCATTTAGTTGCATACCTGAGTTGAGTTTATAAGACTACGATTTTTGTCTTCCTTAGTGTTATTTGTTTTTCTGTAGAAGTGTCAGTATATTTGATTATGGTGGCTTTCTCAACAATAAAGTACTTAATAATAAGACAGTTGCGCAGGGAGAAAAGAAAAGGTGGGGAAGGATGTAGGAGAGCATTCTAGCAGAATACTCACAAATGTTGAATGTAGGTGGAGTTATTTATTGTATTGTTCTTTGAAATTTTCCACAACATTTGAAATTTAAGTAAAGGAATGTTTACCAACAAAGAAAGCAAAGTTTCTAACATGGGTTCTGTATAATCTATTCTGTATTGAAGTTTTCTGTCACATTGCTTCTTAATTTGTATATTCTAACTTTTGATGATTTAGAGGTTTTTCAGTAGAGTAATTCTCATGAACTCACAATTATTTATCTTAAAACTATTTGACACTGTGTTGTGTAGCATAAATATATTATTAACTAATTAAAAAGGGAATTTTAAATGTGTTTGAGTAATACATATCCTTTGGTATCAGTTAGCATGCATTATATTATCCCTTTTTATTGTAATTAAATATCTGAGGCTGGGTTGCATTATAAAGAAAACAGATTTATTTAGCTCATACCTGTGGAGGTAGAAAGTTAGAGATCAGTGTTAGACTTTTATAAGAACTTCTTTCGAAGTGACCTAAGGATCTTCTATAAGACTCTATTTCTTTTTTTTTTGGTGCCAGGGATCAAACTCGGGTCCTTCCGCTTGTGAGGCAGGCTACCGAACCGCTGAGCTAAATCCCCGGCCCATGTAAGACCATTTCTTAAAGTTCTCACCACTTCTACACTTCCAGACAGAGGACCAGGCTTCCAACATATGAACCCTCAGGGATAAACTACATTCAACCATAGTACTGATTATTTTTGCTATTAAGCCAAAATTTACATGTGTCTGTTAAACTTTCTACTGCCATAGCAGGTAATCTAAGATACCCCAAAAGTGAATAGGTGTAGTAAACCTCTTATTATATTCATTTTGTGTGAATTTGGGGTAGTATTTAGGAAGGTAATGAGCGAAAGATAAGGGCTAATGTGCTTCAAGTACTGAAAACAGTGCAAATAGGTATATCTTTTTATCACATTACTTCATATATTTCTTAATATGAATTAGTATCAATTTTGCATTTTTTATTGGGAGTTGGTGTATGTATATAACATATCTTAATACTTTTTACTTACCCTTCCCTTCCTATCTTTCCCTTCCTGTTTTAGCTACTTTCTAGTTACAAAGACAAAATATCTGACACCCAAAGTTGAAGGAGGAAAGATATATTTAGCACACAGTTTGTAACATAGTTGTTTACTGATTTCCACAGTGGTACTGTTTACACTTGACAAACAATGGAGAAGAGTTCTTTTTTTCCTGCATACTCTCCAGCATTTGTTATTATTTGATTTCTGGAATAAGATTTCTATTCAGTGTGATTTCTGTTCTATTCTCAGTGTGGTTTTACATTTTGTAGTTCTCTAATGGCCAGTGATGTTGAACATTTTTTTCATGTATTTATTGGCCATTTGTACTTCTTCTAAAAAGTATCATTTCATTTCACTTGCCCACTTTTTTATTGAGTCTTTTATTTTGAGGGTCTAATTTTTTTTTACATCTTTATACATTCTAGATATTAATCATCTCTTTAAGATGCAATTGGGAAAATTTTTTTCCCATTCTATAGGTATTCTCTTTGCTCTGTTGGTTTTTTCCTTTGCTGTGCAGATGCTTTTTAATTTGATATGATCCCACTTGTTGATTCTTGGTATTACTTCTTACATAATTTGAGTTCTTTTCAGAAAAACCTTGCCTATCTATACCTATATCTTCAAGAGTTTTACCATCTAGCAAATTATTTCCATTTCATTATTTAGGTATTTGATCCATTTTGGTTTTAGTTTATTACATGTTGAGAAGAATGCGAGTCTAGATACAATCTTTTGCATGTGGTATCATTGGTATTTTTAACCACCATTCATTAAAGAGGCTATCTTTCCTCTTGCATATAGTTTTGGTCCCTTGGTCATAGATCAGGTAACTGAATGTACCTGGGGTGGTTTCTGCATAATCTGTTCTGTTCAGTTGATCCACATGTCAGTTTTCTTTTTTCTTTTCTTTTGGTACTGGGGATTGAACTCAGGACCTTGTACTTTCTAGGTAGGTGGTGGTGTAACTGAGCTAAATCCCCAGACAAACATGTCTGTTTTTTGAGCCAGTACCATAATGTTTTTATCACTCCGACTTTGTAATTTAACTTGAAATCTGGGAAAGTAATCCCTCCTGCTTTGCTCTTGTTGCCCAGGATTGCTCTTGCTATTCTGGATCTCTTATGTTCCATTTAACTTTTCAGTTTGTTTTTCCTAGTTCTGTGAGGATTGCTGTTGGTAATTTGCTTGAGATTGCATTAAATCTGTATCTCAATTTTAGGAGTATGACCACTTCGATCATATTGGTTTTGCCTGTCCTTTATCAAATCTTTTTTTTTTCTTTCTTTCTTCAGAGTACTGTAGTTTTCGTTGTAGAGGTCTTTCACTTCCTTGGTTAGGTTAATTCCTTAGTGTTTAATTTTTTCTTGATACAGTTAATAATATTATTTTCCTAATTCTTTATTGGTGAATTCATTATTGGTACACAGGTATGGTTTTGCTTGTTGTGTGTTGATTTTGTATCGTGATACATTGCTGTATTTGATTATGAATTCTAGGAGTCGATAGAATTTTTGGAGTCTTATATGTAAAGATCATGTCATCTGAAAATAATGATAATCTGACTTCTTCCTTTACTATATGTATCCTTTTTATTTCTTTCTCTTGTCTGATTGCTCTGGCTAAACTTTGAGTATTTTTATAGAACAGGAGTGGTAATAATGGACATCCTTGTTTTGTTCCTGATTTTGGAGTGAAAGCTTTCAGTTTTTCTCTATTTTTATATTTGTGAGCATTTTAATATTTTGTATAATTTTTAATTTTTGGTAATATAAACCTCTTGGGATGGTACACCAATTGTGAAGTTATCCACAGAGCTGTGATTTTTTTGGATATTAGAGACAGTGCTTTTTTATTTTTTGTGAAATGCTGATCCTGTGTTACTTGAGTTATTCATACCTTTGAAAAATGTTGTATACAAATTAATAATACAGGTGTGTGTAAAGGACAGTTAAAGTATATGTACATAATTTCTTTGGGAATATTTCTACCTACAAGAGGCCATGGGTTTAGCTCAGTACTACTGCCTCCTCCCTCACAAGTGCAAGGTCCTGAGTTCAATCTCTGGTACCAAAAAAATAAATAAAATAAATAAAATAAATAAATAATGTTTAAAAAGAGGAATTTTATGGCCAGGCGTGGTGGTGCATGCCTGTAATCCCAGCACTCGGGAGGCTGAGGCAGGAGGATCACTGCAAGTTCGATACCAGCCTGCACTACACAGTGAGTTCCAGAGCAGTCTGAACTACATAGTGAAACCCTGTCTCAAAACAACAACAACAACAACAAAATTTCTACCTACTATATTTTTTCTGCTGCGTTTTCCAAGAGTCATCTTCTCTTTTGAGTTCTCATGAGCTACCTATTATTATGCTGTGTTTGGTAAACTTATTCCTACTTATGATATTTCTAATGTTTTATCAAAATGCTTCATTTCTTTTGTTAATATCTTCCTATTCATATAGTACCAACTAGATTGTGGGCTGCTTGAGAGAAAAGATAACATTTTATAAATTTTTCTTACATTTATCAAGCTATTAAATGTAGTGTTTGGTTGATGCTCAATTAGTGTCTGTTGTTTACAATGACACAGATGTAGAAACAATAGTTACTATCTGTTATATTCATTTAAACTCATTTATACTCTTGAAACTTGTGTTACATTCATTTTGGCTACTCATCTTTGTACAGTGAACTGATTTGATTTTGGCAAACAAGTTGAGCTGATATGACTGTCAGTGCCATTTGTTTTAAAAAACAAGTATCTCTATAGATTCTGATCAGACTAGTACTTTCAGTTCATTGAAAGTTAAAATGAAATTAGTAGCCAATACTCAAATTAATTGGAGAAAAATCAGAATGAAATGATTCTTTATATCAGAGTTTTTCCAAGTAGTGCATATTTTGCAAGTTATTTGAAGGACAGGGATTAAGTTTAATACATAAAATATACTGGGCACAATGCTTGGCACAAAGTAGCTTTTCCTAAGTGGTCGTTATTGTTATTGGTATTATATGATAACTCCCAGGTTTCAATTTCAGAATAATGAAGTATGTTTGTAAGAAAGATAGAAAGTTCATTTGAAGACATGCTGAGTTTTGTTTTCTTTCTTTATTTATTTCTCTCATTGAGTTTATTGGCTCATTTTAGATATATAGAACAGTTACATTCATCCTTGGGATCTTGTACCTTTACATGACAGGTCTTGGTTCTCATTATTTCCCTTGTCCTTGCCCCCCCCTTTCCCTATTTACAAATACTTTATTTCCATTTTTTCATTTTCTCATATTTTTTTCTTTTCCCGTATTACCTTTCCCCTACCCTTGAGTTTTAAATGTCTCTGGAAATTGAATTGGAGGTGTGTAATAGTTAAAAGTATGGACCTGGAACTTACTGGATAATGCAGTTAAGGGTCCTAATATTTTTCACTTGCACATTATATTAGCTACACATATGGTATCCATTTTGATTTTGACAGTGATGAAATTATGAAGAAGACTCATTGTTAGAGAATCAACAGTAAGATTTTTTTTTTTTGCTTTATTTATTTTTTTTTGTAGAATACTTTTTTTTTTGGTTGTAGTGTTACTGGAGTTTGAACCCAGGTCCTCAAGCATGCAAGGCGAGCACTCTGTCACTGAGTTACATTTCTGGCCCAGTAAATTCTTAAGTGCATACAAGAAACTCTGAAGTTGAACCAGCACAAAATATTAAAATTGTTTTGTTCCTGTACTGATTTCCTTTAGAATTCCAAAAAGGATTTGAAGTGTTCATTATTTAAATTGTGAGGACTAATTTTTCTTAATTTCACAGGAGAAAGTATATCTAGTAATACAGAAACCATTATGTCCAAGATTAGAAATGGAGATTCATGGATTTTATGAGAGTAGAGTTTTTACAGATGTACAACAAACATTGTAGTCTAACAAAATGAAGGTATCTGTTTTAACTGATACTTGGTTTATGAAACAGAAGCAAGAAAAGAAGCTTAAAAGGAATAATGTGGAAATCAACCCTGCTGAAGCTAATACAGTACTTTAACCAAACAGTATTCTCACTATATATTGCAGAGTATAGTTTAATAACTATCAAATGAATTGTTAATAAAATGGAAACTTCCATCTTGTTCTTTTTTGTAAACTTTGCCTAGTTTTAAGCCTTTCTCACATGCTGTTGATTTTACTTGATTAAGTTAGAGCTAGTGATTCAGTAATTGATTATAAATGAAGTAAGCTTAAACTGCTTATGGCAAAGAAACATGGCTTTATAGCCAGTTTGTTCTTTTTACAGTGCTGGCAGTTGAAGCCATGCCTTTGCTCTTGCTGGGCAGAAACCCTACTACCACTGATGTAT
>NW_022900926.1:48988947-49083702 GCF_012274545.1 Fukomys damarensis | reverse complement strand
CTCCCCTTTCCTTTCCTCTTCCTTCCTTCCCTCTTTTTTTCCCCCTCACCCTCTTTCCTTTTCTCCTTGCATTCAGCTGTGGTGCCAAGGCTGTGCCATTCTTTTTGTCAGTTTAGGCTTATAGAACAAACTAAACTAGGTACCTTTTCACCAATAAAAATTTAATTATTTCTCATGTTCCTGGGGGCTGAGAAGTGTTAAGATCAAGATGTCAGTATGGTTGGGTTCTCATAAAGGTTCTGTTCTGGCATATAGGTTACTGACTTTTTGTATCTTCACATGGCAGAAAGTAGAGAGTTCTCTGGGGTCCGTTTTACATGAGAACTTCATCCCTTCTTGTAGGTCTATCCTTCAGAACTGAATCACCTTCCAAAGGCCACACCTCTTAATGCCATCACAGTGGAGATTAAGATTTCAGTGTAAGAATTTGGGGGGTTATGTAAGCATTTAGTCTATTGCACACACTTTGAATAGTTAACACTATTCTGTTTGTCACTGGATTATTAAAATGATCTAGTACCCAGAAAATAATAGGTAGGAATAGTTCTCTTAGGTCTTGTCACTCTCAGGTTTGTGGAGCTGCCCTCTTTTAAAGGAACCAGGGTGGGAGTTCCTGGGACAGGGGCTACCTTTATGTAGTCCCGAATAACAGAGCTGCCCATGTGAGCCAGGACTATTCTTAGCTGGATCTGACTTTCTTAACTTACTTTAAGAATTGTGAGATATTTTACTAAGGAGATTTTTTTAGAAATACAGAATATTTTTTAGGCTACATCTCTAGTTCAGCCTGCAGCTTTTAGTTTTACAGAATACAATTGTTTATATCCCTAAAAATTCTCTTAAAAATCAAAGTTGATTAAAAGTTTTAATCCTTTCAGAAGAGTGATCATTGTATTGTTAAATGTTAGTGAAATTTTCGCCACTTGCATATAATAATGAGCCACTAATTTTTATTTATGCTTTATTCTGTAATATTCTTTAGTTCATTTCATTTTCTTTGAAATAGGCTTAATACTTGCGCTGACTCTATTTTAAGGTATGAGGAAAAGAACTATGTAGTGCTATATTTTTTCAAAGGTATATATCAACACAAAGTTTGGATTATTTCAAGTCTTAACTTACCTCAGTTGATATTTTAGAGTTAAATATTTATAAAAACTTGACTCATTGATTATGTAGATGTAGGTGATATGATTTATTGAATTACTAATTCAAATTAACTTTTTCTGAGCAGGATATTGTATTTATGAAAAAATACATGTGTGACTTATTCTGAGTAGAACTGAGTGGAGTATTCTGTCTTAAGTAATAGAAATTCAGTGTGTGCCCCAAAGTCATTATGAATATCAAGGTATCTTCTTTCCTAAGGATTGCCTTAATTAGGAAAAATTTGGAGAATGGAAAAAATATAGACATGATTCAAACATCAGTTTTTTACATTAAGTTTTAAAAGTTGTCTAAATTTATGGATAGGAATATAAATCTTTTTAGCAAGGCAGTGAAACTTATCTTTTACTGTAAAAATCTCTTAAAATGTAAAGTAACAGTTCATCGAGCCTCCATCTTCATCTAAAGACTTTAAATGTGGAAAATTTGAATAGAAATTTAACTTTTGGGTCCAAAAATAACTTTACTACAGTGATTGTGGTACATCCAGGTGAATTGATTTACATGTGCTTGTGGCATATGGAAAATTAAGAAAATAACCAAGTTTAATCTCAGGGATACTATGAAAGTATATAAATTTGATCATTATTTTCCCATCTTCAAGAATATCTGTTTCGAGGAGAATTATAAGTCTCACTTTTCATTATGAAAAATAAAAAAATTAAAAAGAGAGGCAATGTATTGCATACCCACATCACATCTAGAATGTTTCATTTAGTTTTGGATGCCTTCTTTTGAAGGATCACTGACAGATTGGGATGTATTTAGAGAAGTTCACCATAGCAGGAACATGTTATTGAAAACTTGTATGAGAGAGGAAATAACTCTCTCATAGTTGTAGATGGTTAGCCTAAAGGACTTGAGAATTAAGTCTTTAATTTTTGAAATATATTTTTCTGGCAGAAGAAAGTATATATTTGCATGGTATAGACTCAATGTAGAACTAAAGTCACTGGATGGAAGTTATTACAGGGATACATGAATTTTTAAAGCTTTTCTGATAATTTAACTGATATTGGAATAGTTTGCCTTTACTCCATTATTGGGAATATTCAAGTGAGTATGGATAGTCATTGAGAGTACCTGATACAAATGAGCTGCTTGCATTGGGTGCAACTATAAACTATTTTAATTGAGGTCATTTAGGGCTGGGGATTTAGCTCAGCGGTTCGGGGGCCTGCTTCGCAAGCACAAGGACCCTAGTTCGATCCCTGGTAAAAATGAAAAAAAAAAAAAAAAAAAGAAAAAGAATTGAGGTCATTTAAAAATAGAGATATTGTCAATGTTTTAAAAAGCAGCTTACAGATGAGTAGGTTCAGGGACTTGAAACATCTCCTAACATACAACTAATTCACATCAGTTCCAATAACTATGCTATTTCAGGAAGTTTTTAGTTGCAATTTTTATCATAATATGAAGAATTATTAAAAATAACAGATCTTCAAATAAGAGAATTTTAAACAATTCAAGTAACTTAATGACTCTCATCCTCAGATTCTACTTTATCTTCTAAACTATTATACAGACACATGTTCACTTTATACAGTTCTATTCTGGCTATAGTTTTGGTTCAACATTTCTTTAATGTGCATGAATAAAAAGTCTAATGTTGATATTTTTCTCATTTGAAACAATGACATCCTTTGGATCCAATTTTTTATTTTGGTATTCTTTTTCAAACTATTAGCATTTTGTTTACATGGTTTTAAGCTCTTATTTTTGTATGTTTGTCTTAGTTGCAGTTTAGCTGATACAGAAATTATTAGGAATAATTTTCTGTATGGCAATGCTACTACTACTTTACACTACCTAAACCAGCAGTTGAAGAGGGAACTTTTGCTTTTATTATCCTTTCCACAATTTTCCTTTTTTCCCAAGTATGGTGCTGAAAATTTATAGTTTTATTTTTATCAGTTTTCTATATTTAATGTCACCAGAGACTTTTTTGAATCTTAAGAAATATTTCATATAGCTAAACAATATTTAGTATAAAATTTAAATATTTTTAAAAAGACAATTATAATTGTCAGTTTTAACTCAGTACTTTACATTTTATTATGTTTTATAGTTAATAAAATTTATAAAATGGTTGCTACAATTCCATATTGTATAATTGTCTACTTAAATCATAAAAGTAATTGAATTTCATTTTTTCTAAGCAAAAATTTTTCATTTAACAGTATAAATGCTAGTCTTAATATGATTGCCTAGTGGATAAATGCTCTTTATAATAAATTATCATACTTTATATGTATGTAAGAAATAGTACTGCTTTGTGAAATAATACTTTTGGACTATAAAATGATATAATTTGTTTGAAAACGTGTAAGCATATTATTTCCCTTTGCAAGGAAGTTCATTTTTATTGACATTTGTCAAATAATGCCACCTGTATGATGAGGTCAGCATTATTTTAGGATTCTTTCCAGTGTTTTCTACTATGAAAAGTAGCTTATAGAGTTTATCAGACAATCTATTGATACTGAATTAAGGTGGGTATTCATACCACCTTTAAAATGAGTAAATGAAGAACTACTTATGTAAAATCATTTTATGCACATTTTGAATTTACATTTATTTGAAGACAGTACTTACATGGAGATGCAATCAATAATGTCTAGTAATTACTGATTTTTAAAAATTCGTTGATTTTGTGAACTGAAAATAATTCCAAAGAAAGTATCACCCAAGTATTATGAGTAAGAGTTAGAACTTGAACTCATATTTTCTAGCTTCTAATCCTCTGTATTAGGGTTTTTCAGAGAAGCAATCATTGTGTGTGTGTGTGTGTGTGTGTGTGTGTGTGTGTGCGCACGTATAGGTATTCATGTATGTACATACATAGAGACTAGGAAGAGATTTATTTTAAGGAATTTGCCCATGTGATCACAGAGGCTGGCAAGAACAAAATATGCAGAGTAGGTTGGCTGGGAAGAGTTAACGCTGAAGTTAGTCTGACTTCAGTCTGTTGGCAGAAATAAGCCCTTCAGAATAGATCTTTTTCAGGAAGAGCTTCAGCAGATTGGCCTCAATATTATGGAGGATAATCTGCTTTATTCAACAAATCCTGCTTACTTAAATGTTGGTCTTGTCTAAAAATTACTTTCACAGAAACAGCCAGAATATCTAGGTACTCTTCCTAGCCAAGCTGACACATGAAATAAGCCATCACATCCTCTCAGAGCAGTGTTGAGTGATATTGTGCATTGTGTTTCCTATGGGTCTGAGTTATTTAGAGAAGCTGCACTCTCTTGTGTAGCTTCTTGGACCTTTTCTTATAAATTAATATGTGTTCTGATTTTCAAAACTAAAATGATATGTTATGCTTGCTAATAAATATTTTAAACTGGCGTGTTCATAGGTAGAGAGTTTTACATATTGCTTTCCAGAAAAGCATAATCCAAATAGATATTTCATAGGAATATTGCTCAACTGTGGTTTCACTTTTAAGTTTCTAATGTTAATTATATTAATGACAGCAATTTAACATTTACACTTGGTTTTAGAAATTATCAAGTAATATCTGTCACTTAATTTTTCCAGAATATTCATTTTGTTTTCTTCCCAACTCTGTTGATTCTTCAAAACTTTTTTACTGATTGTCTGTGTTTATTATTTCTTTCCTTTCTTTTACTGGAACTATTAAACATTGATTATAGGTAAATGAAACATTTTTTGCCTTTATGAAATTTAGTTAATATTTAAGTGATCAAGGAAACACATGAGTATAGTTTGTGCTATAAAGGAAATGGAAAAATAAACAGTAACAGGGTATTTCTTTTCATATAGTATAGTTAGGGATAAGACTGAGGAGATAAAATTTTAGTTGACTCTTGAAGGATGAGAAGTCAGCTTGTAAAAAAACAACAAAAAATGAGGCTGAGGGAATAGCATGTTCAAAAGGTGTAGAAATGGGGAAGGTGGCACAAAATGAGGTTTTAAGTAGGCAGGGGTCACATGCAGGGCCTTGTGGGCCATTCTAGAGTTTCATTGTAATTCCTAATCCATTTGGAAAGCCATTGTGCTATTTGGGGGAGGGGAATGATATATCTAATTAACGTTTTAAAGGATAACTGTGGTATAGGTTGTGGATGGGCTAGGAGAGGCTAGAATGGAGTGGAAAGACCAATAATATTGTTGCACTTTTGACTCCTTTTTTCATCTGGCCCACTTGCTTTCAGTGAACTTAATCCTTGTAGGATATAGAGAAGGAAATTAAGTAAGGGTGTAAACTACACAGTTGGCAATAGCATTAAATAGTAACTGTAGCCTTTAGTTCTAAAGTGGTGGCTCTAAGTAGGTGATGTGATATGATACATAACACCTTGTGTGTTGAAACTGACTCCAAGTGCATAAGCTAGAGATAATAAAGTCTGGTTTGTAAGAATTTCTCAAGCTTTCAGGTTTGATATTATTCATTTTATTTATAACCCAAGTCACTTTTTCATTGTCTAGTCTTTTATTTGCTGCACACATCCATCCTGAACCAACCCTTCCTTTCCCCTACAGAAGAGCCAACTAGTTCATGTTTTATTCTGGGACTAAATATTATTCATTTAATTTCTTTGTATTTATTTTAAAAGTAAAATATTATGTCAGAATAGAGCTCTGTAACTCTGCTTGTGCAGTTAAGTCTCAGCTGGGCCTTCTCTGAGTTTAACTCCTGTGTTTTTGGCTCATCTCAACTCTGTGTATTTTTTTTTTTTTTTATACTGGCAATTAAAGTCGGGTCCTTGCGTTTGCAAGGCAGGTGGCGGCACCACTGAGCTCAATCCCCAGCCCTCACTGTGTGGTTATAATGTAAACATTGTAGCCTCATCCTCCTCTCATGTATTCCTTTTTATGTCCCCTATGAATTCATGGGCTCAGCATTTTTTTCCATGAACTAATCTTGTATATTTCCCCTCTTCAGTATAATATATTTCATTAATCTTTGTAACTAAATCCAGATACATTCCACACATTGAAATGTCAGTGTTCTCTGTGTTTTTATTCTGAGTCTTATTTTCTTTTAATTCTGTGTATTCTGTTACTCACTTGTAACCTTAATTTACCAGACAGTATTTCTAGCCTAGTGCACAAGTTTATTACTCCTATTTCCAGCTGTTAAGTAGCTCCTCTTATATGGCACATGACAACTTATACCTACCCATCTCCAGCCTAACGTTCTAATCCCCCAGCTTTTCCATCATTATAATGTATCGTATAGCATCTGCATGTCACGTAAACCAAACATCTCAGAAATACTCAGTTTCCTTTCTTCTCTTTCCTTTTGAGCCTTGTTAATTTTGCAACCTAATTATCTGTTGAATCTCTTTTGTCCATTCAACCCCCAACTGATACTCTTTTACATTAGGCCCTTCTCATTTCTGTCCAAAACTACTATTGCATATTCATCCTCTAAAACTATAAAAAGAGTGAGGTTCAAAAAGCTGTTACCAAATTGTATCATTCTCCAGACTAAAATCATTGAATGTCTCCCCATGTCCCCCATGAAAAAAGCCAAACTCCTTAGTGTGACACTTAAAAATTTTTGATGTTTAGCCCTTTTGTCTGCAACTTTGTTTTTCCTACTTCTGGCTGTTTTTCTGCGTTGAGTGTACCCCCCTCCCAAAAAAAGCACCGTGGCACTTTCACAACCTTTATCACAACACATGTGGTATCTGGATTTTTTTTTCATTTCAGACTACCTATTAACTTTTTTTCCCCTTGTCTTTCTATATCCCTTGCCAGTCCAGCGAATCTAGTAAAACTGAATCTGAATCCAGTAAAACTGGCACAGTTGGTGGATAAATGCACAAGAAAACATGAATAAACATTGCTAACATAGATAAGCTTCAGACCTGAAAAGGCTTGTTTGTTTTTTGACTGTGTGATACTTGTTCTTTAGTGTAAATTCCCTAATTTTTAGTTTCCTCACTTATAAAATGAAAATTGTTACTTTGTTTAAATTACATTATACCTTTTAAACCTATATTTTGACAGGAAGTAAGTTGCAGATTTTCCTTCAGTTTTTATGTCCTTATAGTTTTCAAATATCAAAATCTTAATTTATAAAATAGAAATTTATTTTTATAAGTATTGAAACTTAGCTTGACACTGCTTACACTAGTTACAATTGGAACATGATTATGATGCTATAAAATATATTGTACTTAGTAAAATATTAGAGTAGAAAAATGTAGGTAACATGAATAAACCAAAATTGTATATTTTAGGACTATAAAATTTCAAAAAATGCAGATGCAAGTTATATATTAGAAATATTATTAAAGAAATATTTTAAGACATTAGTAAATAAATATAAAAATGACTGAAAATATGTTTTTATAAGTATTCATAGAATGTGAAGGGAGTTAATACATTATTCTGCCTCCTGACCAGTATATCAGTTTTGGTACTTCCCATGGCAATGCAAGTATTTCTAAAGACAGATGGAAAATGTTGACTAAGTGATGAAGTCCTTAGCCAGTAAAAACATACTTGATACTGCAAAGTTCCCTTTTTTTAAACATACTATGTTTCCTATAAGGTAAATGAAATAATGTTGCAGGCTCCTTTTAGCAAAGGTTATTTTTATATTAAATTTAACTTCTTAATTTACTCTCTTGCAGTTGTAAGACACCTAACATATGACTCTTTGTTACTTGGATATGGTGATATGGTTACTTTTATTGCTCTTATTATTTCTCGTGTAACAGAATAGAGCACAAAGTTCACTAACATGAAAAGTTGTACTAATAAAATTAGTAATGTTACTAGCAATTAATTTGGGCACTGTGTATATAAAAATATATAGCTCATATGAACAGTGCCAAGGAATACGTAGGACTATTTTTTCCCTCTACATTCTCAGAGGATGGTCTTTGTTCAATTCATATGAAATTCTGAGTGACTATGGTGAGAAGGATGCAGATGTGATTGGAAAACAGATGAATAATTTCTAACTCTCATTTATGAATTAAGCTATTTGATCATTTTCAGTTATATGAAAGATTTATTTTTTCCCTACTATCTAAGTACCTATCAACTGCCACTTTGAATTGATAAAAAACCTTCTTTCTCTCATGCCCTACTGTTCTACTCAGTAGGCAAATATTAGTATCTCTGTAGATAATATACCTCCCAGTTTGATACTTTAACAGTACAGCAGTCTAATCTCAGCAAAGATTGTTTTGGATTTGTTCAATTTAATTTTACAAGGATCCATAAAAATATTACATTGTTTATCAGTATCCTTATGAGAAAGAAAAACCAGGTAGAAAAAGCAGTTTTATTAAAACTACTGTTAGAAACAATGTCTAATATATTGTCCAGTGTCCTTTATGTAGAGACTCATTTGTTCAGTTCCTCCCAATGTTAAAGAAATGTCTTTTTTCTTTTCCTGGAGATATACTTTCTCTTATTAGATCCAAGAACTGACCAAGTATTTTAGTGTTTGGGCTTTAGTTTTCTTTAATGAATGAATCTTGCACATCCATATTTTATACAGTTATTAGCCCCTGAGCTCTTCTAGGCTGAGTGGACAGCCTGTATCATTAAAACAAAACAAAACAAACCTATCTGCCTCACCTTCTCAAGATCTCACTCCTCCCTCCTGCATGGTGGGGTAGCTCCCTGCAGCTCAGAGAAAAGAGTAAAGCTTGCCTTCTAAATCTCTAGTTCTAGTCATTTTTCTAAGGTTTTATAGAATCTGTGGTTTGCGTTTTAGTGCCTCAAACCTTCATTGATTTAGTGAAAATCTTTATGATTTTATTGATTTATTTTAGTTTAAAACAAAGATGAAAACTAAAGAGCAGAAACTAAAAGCCATCATTTGAGATCTTTATTTTTTTAATACTTTCTAAACATCAGTCCCTTTGTTTTCCAGGCAATGAACATGTGACATAGGTAATTAAGTTTTAAGGGAATCTAGAAGCTGAGATCCCAGTCTTCGTACATTTTCTTTCAAATAATCCTTTACCAACTTAGTGCTATTCCCTTTTAAACTGATCTATTATTTATAAATCTGGATGCTTAAAAGAATAAATTCTTTTGGTTGCATTTATGCTTCCAGATAGTGGAATAAACATAAATGTATCCCATAATTATGCTCTCAAGTCTGTAAGTGTATTCTTGAGAGTATGACAATTTCAGCAATGCCAAATGATTATTATTCCCCTTGATTATCACTCTTTTCCGAAGAGAAAGTGTGGGTAGAAACTTCATTTTTTTTTTTAATGTCATATTTCAAAAAGCCAGTGCATGATGATACTGGAAAAATTTGGATCTTGAATTTTATAAGAATAATCTGGAAATAGTAAAAAATAACTTTTAAAATTTGTTTCATCTTAAATTTGTGAAAATTTTTAGTAATCTTATTGAAATACAAGTATTCTTAGTGCATTGCTTAACTGATTTAAGAATTTTGCTCAGTTCTGTGGTCAGTCATATTTAGGAATTAATGCTATTTAATAATTTTTTGTATAATATAGAAAACTAAGCCAGGCATGGTGGTGTATGCCTGTAATCCCAGCACTTGAGAGGCTGAGGCAGGAGGATTGCTGTGAGTTCGAGACTAGCCTGGGCTACATAGTGAGAGTTCCAGGTCAGTCTCAATTACATAGTGAGACTCTGTCTCAAAAAACAAACAAACAAACAAAAAACTAAAATGGAACATCTGTCAACATCAGTGAAAACTCAAGTGCTTGTTTGTTACTGTAGTTAATGGTCATAATACTATTTTGTTTGCAGATCCCTCAAGAAAATTTTGAGAAATCATTCATCTTTCTCCACTTAATTTAGCATCTAAAAACCTTTGACCACTTAACCTGCACTTAGCTATAAAGAGTGTAGTTTCCAGCATATTTAAAATACTGTTATTTCAAAATAAAATGTTTGTGTTTTAGTATATCCAGGAAATAATAATTTTTATGTTCTCTCTTCTACTTAAAATATACAGCTATATTTTAAAAACAGATTAGTGTAATTTTTATTTAGCTCCATAAATTTGTATTTTTTAAATTTGTTAAACTTATTGGAACATTATGATCATACTGATTATTGGGAATTTGTACCTGTACAAGATATATTTTGGTTCTTATTTTTTCCCATTCCACTTCCCTCCCTTCATCCCCTCCAACCTCTCTATTTATGTAAGCCTTGTTCCCTTTTTTTCTTCTTTTTTTTATCCCCCCGTTTCCTTTTCTTTGCCGCCTCCATAAATTTTTATTTTAATTCTTTTCTATTCAAGATTTTAGCATAATACATTTAATGCTTGAAAGTCTCATTGATCAAGAATTATTTTTCTTTTGAGAAAACTGTAGTGACATTAACATTGTCTGAAATTTAGGTTCCAGTTAATAAAATTATTTTATTAAGAGTTACTAATGTATAATTCCTCTAACAAACAGATATGTATGGTTAATTAGCATAAAAATTTATTGTAAACATTTAATGAAATGGAGATTCCCCCCTTCAATTCATGTACATGTTATTATATGTTAATAGATGAGAACGGACTCTTGTTAGAGTAGTATCATTTAATTTTTAGAAAAGAGTTCAAGTTAGGTGCCAAAAATTAAATCAACTATATCATGAAAAGTTTTTCTTTTTTTTTTTTTTTTTTTGTACCAGGGATCAAATTCGGGACCTTGCGCTTGCTAAGCAGGTGCCAGTGCCACTGAGCTAAATCCCCGACCCATGAAAAGTTATTTTTAATTGTTTGCAGTGGACAGTTCTGTTATATCCTCCTCAAAGATTGTCAGAAGTAAAGACTTGGAAGCAACTTGAATTGTGGAAGAATTTGCTACACAGTCACAAATCAGAATCCTCTCTTTATTAATTTGTGGATATTCCCAGAAGTCTTCATCAAGATTTTCCAAATGCCCAGTAGTTTCTGTCACTCTTTACTTAAAAATGTTCACATTTGATATATTCATAAAAGGTTAGAAAATTAAAATAGAAATAGGAAGAAAAGGGCTAAAGGTGTAGAAGTGGGAAGGGTAGGGGAAAGGAAATAAGGAAAAAGAAAAAATATGAGAAAATGAAAAAATGGAAATAAAGTATTTGTGAATAGGGAAGGGAGGAGGGGGTGAAGGGAGGGCAGGGGCAAGGGGAAAAAATGAGAACCAAGACCTGTCATGTAAAGGTGCAAGATCCCAATGATGAATGTAACTGTACTGTGTACCTAAAATATACCAATAAACTCAATGAGGAAAATAAGAAGAAAATTAAAATAGAAATTTCAATACATTTTCTGCAGGACAAACTTTCTGGTATAAAAAAATTACAGTTTTGTCACAACCTTGAAATTTTAGATCTTGCTTATTCACTTAATGGAGAATATTTATTTGCCATATAACTCAAATGGTAGAACAGTCTTTTTTGTCACCTATTTTGGACAAATTCTCTCTGCCAGAAAAATAAGCACTTTATTTTTAGTTAAGAAATCTATATGTAGGAAAATGGATGAACCTTGAGACCATGGCGTTAAGTGAAGTAAGTCAGATACACAAGCTTAAATATCACGTGATTTCTCTGAGAAACCCAGTATATAAATCAAGTACAAAATAAAAGATAGGAAAAAGCAAGATGGATCATTGTCATATGGGAAGGAAAACAAAAGACAGTGGGGGGAGGGAGAGGAGGGAAATGAGATTTTTAAGAAAGGGGAAGGATCATGAAGTGCTTTGTACATGTAGCAAGTCCCTGTGAGAAATGTGACCATCACGTACTACGAACATGCACAACAGAATTATATAAATGAAGGGGTCTGAGAGAAGATGCAGGGCAGGGAGGATGGAGGGGAACTAACAAAAAGAATTAAGAATGTATGTATATGTACCGACTTTCCACAATGAATGTATCATTATGTCCTGTAAACATGAACCAAAAAAAGAAATCTAACATTTCTTTTGGATTATTACAAACAACAAGAGATAATTTATGGAATAAGTCTTTATATTATATATATTATATTATCGAGTAATAAAAGTCATGCTATCAAGATTAAAGCATTGCAGATCATTATGTTGATTTAGTCACTTAAAAGATGAGGTATAAAATAACTTTCATCAGTTTGTACTAAAGCAGTGTAATATATGGAGTAAAGTATAAGCCATGTTTGAAATAGGGATATAAAAAGACATGTTACTTTAGTAAGTACATATATATGTATGTACTATGTTCTGATGTTAGAATTTTAGAAATAATTCAAAATATATGTCAATAAAAGATGCATTAATTTTGTTAGACATAGTGATCAGATTTTCCATATACTTAATGAAAGAAAAAAAATACATATTGGTAGAAATAACTGATTTAGCGATTAGTAAATAATTTTGTGTTTTGGATAAAGCTATAGAAAATATGAAACATTGAATAAAATATATGATTAGCTATAACAAAATATTACTAAATTTGATAAAATATTATCTAATATATGTGATAATATACCTTGTATTTTTATAAAATCACATGAATTCTTTATCTGCAGTTTAACTAGTATATGCTGAAATAATAGCTTTGGAAAATAATTTATATTAAAACATTTCACTATTGCTTTCAACTGTTTGAAGGTTTCTTTCCTCTGGACATATTTAACGATTGAGAATAGCTGGAAATGTATATTTTTGGGTAAATGTATGAGCTTCAACATATGGTTCTTTTGTCTTGTTTTCATGGGTGTCTCATTCGGGAGTGAAGCTATTTCCCACTGATTCACTCTGTACTGTTTGAAATGTGAACCAAAATACCTTCCTTCTAGTGCCACAGTTCACTTATAACAGGAACATGTGAAAGAGTAGGTAGGACAAGCCTCATCAAATCCAAGAAGATTTCCCAATGTTTGCATATCTTCAGATAGTGCAGTATTTTCAGAATAAGTGATTTGGTATCTTTCTTTTGTGGATAGAAGAAGGTGTAGTGTTAAAGTATATAGAGGAGAACCTGTAGGAGTGTATTATTATTATTGTTATTATTATTACTTTTGGTAGAACTATGTCAGGTCTTATTAATTTAATTTTAGGGAAGAGATAAGAATGGTAAGTATCTGGAAATTTATTGCCTTAATAGATTCTTGCTTTTATAGTCCTTGGAAAGTCTTTCATACCATAACCTCGTTAGTTTTAGGGCTGCAGAAGCAAGTGAACTTTGAGACAGGAAGTAGAAGCTATTAACATTTTAAGAATCGATTAGGCGCCGGGTTAGATGCTTGCCTAGCATGTATGAGGTCCTGAATTTGATCCTCAGTGCTATACATAAACAAAAAATAATAATTGCTTGGAAACTGGCAGAGTGTTTGTTACTTCTGCCATATTTTTCAAGGCAGTGACAGAGACCATCCAGAACCAAGGAGATACAGACCTCACTTTTTTATGGGAAAAATATTTAAGAATCTGTGGGCATCTTTAATATACCTTTGCCTCTATGTACTAAACACCATTAGATCATTGTAAGACAGGAATCAATAAAACAGACCTAGCATTTGCTTCCTGAAGCTCTCTGAGAGAAAAGAAGCATTTAAAATACTGTGTTATAAGCACCATGGCAGGAGAGTTCAGGGTGCTATGGACAGGAGGAGCCTCCAACCCAGAGAGAAGTGGAGCATAGGCACATCTCTCCAAAGGGAGTAACCTGAGAACTCTATTGTGAATTGAATTTTGTCAATATGATTATAGCACAACCATGCTTTTTGAAAGTACTGATGGATTCACAGTGATAGTATCAATTTGATTTTGTACATGGGTGAACTAAGTCTGAGGGAAGATGGTCAGTATTTGGCTTGTGGAGTGGCGTTGGAGTTTCTTAGGACTTAGCAATAACAACTTCCCCTGGAAAATTCTTTGGGAGAGTTGCCTCACATCAGAGGAATTTGCTTGAACTGTATTTGGCACTATGTCAAGTCTGTCCATGTGGCTTATATTAATCTACTGATGAATTTTCTTTTCCCTGAAAAGAAAAAGAAAGTTACTACCCTGGGACAATGCGTATAATCAGCAGGTTTTTCATTTGTTTTAATAAAGGACTGTCTTTGTAATTCTCAAAATATTCATGTGGGGCTGTGTCGGTTTTCTAAAACACTAGAAAAAGAAATGAGACTAATTCTTTGAATGGTTTGATAAAGTTTTGGGTTTAGATAAACTAATCTGTGAGAATACAGCCTTTCCCAGCATTCAGGAGGCAGGAGGATCATCATGAGTTTCAGGTTAGCCTGGGCTACATAGTAAATTCAAAGCCATCCTGGACTACACAGTGAGACACTGTCTCAAAAAACAAAACAAAGAAAGAAAAAACAAAACAAAACACACACACACACACAGCTTTCTAGTGTAAAGATCAGCAAAAGGAAAGGCTTCTGGCCTGGAGTTAAGATTGGGAGGTTTATGTTATTCCACAATTTCAAAGAAACTTGAAAACAAAACTTCTACTAAGAAGCTGTTGCTGTCCAAGAATGCTGTTTATCAGAGAAATGGGAATGAAAGTATTTGAGTATACTTTAATCAGCTTACAGTAAGAACAGCATGATTAATGAAAGTTGTTACATTAATGACAGAGGCTCCTGGAAGACTCTGGAGTTGGGATCATGCACCAGTGTGACCAAATTTCATGTAAACAGCAGTGTAAACCGTAGTGGTCTGAGTAGACTGTTACATGTATATAAGTAATTGAATTTTACAGTGTCCCTTTTTTTTCCCATTGCTGTTTTGTTCTTAGTGCCTTTGACTTTTATATAAAAACAGGGACGTTACTTTGGTGCACTCTGTCACTGAATGTCTCTATTATTTCTGCTCTTGGATCCTAGTTCACAGTTTATATTGGCTCCATGGCTCTCATTCCACAGACATCAAATAACAAGTATTTTTTTCTTGAATTGCATTAAATGTTTGGTTTGATAAGATGTATGTATTTTCTCTTGAAAGTAGAGTGCCTTTTGCTCCTTTCATGTATTTGTAATGTTTGGAGGGAAACCTTAGCAGCCTAGATGTGAGACTGATTATTTTGATAGAATTTGCTAACTCAGAAGGATGGATGCTTGACAAATATTTGGTACTTAACACAGTTGGCTTTTTTTGTATAGGAGTCTATGTACTGTGGCTGTTTCTCCATATTTATACTAAATTAAGCTGCTGCTGTTTGCCTCTGGGTATTTAAAATTTTTATCACTCTAATGTCATACTCAAACAATTTTAGTCTGGCTCACCATATCTTTCTGGTGTCTTTGCTCCTACTTTCTTTTTTTATTGTTGTTTTTGTTTTGGTTTTTTGGTTTTTTTGGTTTTCTTGAGACAGGGTCTCACTGTGTAGTTGAGACTGACCTGGAACTCACTATGTAGCCCAGGCTGGTCTTGAACTCACAGCGATCCTCCTGCCTCAGCCTCCTGGGTGCTGGGATTACATGGGTGCACCACTACACCCCGCTTGCTACTACTTTCTTTACTGGGAGGGATTTTAAAAGAAACAAACACTTAAGGGACAGAAACCAAGGTGGATAAGGTTAACTATTTTCTCTGCAAAGTTAAGTTACAGAGTTTTTTGTCTCTTCTCCTAGTATAGAACATGTTGAATTAATAGTAAAGCAGACAGAAAGACATGGCTATGTTAGCTACTATATTTTCTTCTAGTGTTATAGAAAAGTATGAGCATATGTTCCTAAATTTGTCTAATTTAGTATTTAACAGCTTTATAAATGCAAGCCTGAACTAAATATGTTACCTCAGTTCCTCTTCTCCTCCCCTCCTCCCCTCTCCCTTTCCCTTCTTCTCTTTTCATTTCCTCTTTTTGTGGTACTGAAGAGTGATTGAATCCAGGGCTTCACCATGAGCGACATCTCCAACCCTTTTTAATTTTTTATTTTGAGACAGGGTCTGGCTGAGTTGCCCAGGTTGGTCTCAAACCTGTGGTTTTCCTGCTTCATCCTTCTGACTAGCTGGGATTAATGGCCTGCATCACCATTCTTAGCCCTACATTTTGCTGCTGCTTCTTGTTTTAATTTCATTGTAATACAAGTGGACATTAACAAAGAAAATATTTTTCCAAAACAGTCTTCTATGAAAAAATAAAGCAAAATTTCACAACAAATTAATTAAATGACATTAATTTTACACTGTGTGCCATAATCTTAAAAGAATGGCCAAAATATTAGAGTACAAGTCGTAGACAAAAAAGACTCTTACAGGGCTGGGGATTTAGTTCAGTGGTTCCGGCGGCTGCTTCACAAGCGCAAGGACCTGAGTTTGATCCCCAGTACCAAAAAGGAAAAAAAAAAAAAAAAAGACTCTTAAAAAAAAAAAAAGTGGATAATAGCACGAAATGGTCTTTTCAATGAAGTAAGGAAATCTGGCAGTATAAATGAGGCAAATTAGCATATATATTGAAATATTTTTGAAACCACGGAATATATAATTTGGAGAATTATTAGAACTTCTCCCTACTTCCTATTTCTTTTCTTTTTTCCATGTTTTCTTTAAGACTTAATAGAAACTATGTACAATAAGTTGTTATTGTATTTTATATAAGATATCCACTGCAGGAATTTACATAGATTAGAAGGATGATAGAGGGTTAAGGAGGGCCTGGTCCTGTGGGATATTTTCTTGGAGTGTGAAAGTCAGAGTTCAGTTAGGGAAAAGGGTTCACACTGCCGGATTAAGTGGCGGTTAAAAAAAGCTAAAATGCAGGCCTTTGGGTAGATAACCAGATACTGGGACCGCCAATATTTCAAAGGCATCATTCTCAAAACAGCCCCATCTAGTCATCCAAGTGGATTCTTGCCTGTGACAGGAAGTACCATTCCTAAGATGTCTTTCCCATCAGGCAAAGTCTCGGACATTCATTCAGTCTTGCACTAAGGATGGCCTCTTCTTACCCAGAAGAGGAAGAAAACCATAACTTTACGATACTGCTAACCCAATCTCTCCAATTTTAGTCCTTTCCACTTTTGTTTTCTCACACCAGAGTAACAATGCAGTGCTCAAACATATTTGTCCAATTTATTTCACTTAAGACGATAGTCTCAAGGTCCATCCATTTAGCTATAAATGTCTGAAGCTCATCCTTTTTTATGGCAGAGTAGTATTCCATTGCATTAAACAAAAATCTTCTTTATCCATTCATCAGTTGATGGACATTTGGTCTCTTTCCAAAATTTAGCTCTTAACATTTTTATTCTTGGTTCAAATTAAAAAAAAAAGATTCTTAAACTCTTTGTAGTAACTCTATACACATTTAAAAACTATTATCATTTTCTCTTTATATCTTTTTGCTACATCCTTCTTAAAACTTTTCCTTAAAGAGTATCTTTTTAAAGCCCTAAATCATCATTGCTGCTTTGTTGTTTGTTTGTTTGTTTGTTTTAGTACCAGGGATTGAATTTAGGACCTTCGCTTGTAAGGCAGGTGCAGTGCCACTGAGTTAAATTCCTGGCCCTCATTGCCACTTTTCAAAGACCCTTTTAAAAATTCTGTGATCAGTTTAAGTCTTGCTATATGAAGAGAAATTTGATTGAAAGAATAAAAGAATTTGGTATAATTGCCAGGTTATGATTTGAGGAAGACCATATTCCTTCAAGTTGTGGTAAAAGCAGTTGTTTCCTGTGAACTTCCTTTCCAGTAATAATGTACATTCTTGCTCTTTCCTGATGCAAACTTGCTAGATGGTGAAAAATACCCTTCTTCAGCATATTAAGAATTGAACTCATTTTTCATTTTTCAGGGATTCACCATTGGAGATGTTTGTGTTGTTATTAAAAGTTGTAGACAGGTAAATATAAGGTCAGAGTACATATATTGCCTAAATACTATGGCATAGTGAGCTTACATTTTATGAAAAGGATACAGCATTAACATTTATATAGAAAGTGTACTTTGCCATCTATATGAGAGGAACTGCAGATAAGACTAGTTGGCATGGCCTCTATAGAAGAACAAATCATTTTCTTAAATTTTTTTCATTCAGTAGATATTGATCTTTATACAGTGGATACCAGTTTGTACTGACAGATTGAGCAAAAAGAAAATTAGTTCATTTGTTGTGCTTGATGAAGCAGTCTTTAAAATTGTCATTAATTGTGGTTGAAATACATAATGTAGTATTAATTATAATCATCAAAATTTTTATAAAACAGAAGGATTGTTTACTACCAGTTATTTGAAACTGTAAGATGTTATCTCCATCTTGCTAGGAAAAAATATTTTTATTATATGATGTCATGCTTTACATTTATCTGAAGGAAAAAAATAAGGTCATGGATTTGTTGAAAAAAATAGGAAGTAGATAATCAGCCCAAGTTCCCTAAATAAAGGTATTTTAAAAATCATGAAACACACCTCTCAGTTCATTTTAATAGATTATATAGAGTACTTACAGTAAGTTCAGTGTCAGGAATACACATCAAACCAATCTTTGGTTTATGTGTTAGCTTTCTTTCTGACACTATGATAAAAATAACTGAGAAAATTACCTTAAAGGAAGGTGAAGGTTTTGCACACAGTTTCAGAGGTTTTGGCCCATGGCTACTTGAGTCTTACTTCTGGGGCTCTGGTTAGGAGAACGTCATGGTGGGGAGCATACGGTAAAACAAAGGTGCTCACCTCAGGGTTTCTGGAAGCAGAGAGTGAATGTAAGAGTCAGGAATAAGATGTCCCCTCTGATGACTTACTTGCTCCGGGATAGCCTTACCTCATAAGAGCACATTCAGCTGTGAACTCATCAGTGGATTAATCCATTGATAAGGTTAGCATCCTTGTAATCCAGTCACCTTGCAGAAGCCCCATATCTGAACATAGGAGGTTTTTGTTACAAGTTTTTGATCCAAGCATAACAGTCAAGTCTTTGATCTCCCACATGTTGTCCCTCTTTTTTCTTCAAGTAATGACCCACATGAACAGACACGTACCTGGGTACTGGAAGCTATAAGGAAGAGTAGCAGAAAATATATTTTAAAAATATGTATCTATTTTAAGATTAATAATTATTTAATCTTAACATTTCCACTTAGAAAACAAAATCAATACTCTAGGTATATAACTTTAATAACAGACTTTAATATCTTATAAAGCCTTTAGCGTTAATAATGATTTTCATTTCATTTTAAAAAGTTTTATTTTTATTAGTGTATGCTTGCAGTATATAATTACATTCATTGTGGGAAGTTGGAACATTATGTAATTATGAACAAAAGCCATTCTTATAACATAGGGTATAAAATCAACATTATATATTGAGGCAATGCTTTAAACCATCAACACCATGTTGTCACATATCACTTGTTACCCACATGTACTCCAAAGATCTCTTCCTTTGGAAGAGGATATCCCATGTCAACAACTCTCCTAGGAGTGGCTAGAGGGAGAGATTGTGGGCACTGTTAAATTCACTTGGCATCTAGATTCGCATGCAGTGTATTCATCAGTCATGGAGCCAGCTGAGTAGTGCATCAGAAGAGCATGTATGTAAGCAGCCAGGCACGGTCACCGCAGTTTATGATTCCCAGAGTTTAGGGAAAATGGAACCATACGGAGTGTTGGGGTGGTACCTTAATGTTGCTAACCAGCCTCTGTGAAATTACCTTGTTTAAAGCATGCAGGAGAGAAAACTGAAGTCAATCAGCAGCATCTTTAAAACATAAAAAAACAAGTATTTGAAATACATATTTCATAATACCTGAAATATGTATAGTTGTTAGAAATTCAGGACTGTGGATTTTCCAGAACTTTGAGCCCACACATTTGAGGGCTCAAAATTAAATGTTTTAAGCTTCTCTGTCATGTGTGGGTCAGGAACAAAAACAAGGCTGAGGTCCCAGCCAGAGTGTTGTCATCAGCAGGTCCTTCTCATCCCTAGGCCCCATTTCTCATCTATAAGCTAAGTCTACCACTGTCCTAGTCTATCCCAGCACATAGGGAACAGCCACTATGCCCTTCTGATAGGACAGCATTCAGAGGAGCAGAAAACTTCCCTGCACAGTTGGTGCCCAGAACGCCCAAGGTAGGAACACTCCAACCATGGCTCTGTCTATGTATATTTTCCTCCCCATTCATTGTTTTTTTTGGTACTGGAGATCCGGTACCTTGCGATTGTGAGGCAGGTGATGGAACCACTGAGCTAAATCCCTGGCTCCTCAACATTATTTTAATACTACTTTCTCTAGATAGCAATGAATATCCTGAACCAGACACTAAAAATACATCTCTGAGCAGTGAAAATCTGCCTTCATCCACTTATTATGATTCTGCCTTGACTTTTAAACGTAAAGCCCTTAAACTTGGAGGCTTATGTCAACTCTGAATTTGGGATGTTTTCTAAGTATCGTTATGAAAAAAAAGAAAACAGGAATAACATAAGCAGAAGTAGCTGTAGAATTAAGCAGCTTTTGAAGCATACATTTTAAAGGGTTAGAAGGGTAGCCCCTCCTCCTGAGCAGTCACATGCAGAGCCCCACAGGGCAGGTCATGGGACTCTGACATCACTACATTGGGAAAACCACTGGCAGCTCAACAGCCCATCACTCCTAAAATACCATGTAGTCAGTTGGTCTAAGGTTTCAAAGTTTGAGGTTAAACCAAAAGAAGCTGCAGTTTGTCTTCTCATAATCACTCACTCATTCATCACTATATTATTGGCATAACAAGAAATTCCTAGAGAAGAAAATGCCATTCAGGACTGGTATGTTCAAATAAGGTAATCCAAAAATTCCACAAAGAAAGTCTTTGAATAAGCCTATGCCCCTGAAGAGTTCATATTTTAACTAAACAGCATAGTTTAAGCCCTACTGTGGTACTTGCATGGATTAGTTACAATTATGAGATTACTGCTTCCAAAAGAACTATTATAAAACTATTACTAATAACTTTGGTCGCAAACAGAAATGCCCCACTAGTCCTATTATTGTTCACAGCATTACTAGAAGCTATGCGTAGAAGATATGAAAGACTCCAGAAGACCCAGAAAGAGACCCTAGGGCCATGGCTCCAGCCAGCATGCCTAGGACCAGGTCACTCTCATCCTCTTGGTAGCAGTCATGAATAATGACTTAGTTGGCTGGCTGCTGCATATACAGTAAGGCACTGTATATGCTTGCCCATTTGAGGATAGACAACCTGGGTTTCTGTGAGGTATATGCTACTACTGTATGACCAAGGCCATATATATGCCTGCTCAGCGGTTGGTGCAGCATAGGCTATGGAAGGGAGGGCCCAGGAAGCCACAGCTGTCTAGTTAGAAAAGACTGCAAAATCAACATATGCCATAATTGTTCTCTAGTCCTGCAGTGTAAATTTCCAGAACAAACACATCTGTGTTTTGTGCACAGAGACCTAACGGCAAACGTTCTGAAGCAGATAGTCTTTTGGCTTCCAATCTGGAGGCTGAATATCCGAACTCATGCCCTGTGTGGATACTGGATCCAGTCCCCTGGCATAGACTTTATCCTTGGTACTCAGCCGAGGCTGCTCATTGTAGTAGATCAAGTGGCCATCTGACCACAGATCAAACCCACTTCTTCAGTGCTTCAAAATAGTATGCTGTTACAGTTCCCATCCACTCTTCACAAACTCCATCCCTTTGCCTGTGAACTGTCAGCTGCCAGGAAGAAGCTGGGTGGGGAGGGAGGCAAGGAGTCTGGTGTCCTGGTATCACCCCGTGCACATTTGTTTATCTATTTTTATAAATGAAGTCTGGAAGGAGAATTTCTACATTCAGCTTTCCTGTTTCTCTGGTAGCTATCATGTATTGTAGCGGAAAATGAAGAGAAAGTGGGCAAGCCATTCTGGTGTAATCTGAAGATTGAAAAGGAGAATTCCATAGACTGGAGAGTATTGAGTTGCAGCTTACTGTTATTGTAAACTCATCTCTCCTTTACTTACCTGTCAATATCTGAGGTTAGAGAAGTTAACTAAGACTTCATAGTTGTGACTAAAACTACTGTAGCTATCCAGTATCCTTTTAAACCTATAAAGTATGAGTCCTAGTAAATTGTAAGAAGTGTCAGTTATATAAGTCAGTGTCCAAAATTGTGAGATCAATATAGTTTCATTGAATTTTAATTTATTTTATGATAATACTTAAGACTCCATTGAAATTGGGGGACTATGTGAAGCAAAAACTGAAAATATATAAAGGCCAGAAAAATAATATAATAAATATTAATTCTCAAGGCAAAGTACATGGAAATATTTCATGAAAGAATCAGAAGCAAGATTACTAATTTGTTTGTATACGTCATTAAAATACATTTTTAATGTCTCAGTTTTGGCTCTTTAAAGATTTGTTTTCAGGCAAGAAAAGAGAGTTAAACCAAAAGGAATGCCACATTAAGACCATTAGTTCTTTAAGAGACATCTGGTAACTTGCGTATCTCCACACTTTCCCATCTAGTTAGTTCTTGTTCTCATAAGTTTCAGAAATTCTAGTTAGGCCACTGATTTGCTTTCTCAAATCCTTAGTCCTCTTACTTCGATCATTAGTCCATGTCTTAGTTACTTTCTCATTGTGGAGACACAGTATTTGATACCCATGACTCTAAGAAGGAGCTGTTTATTTTGGCGCACAATTTGTAAAAGTTTCAGTCTGTAGTCAGCTGGCTCCAAAGCAGGACAGTGTGGCGAAGGAGCATGGCAGAGGAGAAACAGCTCGTGGTTTGGCAGCCTGAAGCAGAGAGACAGCTCATGGGAGGAGGGACGGAGATAACACCCTTCCAGACCACGCCTCCTCTGACTAGGCTTCATCTCTCAAATCACATTTAGCTGTAAACTCATCAGAAGTCCACTGATGAGTATCATGCCCTCATGATCTAGTTACCTCTCCAAACCTCCACCTATGATTGCATGAGGCTTTTAGGGAACATCTAGATATAAACCATAACAGTTCATAGTTTTTAGATCTTTCTTCATATTGCTCTAGACCCCTCATCTATGGACAGCCAACCCTGATTGATTGTGGCCAGGTTGCCCAGTCTCTACCTCATCTTCTGCCTCCTCTCTAGTTGGCTGGCTGTATATATACCTTAAGCCTTGATGCTGTCATATACCAGTAGCTAGAATTTGTTCCCTTGTGGTAAAATTGAAGGAGTACTGCTTTACAAACCTGAAGATCAGGGATCTTGTTCTACTTCTGCCACTAAGTATCTATTTAAGCTTGAAAAAAAATCACTTTCCCTCTGCTCAGAGAGAAATATATTTATATTTACTTCATAATTCTCACAGAAATATGAAATAAGATCAATTTTTTAAAAAATAAAAATGTATGAAAAGTATAAAGATGGATTGCAAATAACTATGTACCCATTATCTGGGGCTGATATTGTTAACATTTTTGTCACATTTAAAAAAGTTAATTTTATTGGTACATTTAAGGTATATGATATGATGACATTCATTCATCATTCGAAATTTTCACCTTTACATCTTGGTTCTTATTTTTCCCCCCATTCCCCTGACCTCCCTTTAACCCCTCCATCCTCCCTGTCTACAAAGGCTTTGTTTCCATTTTTTCATTTTCTCATATTAATTCTATTCCCTTCTTTCCTTTCCCTTACCGCTCTTATATCCCCTTCCCCTTTGCCCCTTTTCTTCCTATTTCACATTATCTATTTTACGTTTTAGCCCTAAACATGGTAATAAAATATGAAGTCCTCTTTGTTTTCTAACCTTCCTGTCATTACTTTCATTCATCCTACTCATTGATGGCTTGAAATAAAATATCTTATAATGTATATAATGTAGTATTAGATGATATAAGTACCAAGTTATAATGGAGTTTGTTATTACTGAATTAAGCTATTAAAAGATTCTTTTTAGGTATTTGTGGCTCTTTCATCAATCTAAATTCTTTTTCTCACATAACATCTCTGAGACATTACCATACTTTGTGCATTTTTAAAAAGAATACTGCTTCGGTCTCCTTTCACATTTCTAGACATTGAATTGTGAAAACTAGCATATTATCATTATGAAGAATATTACCAATCTCAGTAGTCACTTTTGATTTCTGGAAACTGTAGCCATGTAAACTACTTGGATCTGAACTGCCAATGCTGTATATTGGTAAGTGGTTATAGAAGTAACAGCAGAGGGGATCAGCCTTATCTGGAATAGCATCTTTTGTCACCGTGTCAAGGACTGTGTCATGGCTAAATGTTGGAAGAGTATCTGAATCTTTCCTTTTATGTCCACATTACTTTTATTAGTTTTCTGTTGCTGTGTAACAAGTTAACATACATTTGGCAGCTGAAAATAACACCCACTTATTCTGTCACAGTTCTATGGTCAGAAGTCTGGCATGGCGTATTTGGGTTCTTTGCTTAGGGTATCAAATGCTAAAGTGTCAGCTAGACTAAGATCTCATCCATAGGCTTGAAGAAAAATCTGCTTTCAAACTCATTCTTATTGGCAGAATTTAATTCCTTGTGGTTGCAGGACTGAGGTCTCTGTTGCCTTGCTGCTTGTCACTTGGGAGCTTCTGTGAACTCTTAGAAGTAGCTCTTATTCCTTGATATTGGCCTTTTCTAAATCAGCGATAGTGGTTGGGCTCCTCAGGCCTTGAACCTCTGAATTGCCCTTCTCTGACTATCTGGTGAACAGTGTCTTCTTTTAAAAGATTCAAATAATCTTCCTATTTTAAATCCCCGGATAATCTCCTTATCTCAAGTTGATGGTGCTGACAATTTAATCCAAGTAAAATCCATTGTATGTGTAGTCCTGGGAGTTATGAAAGTATGGACATCAGGGAGTTATTAAGCCTTGGAGACTGGATTAGTCAGCTTGCCTGTCACTGGGGCAAAATACCAAACATCCACAATCTGAAGGAGGAGAGGTTTAATTTGGCTTGCAGTTTGGGGTTTCATTCTATGCTTGGCTGGCTCCAAAGCAGAAACCTCGTGGTAGAACAGCATGCCAGAGGGAAGCTGATCACTTCATGGCAGCCAGGAAACAGAGAAGAAAACAGTGGGAAGGATTTATGCACTCCAAAGGCAGGAGTCCGGTGACACTCCTGGTCCACTCAGGCCTGACCTCCTGACATACATTTAGCGATGAACTCATCAGTGGGTCATTCCACTAACGAGTATAGTGCATCCATGATCCATTCACCTTCCAGAAACTCCAGGCCTGAACACATGAGCCTTTTAGAGGACACTCTAGATCTAAACTATAACAGAGTCTATCTTAATCTGCCTTTGCTACTAATCTTCACTTCTCAAGAGGAGGAAGTCTAGTAATAGAGCTTTAAGCAATATCTGCAATAAACAATCAGAAGATTATCATTGGGAGCAAAAACAATAGGTTTACAAAGGAAAATGTATTATTAGGATGTTAAGCAATAAAGCGGATAGACTCCTGGAAGTAAGTGAAGTAGAAGCAATGGCAATCTACTGTTCATTCTGGCCTCAGTTAAAATTTATTTTACTTCTGTAATAGAGGAAGTATTTATTCACAAGGACTCTACCTTCCAGTGGCCAGTGTCTTCCACTAGATCCCCTTTCCACCTTTCTCACATTTTTAAGCACTGCTAGAACCTTAATTAGATTTCTTCAAAAGCTGGTGTGATGTTGTAATATGTGATTCTTTTCAGTTCTAGAAGCTATGGAACTGTCAGTTGGTTTCTTATTATTTTTCAGTTCTTTGCTGTCCTTGAAATCTGTGGCCCTGGTGTTAGCATTGACTTCTCAAACTATTGATTTCTTGACTTCCAAGTGCTCTTATGTCTTAGAGACTAGCACTGGCTGTGATTCTTGCTATTTCTCTTAGGGACTTTGCCCATGAGTTTTTTTTTTTCCTATCTGTTCTTTTGAGCCCTGTTATTTTCAGAAGACCCCGGAGATTATACCTAGTGATGACAAAGCTCCTGAATGTTCTTCCTTCTAGAATTTTTGCCACAGTATTTTCACCTACCACTGGGCTAAGTGTCCAAATCACATCTGATCTTCCTTTCTCTTTATTCTTTTCATTGCTCCATTTCCTTCTTTTCTTTTTGCAAGAAACAAAAAATTCCCAACTTAGTATTTGTAATCTAGTGTGACATAAATAAGAAAGAAAAAGTATGTGACAGGATGATAAATGTTACAGTAGAGAAAGACAGAAAGGTTCTATGGAGTTACTGGGGAGTTCCAAACACAGCTAGAGAATATGGGTCTGAAAATACTTCCAAGAGTAGCTGACACATGAACGGCCTCTGATGAGCAATAGAAGAATTGGAGGTATTGGAGGGATGCCTAAATGAATCATTAAAAGATCATCCAGGCTGGAAAGTAGATAGCTCTTAGGCTAAATTAGTTGATCAAATGCCAAGAGCAAGGGTAGAGTAAAAAATGGGAAAAAAGCCAAAGGAGCAGACATAGCAGAAGCTGAGACAAAGTGGATGTGGAAAATAAGTTCAAGAGTGAAAACAATGCAAGGAGTCCCTAGGCCTTCAATGTCATTCTAATGAAAAAGAGAAACATTGAACATTTGACCCTAGACAATGCCAGCATTCTCTGTGAAGACTGAGGATTAGCCAGAGAGTGACACTATCAGGGTTAATTGGATTAGAGGACACAGACACTGACACACACTGACACTTTGTGTACTAATACTGTAATGAACCACAGTAGATGCAGATGAAGCCTCTAGGTGGATAGCTACTACATATATGAACATTCCTGTTCTCTCTTTGGAGGAAATGAAAGTGGGCAATCTAGCAAGAGTATAGAAGAATGGGAATGAGGGTCAGGAGAACTAGGAAGTAGCAGTCATAGATAATCTAAGAATAGCTGGTAAGAGGTACTTGAGGAACTCATCTCGTTATAAGGACCTAGCTGAAGCTAGAGAGACTGTGAGGTTAATGTTTCATATCCCACTGCAGAAAGTATGAATCATTTATGTGCCAAAACATTTTTGGATGTCTTACTAGATTTCTAATCATGGAGACATTCCATTCCAAGAAGTGTATTTGGCATTGGTGAGACATTATGGATCTCTGACTTACTGAGCACTCTCCAAGAATAAGCATTTTTGCCATGAATGAATTTCTGCTTCTTCTGTGATATTATAGTTGGTCAAATGGCTATTCCAGTGAAGCTGAACACAGACCCATGAATAGTAATCTTTGGCACGTAATTGTTGTTAATTTTGGTATCATTCATTGTCTCTCTTCAAAAATGATTGTTTTCTGAGATGAATAGAAAACCTTGGCTAACAGACACGTTCCCAAGAAATATTATTTAATAGTATATTGCCAAGAATATTTTATGTAATTCAATATAACTTTATTCCTTAAGTCTAAAAATACTTCATTTAAATTTTATAATTATGTGTTGAGATCCTGGTGGTTACATAAGATCAATTTGACTGTGACAGAGACCTGTACATTCACATATACATTATTGTCATTTTTGGAAAGTAATAAATTTATATGAAACAGCATAAAAACAAGGAAAAGATAGAATTTAGTGTTAACTTAATAAACTAATATTTTTATTAAGTTAGATTATCATCAGTAATCTTTCTATGGGACTTAAAATTATCATGAGATAATTTTTATTTTCTCAGTCAGTGTAAATCTGGACTCTCATGTTTTCTGTGCTTCTAAGAACATTTCACTATAAAAGCCTTATTCTAGCACTGAAGTCAGTATATAATATTGGATACATCTTATGTGCCAGCACACTTACATGTATTGGAGTTACACATATGAGCACAATAGTCCCTGTACTTAAGGAATCTACTACTGTGTGTGTGTGTGTGTGTGTGTGTGTGTGTATTATGTATGCATGTTTGTAGATGTAGTGGATTGATTAACGGTCAACTTGTAATGTTCCGCTAAACTGAGTCAGTGTGGTCTGGGCGTGGAGGATCCACCTGAAGATTGTTACCAATAGCTCTACAAAGAGAACTGGAGGGGAGGATCTCAGCCTGTTGATTTTCTAGGAGAAGCTTGCGGTGGATGGTTTTCCTGATGCAAACTAGGCTGTTCTCGTTGGAAAAGGAGCTTGGGACCTTGCTGTCACTGGGAATGGCTGCTGCTTTCAACAGGGGAGCTCTAATGTTTACTGTGAGCATCACTTCCCGGCTCCAGTGTGGATCCCTCAGCTTGGTGGCACAAATCCTTCATCTCATGAGCATAGATTTTTCTGGCTTCCACCATTGCTCTTTGGGCCTTCCAGGTGCAGATCCTCAATACGGACAAGCATGAGACATTGCCATGGCCTCTGGGCCACTGGCTGGTCTCATAGAGAACATTGCCTTGGACTCTAAGCCTTTAGCTGGTGGAACCACTGAGCTAAATCTCCAGCCCTCTAAGCCTTTAGCTGGACTTGTGTGGGAAACTGCTGTGATCTAGGCCCTCAGTTGAATGTTTTGAGCTTCTAGTGTGTGGTTAATCTCTTGCATTCCTTGCATTTGACTCTTTGGGTGATTTAAAAAAACACACTCCTTTTAAGTTATATGTTCTGTATTTAATGTTTTCCCTTGCCCAGTCCTGCTGATTACAACAGTATGTGTTTGTACAGTAGGAAAGAGACAGATAATAAATATATGAACAAGTAAAGAAAGCTATTTCAGATATTTATATAAAGATAAAGATGGAAAGAAAAGGTAAAGATGTTGGGGTGGTGGTGCTTTGCTCTAACCAGAGAAATCCTATCTGAGGGATTAACATAGTTGAGAAGTCAAGTAAGAAATAAGTTGAGAGCTGAACTTTATCTGCTTTCAGAGGTGAATCATTCTCTTTGGTAAGAGTTGTTTGTGGACAATTGAGAGAGTAAAACCCTATGATAGATTGAAGGAGAGAATACGAAATATAGAGACAAAAACAATAAGAATATGCAAGTCTTTATAGGGCGAGAAGAGAGGTAGGTGTTCTGTGTTCAGTGGGCTATAAGGGAGGGATACGTCCTGGGAAGGGAAGAGGAGACGAAGGCAGAACGTGGAGTGTGCCTCTGCATGTTCTCGAAAATTGCCATACCATACTGAAAATTTCTGTTCAAATAATTCTTGGATTATACTTTATATAGTGGGGTGGAGATTTGATTTCTGAAACTCAGACATTATTGATAACATTGTAGTTGTCTTTTATGAGATTAATCCTGTTGTTGTGACTTGATTATTTTGTAGAAAGCATCTAACTGCTTTATAATCCTTAGGTAGGTGGTAAGACATTTTAAAAACAAGAGAATGCTAAGTTAGTGATAAACTGCCTAAATGAAAAACGTTTTTTATCTCAGAATTGTATCACTATTTATGCTAAATGTTGGAATATTTGTGGCATATTAGGCAATTTAGTCATCTCTAGTACACAGTCTTGTCTTTACACTGTGAAAATGCAGTACATGGAAGATGTGCTGGAAATGCCTGTTTATGTATGCTTCATGTTCGTTTAAAAGTACTTTTTGTATGTTATTTAATAACGGACTGTAAATGAAGCCATATGTGATGGCACATGCCTATAATCCCAGCCCTCTGGAAGGCTGAGGCAGGAGAAAGCAAGTTTGAGCTGACCTAGAGCAGTATAAAAACTTAGCAAGACCTTGTGTCAAAATAAATATTTTTAAAAAGGCTGGGAAATGTAGTTTAGTGCAAAGGGCTTGCTTGGTTCAGGCCGCAGTACCCAGCAAGACACATATAAAAAGTATATATGTCATGCCTGCCTCGAAAGCACAGGGTCCTGAGTTCGATCCCCGGTACCAAAGGGGAAAAAAAGTATATGTAAATGTCAGTGGAATTGATAATGATCTTTAAATTCAATGAAAAATGGTTAATTTTTAAATTACAAATATTTTAAATATAAGAATAAACTTGTATGGTAGATGTTAATATATTATTTAAAGTAATTTCTCCTTATAAAAGTCATAGTCTTTATTTAAGGTAATAATTTTCACTAGTTTAACAAAAATGGAGATATATTAATACATTTAAAAAAATTAAATGGTGATGACTGTTGAACAAGGCTGAAGTAAATTAAATTCCTTTGTTTATTTTCCTACCAGAGGTCTTTTTATTAGTATCCATGATCGAGGGCATATTGCTTCAGTTCTAAATGCATGGCCAGAAAATGTTGTTAAGGTAAGTCATCAGATTTTTTGTATTGAGGCAATTTATTTTCTTCTCTGTCTCATAAAGCAGTTGATATCGTATTGACAGTTCTCATAATAACATAGGATTCACTAGCTTTGCCAGTGGATATCACCTAGTTATATTCCTTTCGTGTTTGTATAGTGGATTCATTTTTTTTTTGGTACCGGGGATTGAACTCCAGTCCTTGTGCTTGAGAAGCAGGCAGCAGAACCACTGAGCTAAATCCCCAGCCTTATAATGGATTAATTTTATTCTGAAGCAGTTTAGATACTAATTTTTCCCATTATTTCTTCTTAGTTCCTTAGTATTTCTTTATGCATTAAAAGTTATTAAATGTATGATGACATGCAGTACCATCTGAATTTCTTTACACCAAACCTTTTAATCATATTTGCTGTGTTTATGCATCCACTAAGAGGAATCCAAGTAGGCAAAAGCAGTCTGTTAATTCTTTTTTTATCATTATGACATAAGTAGCTCATTTGACTTCCCTCTGTGAGTTAATGAAAATTAAAATAATAATAATACCAGGCATTTGGTAGCTTTCTGTGGGAAACACTTCAGTGGATTACTTATTTTGTAATTATTATAGTACAGTGATGAAAGGAAGATGCAGATGAGTCCCACAGTGATGCATGATTGTATGAAACTAAATGGAGGTTCCAGAGCTGGCACCAGATCCTTTGCTTGTAAACACCATGCTCTGCAATTTTCCTTGTCTAACGGAGATGAGATGTACCTCTCCTTGCTGTCATGTTCTCTTTTCCCCACTTTTCCTTTCTGCTGGATACCCAGCAACTTTAGGACTAAGATAAAATAAATCAGTATCTTTTAATGGAATAGAGTCATTTTATCTCTGACTTCTGAAGTATGACTCATTTTAGTGTGTTGTCTGATTGAGTAGTTTGTGGCCAGAATTGCTTAATTTGGCTCACCAGGCCTCATGCTATGTAAACTGAAGCATTTTTCACTATTCCCAAATTTGTGCAGTTTTTTCATTCTTCTCACCTAAATTGCTTTCTCAAATTTTCTCCCACCAACTATCCACAGATCCTATTCTCAGGAAATACGCTAAGAAATGTGTTAATTGTATAAAGCATAAATTTGTGATCATCTAAGAAGGATATCTATATTTTAACCAGGAATCTAGAGAGGATTTTAAGAGTGAACAAGTCAGTAGGTGAAATAGTACCCTGTTATCCTAACTTTTGTGTACTAAGCTGTCACTCAGCTTGGTCTTCCAACTAGCAAATCTCTATATATTTAACTTTATTAATAGCCCACCTTTATCTTTGGATTCCTAATATTGGGGCATCACTGATGTTCTTAATTATGACCATTTTTTTTAAAGCCAAGCACAGTGTCTGGCACATAGTAGGCACTTAGTGGTAGCTCTTGATTGTAATAGAAAACTGAAGTCTAAAATATTTATTTTATAGCTGAAACCATGTTAGAACATGCATGTTGCATTGTAAGTGCCACATTTCATTCATCCCAAGAAGGCTGGAATAGTTAAGAAAACTTTTTTAACAAAGTTGGAATTTACATCCAAACTAAAATCCAAATAAAGGAGGGAAGACAATATTATAATAAGAAAGGAACATATGAATGTAGGTATCTAGTACAGAGAGAGAAAGGTATGTTCTTTCTTTGACACTAAGGACATTGGCTAGCCTACAAAGCTGAATGTTATTGTTAGAATGTAGTAGAATTTAGCTTGCTTAAGTAGGAGGTAATCAAATTATTATAAAAGGGCTTGAAATTCAGAAAGAGGAATGTAGACTTGAATAAGTAGAATGTCAAATTTAAACAGGAAATGACCTCATATAAGTACTATTTGAGGGAGGTTCATCTGAAGATTTTTTATCTCAAAATTGTATCACTATTTATGCTAAATGTTGAAATATTTGTGAATTAACAATGCATGTATGTTTGTAATAAGGCATAAACTAAGCTAAAGTAGTAAATGCCTCAAAACATATTTTAAAAAGTTCTCAAACTATCACCTATGTAAATGTCCATATACACATATATATCTCTAGAGTGGAGTAATAAATAGCATTAGATGAGAGAAGAGCTTAAGGAATAGAAAGTATGAAAAGGAGCCTTTTTAAACATTAAGATCAAGACACATTTAACATAGATACGCTATTAAAAATGAATGAAAATATATGATTTTTAAAAAATCCTTTTTTGAAAATTTTGAAACTAAGAAGTGGTTCTCTGAGTTTAAATGTATTCATTTATTAATGATACATAAAACTACATTACATTTATATTTTTGTAACAAATAAGATGTTAAATACACATTTGAAATATTTGGACATTGAAAAGTTGTTTGTAATTTTAAAAACAAGGTTATAATTTCCTATAATATTTATCATCTTTTTTAAAGCCTTATTCAGAGCCGAGTTGATCCAGTAAAAAATTGTTTTCTCCAATAAAGCATAGCATATTGACCATTGCAATAATACAGGGAAGAGTTTTTGCAAAGATGAACTATATGGAATATAAAAAATAATTTTCATCCACATCTCGTGTATTTATTTTTAAAGCAATTTTACAAAAGCTGTATAATATCAATGAATAAGAAATTAAAGGAAGATACCTCTAAAGTGTATTTTAAAGTATACTCTGCAATGTAGTATGTAAGAAAGAGCATTGTATCAGGAGTTAACATACCCAGATTCTGGTTCTTTGATGTTAATCAAGTAGATAAATTATTTCTGTTCCCTGATCTTCAATTTCCTAATCTGTAAAATAGTTAAAGGAATATTTTAGGTCTCCCCTTATTTCAAACTGTTGTGACTTTATACATGAGTTCTAATGATAATAATGGTGGTAATGGGTATAATTTTTTAAGAATTTGTAATGTGTACGGTACTATGGTAAGCTGTTCATATAGCATGATTCTTTTTATGGCATAGATTTATCAACTAATATTTATCGATTGTTTACTGTGTGCCAAATACTGTACTATGTGCTGGTATACAGTGTTGAACAAAACAGAGCTAATTCCTAATTTTGTGCAGCTACTCTGTAAAGTACATTTGTGATTCCCATTTTAAATTAAAACACAAAAACAGAAACAACAACAGAAGGTTAAATTCACAGCTTTATTCAAGGCCAAATAACTGATATTTTTCCAAGATTCCATGCATATGATGACTGAAGCACTTTGTAGAAAGTCTAATACATTGTTGTCAAATTTTGCTTAAACTCGTATAATGACCACAGATCACAGAATGATGTTGTTAGATGTATTTTAATAATGATATTAAATTATAGATATATAGATTATATAGATAAATCTTCACGTGCTTTAAATGTGTGCTTCAGAAATATTCAAGGTAATTAGAAGCAAAACAAAATTCATTGAATCCAAGGAAGATCATCAGATAATAGATGTAGCTGACTGTAATAGGTATGTTTCAAAGATCATAGAATAGCATCAAGTGTTTATAGTATTTAAAGAGGATAGGTCAGTATGATTGTAAAAATAGGAAGATGGTGACAGTTTTGCATAAACTAACGATCAGAGCTGAGGTAAACCTTCTCAGTCTATCCAGGAGTCATATATTTAACTGTGAGCATTCCTGTAATTGCAGTCAAAATGGATGTGACTAGCTTTGAAGCCTCCTTAAGTTTCCTTTTGACTCCTTGTTTGAGCTCTTATTTCCCTGTGCTTTTTCTATTTGCCTTTCTTGAGTGAAGGCTAAATTTTGTGGTATGTTTGAGTCTATATGCGCACCTAATTAAGCATTAAACACAAATGTTTAAAATGTATGTCACTCAAGTTTATTTCTCATTCTTCTACATGGTTGTTATAAAATCTTTCTCAAGTTTGTTTTCTAACAGCTGATACTTTATTCCATGAGTCTTTACACATGGAGAATAGAAATGGTGCCCTAGAATTTGCAAGAATCTGTTAATATATTGCTTTTCTTTTTTTCTAGGCTATTGTGGTAACTGATGGAGAGCGTATTCTTGGCTTGGGAGACCTTGGTTGTAATGGAATGGGCATCCCTGTGGGTAAATTGGCATTATATACAGCATGTGGAGGGGTGAATCCTCAGCACTGTCTGCCTGTGACTCTGGATGTGGGTACAGAAAATGAGGTAAGTGTACCTTTAAAAGTGACACTATTTTTTGCATTATTTTGTGAATTATTTCAGAAACTTTACAAAATTTATACTTTTTTGTCTGGTTCTCCCTCAGTCCTTCAAGATGTCCTCAAATTTCTTTTTTTCAATTGAAAAACTTTTTAAAAATTAATTTTATTGGTACCTTTAATGACATTCATCATTGGGAATTTGCACCTTTACTAATCTATCTTGGTTCTTATTTTTTTCCCCATCCTCCGCCATCCCTTCAACCCCTCCATCCCTCCCTATCTACAAAGACTTTGTTTCCATTTTTCATTTTCTCATATTAGTTCTATTCCTTTCTTTCCTTTCCCTTATCCCTCCTATATCCCCTTCCCCTTTGCCCCTTTTCTTCCTGTTTCATATTTTCTATTATACCATTTAGCCCTTATTTATACTTTCAGTTTGTCACACTAAAGAAACTATTTGGTATTTACACGTATCCTGTTTGTTTCACTTAAGAGTATCACTTCACTTTCTAAGGGAAAGTTACTTTTTCCATTTCTCCTTTTCCCTTCTCTGTTAAATGATTCTTTTTTTATTAGCTTCTTTAGTCTTTTATAATGCTTTGAAAAGCATTTACACTATTATTCTACAGAGTGTATGTTTTACTTTAAGATAGCATAATTTCCTTTTTTATTTATTTTATTGTTTTCATATAATGTAGATATTAATACTTGGGACTTAATAATGATTAAATGTTCTTGTTCTGAAAGTCTCTATTGAGCCTAAAATAGATGGTTTGAAAGTTAGTTTTTCTTAAACAGTTATATTCTTTATCTTATACATATGTTTATAATTTTGAACTTTTTATGTAAATGCTCATTAAATATTTATCAAATAATATATTTTGATAAAAACAGTTACTTCTCTGGTATTTCCTTTTTCCATACCCATAGATGTGGCCTTAAAATGATCAAAACTGACCTCTTTAAACAGTTGTACTATGGGCTGGGATTTAGCTGAGTGGTTCCGCCTCCTGCCTTGCAAGCACAAAGACCAGAGTTCGATCCCCAGTACCAAAAAAAAAAAAACAACAACAACAACAACAAAAAAAACTAAACAATTGTACTATAATTATAAATGTACCTTGAACACTAGGATTTCTACTTTTGGGGCTGGGGATCTTGCCCAACATGTTGAATATCATATAACATTAGCAGAATACAATATTGTTGCCACTCTGAATGAGCTACCTTTTTAAAAAAAAAACTGGTGTTTATGAATACATAGGAAAGCTGTTTATTTTTGCAGGTTTTTTAACTGTTACTTTACTCAGTGCTCTTTTTGGTTATAGTGTATTTAGTTGATTTTCTTAGAATTCATTAATAGATGTCTTCTCCCTCAATTATATCCTTTTTGTTAGTCTTATTGCATAGTTAACACTTCCTGAAAAATGAAAAAGAGAATGGCAGTGATAAAAAAAGACTGTCTCTAGTATAGCAACATTATTTATGATACAGTCCAGCGAAGGCAAACCCTTTAGAGTCTGAGTGCCAAAACTGCAACCAAGAACCCACTTATTTATTGCAAAGTCCTAACACTGCAATTAAACCTTAATACAGAGGTTTTAATTTAGAAAAAAATAGCATGGTGACTTGTCTTGCGCACCAACAGAGAAGGCTCTGTATGCCACTGTGGCACATGTGCCATAAGTTTGCCATCACAGATATAATCAGTGGTTTGAGAAGTTTGGGGCATTAAAAATATTCTGCAAGATTCAATTTCCTGATGTCTAAAGGAATTTTTGTTTCTGTGTCTTTATTTAGGTAAGCTAACATTTGTTAAGTGCTTATAAAATTCCAGTCACAATCTGAGCGTTCAAAAATATTAAATAACGATGATAATGTGATGTAGATTTACACGAGGAAACTGAAGTACAGAAAGGGCAAGTAACCAAGATAACAGAGCTAGTAAGCGATGAAGATGAGTAAACATGAGACTTATTAGCAATTTCTTATTATTTACTAATTTTACTAGCTTTGGATACCAAAGTTAGAATTTTTCAGAAAATGAAATGTTAAATTGTCAATTTTAACACTTTTGAGAATAGTTTATATAGTATAAGAACTGCAGTCTGAATGATGACAACCATAGTTTTAGAAACTTAAAACTTAATTCTACTTAATTAAAATTCAAATTTACACCTATGTTCCTTTTTATTTTGTTGTTTGATCATATTACTGGTATAATATATACATTTGCATTGTTTGAATGAACTCTAGTGACTGAAGAACTCTTAGTAGTGACATTTCATTTGGACCTCACATCTGTGTTCTCTCAGCTTAAGCAGGGTTTACATTTCTCTTAATTTTCTTAATTTAGTGATTATGAACTTTTATTCTTTTTAATTTTTTAGTCAAAACATTCCTATAGTAATATTTTAATCTCATTGCTTTTGTGAGTCTCTTTAATTTTGCTCTTCATAATAAAACTGATGGGTAACACCACTTAGTTTTTTTTCTTTTGCAATACTGAGGATTCAAGCCACAGCCCACTCACTGAGCTATAATTTCTCCTCCTTTTTCTGGTTACAATAAGCATTCTTTAATTTTTTTTAGTACGAGTTTGCAGTGCATAATTATTACACTCATTGTAGGGTATTGGTTTAATATGAATGTCCTTTGACATGAAAACTTTCACCACATGCTCCTATGTGAAAAGGGAGTATGGCATATTCTGTGGAGTTACTACAAATTCGAAAAAAATGTACATGTATAAATGCAAAGAAAACGATCTACAAGAATGTGCATGCTGGTATTTGCTTTTAATTTTACTGTTTAGTATTCTTGAACATTTCTGGAAGGCAAATTTGGTTTTTTATCTTATGAATGATATAATTTAAAAATTAATTTTTTTTAATTCTCAGAAACTTCAAACTGAAAGTGTAGCAATGTAAGAGACAAGAACAGAGAGAGAGTTGATGATGGTTACTCTTAGCTTCAAATAAATGCTGCAAATAAAAATTCCCAAGGTTCCGAAGTTGATGCAGTGTTAATAAGTAATATAATTAGTGTATTTATCAATATATGCCCTTATCTGCTGTTTGGAGCTCTTCTACAGTGGACCCTTGACTCATGAGCTTGATTGGTTCAAGAGGGCTGATTGTAACTCAAGTTGGTTGTAAGTCAATACAGCTGAGATCTGCATGTTTACCTGGGTATACACTATAGATAACTAGAGACAGATGAATCTTTCACTAACTTAATTAACCCAGGTTGTGTTTCAGGTTGGTTGTAACTTGAGGATCCACTGTATTTTGCTTTTTTACTTTTTTCTATTAATACTTTTCTATCTCATGCTTGTTCATAAGTCTTTAATGGCAACTTTTTTTGTGATATTAGGGATCGAATTTAGGACCTTGAGCTTGCCAGGCAGGCATGGTGCCTCTGAGCTACATCCCTGGCCCCACAATTTAACCTTTTCTAAGTTCTAGCTTAATGCTGTCTTTAATTTATTCTTCGTCAAAGATTTGTTGAGTATTGCCTTCTAATTTCAAGATGTTCTTAATCCAGTGAGTTAGTATCACTGCTTTTTATGCCAGGGTACTTAGTCCATGGAGCCGTTATAAATAATTGAATATTGTTTTTGTATATTTAATTTTTTGCCAGCCAAATTTCCAAGAATGTACTCATTTTCAAGTCTTGCCTTCAATTTTCTTCGTTAAAACTATGATATTTTTAAAAATTGCTTTTTGACAGGGACATTATTGTTATTAGAAGAGTTTTAAAACTTTGTGATTTAATGTAAAAGCCCTGTCTTTTCCGTAAATGTTGTTAAGTGAATATATTGTAAATAGACATCTTTATGGTATATGTTTATGAATGTGGGAAAGAATGGGAGAAAAGAGAAGAGGAAACTTGTAACTTTTTTTTCTCAACTGTGTTGTTTTTCTAATTCACATTTTAGAAGTCTAAATATATTCCAGACGTGAAAAAATTATTTTAATTTTGGCAACCTTTAGTAGCACATTGGGCACTTCAACCTTGGCTGCTCAGACCCTGTTTAAAGTTTTCATATCTGAAGAAACAGCTCGGCTTCACCACAGCACTTGGCTTCAGATTTTATACTTCATCTGAAATATATTTTTGTTTAATATATTTTTATTTAATATGTTAACTTTTAGCTAGATGGATAGCTTTAACTCATTGTTATGTAGTACATTACAAGGAGGATGTACTGATGAGATCAAGACAATTTCGCAGGGAGAGTGCTTTTAATAATTATACTATGACAACAGGTGTGAATTTAAGTAAAGCCTGCTTCAGGTGATTCACATAGTTTAACCTTAACATTAGCACATCTGTAAAAACATAGCATTTATTATGATAAACCACCTTTGACTCAGTGGCTTTCAAGGATGATTGTTCTGTTAATGTTTATGATGTTGGTAGTTTGGACCTGGAGGGACAGGAAATCTGGGATGTCCAGGACAGCGTTGCCTTCTTCCTTGTTGATTTTCATTTTTTACAAATTGTTCATATTTCACATATAATATATTATTCATCTTTGTCCTAGGATTCTAAGTTTCATTCCAGTAATAGCAATAGCTCCAAAAGTCAGGGTCCTGTCATCTAAATCAGATCTATATGCAAATGAGAATTCTTGTGCTTTGCTTCTTCATGTAGTTTCTCTACGTACACCCGCACACCAGACATAGAGTGGTGTGTTAGGGACAGAATAATTACTATCAACATGCCCAGTTAAAACAGGAGGAATAGAACTCATGTCTTGAATGAGCCATAGCCATTCTGAATTCTCACTAAATGTGTTTTCAGGTCACCTTCTTGGGAGGTAGGGAATATTCTTTGAGTTGGCCTAAGTTCTGTTTCTGCAAGAGCAGATCTATAGTTCATTTTTCTCAGGCTTTTGACTCTGCCCTCTGAGATAGCCTTTTCTTTTAATAAGAAGTGGTCTGTTTGACAGCTGAATAACTTTCTCAGCCTGCTTCCTGACTATGGAAAGTTGACAACCCAGAGAAGTATTTTTAAAGTGTCTCTGTCCTAATTAACTCAAGGTAGCACAACACCCTGAAGAACTTCTTAGACTTTCCACATATCTCCTTGTAGTCTACTCCATTAGACAGAGGCCCTATTTACAGTTGTTTACGAAACAGACAAAGGTGATCTATTAAGCTCCATTTTGAAACATTCAAGTGTTTTCAAAACACAGTGTTCTGTAATTTCTAATTTGCAAGTCATACATATAATTTTGTTAAATATGCTGTTAGGAATTCCATGTTTTGGAATATTATCATAAATAGAACTACGTATTGTATTTCAACTGTCCTTTGCAAGTATAAAAATATATTTGATTTGCTGATCTTGGTCTTACATCCTGTAATTATGTTAAAGTCACATTTTATACTGGGTTGTATTGTTATATATTAGTATTTTCTCTGTACATAATCACATGTATATTAAAAAAAAAACAGCTTTAATTCTTCCCTTTCCAACCTGCATTCCTATTTTCTGGCTTTATTGGAATGGTTAGCATCTTTAGTATAGTGTTGAAAAGTGCTGAGGACAGATATTTTTGCATTGTCTCTATCTGAAGGGAATACCATTCAGCTTATCATTGTTGATATGCTGTTAGCTGTGGATTTTTTACAGATGTCATTCCCTGGATTGATGTTTCTTTTTGTTCCTAGTTTGCTGAGAGTTTTTGCTATAAATTGGTGCATTTTACTGAAGATAAAATATAACCCAATTTAAAACTGATTTATTAATTAATATTAAATATTGTATATACTAAAAGTTGAATAGTGCAATGTCACCCTGACAAAATCAGTTTAAAAAACAATTTAAACTGTGTAAATTTTAAAATGTTTGAGAAAAACTCAAACCTAAAAATTTTCTTTTTAAAATCATCCTGCTTCATATTTAAAGGCATAGTTAGCATGTTGTTCAAAGATTTTGCTTTTGGAAATTTAAAAAAGATATTTAAGAAAAATAGCTCTTTCCATTTATTAAGCTAATGGAAGCTACTTCATAACTCAGTAATTTTTCTTTCTGTGATAAATTTTGCCTGTAAAATCTACTTCTCTAATTAGCACCATTGCAAGATCTTAATTCCTTTTCTTTTCCTCAGAAAATCCAGAAGGTTTTGGCATTTAGTAATTGTTTTTTATTTGGCATATAAATATCATAGAGGTATTCCTTTTAACAGTAACAATAAATTTGTAGGTTAATTCTGAATCAGTGTGGCAAGACTTTATTTCTATTTCTGTAGATTCAGGAAAATCGCTCATAGTTAGTCTATTTCTCATGGAAACTTTTTTTTTAATGATAGGAGTTACTTAATGACCCATTATACATTGGACTACGGCAGAGAAGGGTGAGAGGTCCAGAATATGATGACTTTTTGGATGAATTCATGGAGGCAGTTTCTTCCAAGTAGGTATATTTTTATTTCATGTACATTTGAGTTAGATTTCAAACATCTAAAGGCAAACTAATGTAACTTTTTAAAAATCCAACATTGATTCAGTGTGGTTTAATAATTAGAAGTGATTTCAGTGAAAAAACTGCGTGTCCTCCTATCTCTGTTTACCTACTCTTAACTGGGACTGGCCTGATGATACACATGTCTTTCCCAAACATGGCATCTCTGTCGCTGTCCCCAAAATATTTTTTTCTTATAAGAATCTTTAAACCCTGTTGCTATTGAAATGCATGATTATGTATAGAAAAGGAGGCTGTGACCAGGGAAAATAAATGTAAACAAGAAAAAGCTTCCTTTTGGCAATCTGTACTTGTTTTTTGAGCAATGACAAAAATCTCATCTTCAGTCATACTGGTAGCTGGTATTTTGACACTTGTGGTAGAAGAAGCAGAGGAAGCGGTGATAAGAAGGTAATGGTACAATCTAATGGTCTGTAACAATAAAGAACCAGGGTATCCAGTCATAACCTGTGAATCTATAATTAAATCTACAGTATTTGAATAAAATGCAGTATTATATTTTCATGTAATCTAATTAGTATTTGAGTATGGTTCAAGTGCTACTGTAAAACTTGCCATACTTTTCCTTTCAAAAATGAATCCCACCTTAATTTTAGTAATATATTCTGAGAAAATTTTGTCGCACTAATTGATAATCATTCATTTTGTTAATGTATTAAATATAGAAGCTAAGTACTTTAAAAAATATTTATGTTGGCCTTGGTTTTTCTTAATTACCTTATCACCAAAATCAGATATAACTACTGATTTTGTTTTACAATATTTGCAATTTTTAAGAAGTTGTATCTTACAGCAGGAAGTGCTTTTATCAGTTTGCCCACTGCTTATAATATACTGTATTATATTAATTATAATCAATTGTATATTAATTGTATATTAATTCTACAATATACTGTATTATATTAATCATACTGTATATACCCAGTATTTTAGTGCAGATTATATTTGTCAGTATGGGTACTTTTAAAAATCACATGCTTCATTTATTTATTTATTGTTGTTATTATGTCCATTGATTAAGCTATATTCACAGAAATGTTTGAGAAACTACAGCTTAAGTTCAAAATTGCAGGATACAGTTAATTTCTAATAGTTTTTATATTTAATTCTAAATATCTTACCCAGTAAATTCATGTATAAGGTGATGATTTCCTGTAATCTTCTAAATAGAAACATTAATCAAGAGATTGTATAGAGAATGCTGTGAAGCTATAGGAAAGAAAAAGAAATACAATTCAGAATGTACATTGTTTTCTATATGTGGAAATAAAAATCTGTCTAAATAAGACAACTTTAGCCTATTTCAACAGGTTAGTTATAAGCATTTAAGAAATGATGAACTAGAGAAGAAATTATTAAAGCTTTTTGGAAAAATGAGATGAACTAATTTTGTATAGTCTGTCCGAAATCAAAAAACTTTTTTAAAATATTGAGGAATTACTTAAAGACCTTGCATAAGAAAATGGGGCTTGTAACTTTAAATGTAGAAACTTTAAGTGTAAAATGCACATGTAAATGAGAAATTTCTCATGGCTTTTCCAAGAGAAAACTGTCAAAGACTTTTTAAAAATGCCTATTGTGTTATTATTGCTTTGGAAACATTGTCTAGCTGTGAAACCTACCATTACCCAATTAAATGAAAAAGTAGTCCTGAAGAGAAGTCTACAGTTATTTTAAATGGAAACATGACTTTAATTCAGGGTGGAAGTAACTGCTTCAGGTTGAGAAACTGGGGAAACACACTGCAATGAACTTTGTAAGAGGTGCCTTTGGAACCAACCCTTTTGAAAGTGAGGAGGCAGAAATAGTGGATAGAAGTTTTGCTGCTACATGGACCCACAATTAACCTTGAATATCAGGAGTTGTTGTCACCATCGCCCACGCTATTTAGATTTTTAAGGAAACTCTTCATTTCTGGTGGTAAGTGTTCTGTTGTGATAGGGTTGGGGTAGAGTAGCTTCAAGTTCTTTCTGTTGGGTTTCTCTGCAGTGATAGCTCTTATCTTTTAGCCAAGAACTCGATATGGATGTTGTGGCATATTTACCAAGTATTAAATAAGAATATGATTTCATTTGAGGTCTGAGAAATTACCACTAGATGGGTCTATGGTCCTGCTGGACCCATTATGAGCTAAACTGTGGCTGGAGCTCCTTTATTACTGGCCCCCTTCGTGTTTATTCTAATTAGGGGAGAAGAGGTGAAGGGCTGTTTTGTTTCACATCTCTGGGTATTACTGTCAACTTTATGCGAAATAGTTCTCAACAGGTATGTTTTTTCCCTGGCCAGTTATCTGAGTCTCTTTGGAGGACTGGGGAAAGTATTACTCTCTATTTGCCATAATGTTGCAAGGTCCTTTCTTCTGGAAACTAGGTCTCTTTTTCAGTCTTTGAGTTTAAGGTTAAAAAAAAAAAATTAGGTGAGGTTTGGAAGTTGAGCAAGAGATTGTGACTTTACAGGGACAACTATGCTCATCTTTGTGGACATTTATCTTTGATTTCTTTTGATGGTACCTATTGAGTAGTAGTATGTTAGTTGTCTATTTTACCTGTCGGGATGCAGGCAGTATTCTATTAACTCTTAATAAGTCTATGTGGAATCTCAATCTATCTCTGCCTGTCTCTCTTTTCTCCCTCTCCCCTACTCGCTGTCTCCCTCCTTCTCTTCCTCTCTCTTTGTGACTGGTATAGTAATTAACCCACCCATCTAGTGTTTAAGCTTCTTCACCTGGTCCAGCCATCCTCCTTGCCATTAGTAAGCTGAGTTATACATCAGCCTTTTCTTCTGTCCATTCTAGCTGTAATGTCAGAGTCTTCTCACTAGCATATGTTTATAGTTTTGGTAAATGGTGTGTTTTCTGGTCCTTACGGAACATAAGCTCTGATGACTTTTCTGGCCTTACATAGTATTTGTGTTTCAGAATGCCCACTCTTCTGAGTTTTATGATCGCCTCTTCTGGTATACCTTCTGGTAGATCAGACTTACAGTATTTAGTATGAGCTTTAGTTTGTTCATGTTTCTGGGACCTATCTTAGTAGTGAGTTTGCACTGTGTCCTGTGTTCCTTGCCAGTTGTTAAATTCTATGTCTCAAATGAGTACCTGAAGATCAATAAACTATCCCTTATGTAATCTTACATTCCAGCCCCTTTGATCAGAACACCATCAGAATTTACTCACATTAATATAAGCTATTTAGATCTTGCAGTTCCTTTGAGAAATAGTCACTTTTTCCCTACCCCTTGAATGTCCTGGATGACTTACATTGCTATTTGAGTCTAGGGATGTGTAGGGGAGGCAGGAGTAGATGGGGAGTAGAAAGCCACATGTTTTGTGGGGGATAAGCCTCTGTTTTCATCTACTGCAAGAAAGGAGGGGAAGGTTACTTTTATGGAGTGGAAAGGTTCTAGAGAATGTGGAGATTCAAGATTTTTGGAGACATCAAATCAGACCACCCCTTGTAGTGGAGTTTCATTCTTTCTATCCAGGATTCTTACTCCAAAGATAAGTTTTACTGAAGAGTTTTAGAGCTTAACTACTCTAAGAGTACAGTTTTAGAGTTTAACTTTAGAGTTTGACTATTCTAATCTTTAAGCCAAGTTCCTTGTCATCATATTCCTCTGTCCAGGAGCTAAGGATCTGAATATATCTTTGTATCTATGAGAAAGGCCTTCTGGCTTTCATAGTGGCAGTTGCTTGATAGCAACTTTGGGCTTTTCCCATTGTTCTTACAGTTATTATTTCTCCAAACATCTGAAGTATCATTCCCCTTAACATGTTTTTGGTATACTATCTCACTTACCTCCTGAGAGAACTTTAATAGCTGGACTGTCACCTTGTGCCAGGGATTGATTCTCTGTGCTCCATTTACAACCAGTAATGGGGGTTCTCACTGCCAGCCTGACTGAGTGATCAAGATTCAAAGCCCTATTTAATCACCTGCTTTCCCTGAATACTCTGGGTTCTAACTGTCACAGATGAGGTTACCTGGGAGGCATGGTCTGAAATGAAGGTTAGTGTTCAAGAGGCTTATAACAAATGTCCTTGAGAAGATTAGGGAAGCAGGAACAGGCAGACAGAAGTTGAGCTACAATGTGGGCACAGTAACAGCTTCCACTGAATCAGTTTGGGAATTCCAGAGCTAAACTGGCTCTTCAGGGTTGTCACCAGGTGATTGGGATGGCCAGACTTTTACCTTTCTGTACCAGTCATTGGGTGTGGATCACCCTGGGAAAGAACATTGGCTGTGCTCTGTGGTGAAGTGGCTGTGTATACCTGAGGCAATCCCTGAGACACAACACTGGGGTGGGGAGATTTTTCCTTCCCTTCATTAAATAATACCTGGCATATTTATAATTAATTATTTACATCTGTATATATCTACACACTAATAAGTTCCATGAGAACAGAAATTTTTTTCCTAACTTCGCTGCCATTTCTCCAGTTGCTAATATATTATTGTGTGATAAGTACTTTATAAACGTTTGTTAGGTAAATAGTAGAATTTGATTTTTTCAACTATAACTTTAGAGCTTTGGCTGTGTGTCTGAAACAGACTGGAGAAGCTAGTAAGTTGGTCTTAGTCTGGAAAGTTCACATACACTGTGTTGCCTCTGAGTTATCGTGGCCAGATTTACTAAATTTATTTTTAATATTCTGTTTTCTAAATAAATTGTGTGTGTGTGTGTGCGTATGTGCATGCAGGCACTTGTAACACATATTTGCAGTTAAGTTCCATAGCAAGTGGATGTGTTAAATCTTTTGTCCTCCCTAAAGGAAAGGATTTTCTATTGCTCTCTCATCCTTCTCTCTCTGCCACTTCTACTGAAGTTAATTTTATGATTGACTTTCTGTGCTATCTTCCTCCATCTTTTCTAAGTTATGGTCTTGTATACCTGTTTTTTTTTTTTTTTAGATTAGTGGGCTACAGTGGTACCTTGGTTCATGAATGCTTTTGTTTGTAAACAATTTGTTTCCCAAACAGAAGTGTTTGGCAGAATTTTGTTTTTGTTTGCAAACTCAGCATCGGGTGACAGACATGACTATGGACATCTTCCCCACACAAACACAAATGTAGTCATCTTTTCCAAAATCATAGAATTAAGTTGATGAGCTGAGCTGAGGCAGGTGATTTTATTCTATAAATCTTAGAGGCCTTTTGGATTTTTTTCTATAAACCTTTGAGGCCCTTTGAATTTCACCTGTAACTTTGATCAGTGTACTTTACTTTGATTTGCATGAGAAATTTAATGAAAACACATAACTGTATTGGACACTACTTGCCATTCTTTCCTTTTGTCCAAAGGTGATATAAACCATTTGGAAAACAAAAACAAAAACAAAAGACCCTTTCAAACAGAAATAATATTTGCCAATATGAGAAGAGTATGCAATCATGTTACTAAGGAAGAGGACTCAAATCAGGTTTATGACTTAAAATTTTTTTCATTTTCTTATCTAAAGAAAGAACAGATTCACAATTTAAGAATAATCATTTTTTTAAATGCCAAGTACTACATTTCTTGTTATATATTTTTGCTTTTTTAAAGTGAATAAAAAATATATTATGAAAGGATTAGAAATCGAAAGGCATTCATCATATATATTTGTATATAAAGATAGATATATTTACATTCTGTGGCAGATTTAAGATGCGTATGTATATTGCTGTTATCTTAATACTAAATTTGTATCCTTGTCTATGTCCATGTCCACCTTTGGAGAAGCTTTAGCAAGTCCAGTTTACTGTTTCTTCCTGAATATGGTTTATAATACTTTTAGATGCTTTCAGTAATTACCCTATTAGATTCTAATCAATTATATGAATTCTAGCATTCTTTTAATATTACTATTAGTGCTTTACACTGGTTTTATTCTATTTTCAGGAGTCTTATGAATGTATTATTGTGCTGTGCCTCTTTTTTTATTTTTGTTTTTACTAGAATGTAAGATGTTGGAAAAAGAACTTTATTATCAAGGGATTGCTTTTTTCCTGACTATCCCACATTATATTGTACCATCCAGGAGGTATAAAATATTACTATTGAAACCATTACTTAAACATTGGTTCTTACTTTCATGAAACTATAGTGACATATATCTGAAAGAAAGTTGATTCACTTACATAAACTAGAAAAACATAATTTTCCCAGTAAAGTAGCTTTTCCTGAAGTAAACTGAAGATTTGAATTTTAATTACATTGATACATCTTTGTATTAGATTGTCATTTTCTCTAAAGAAGAAAATTATTTTGACGAATTTCTATTGCATCACCTTTTTCTCTTGAAATCAATAAACATTGAGATGTATGTAGAGAAATTCCTCAATATTTTATAGGTTTATTAAAGCAAAATTATTATATTAAAGATAAGTGTTATTGTGGTTTGACAGTAATCTATATAGTAGTGTGCTTCTCTTCTTTGTCCTCTTTTAATTTTCTTCTTTCCTTTTTTATGCTGGAGAATAACCCAGAGCCTTGCACATGCTAGGCAAGTGCTATCCTACTGAGTGATCCGTGTTCCTGGCTCCTTTGTTTGTTCTCTTAGATTAAGAAGACGAAGTCTAGTTTCTACTTAGAAACCTGTGATTCTTATTGTTTTCCCATAGGGAATATGGGAAGTTAGAAAATAAGCTCATTGGAGATACTTATCTTTTTATATGTCTGTCTGTATCTATGTATATATAGGGAGAGTCAGAGAGATTCTTTTTTTCTTCTATTGTACTCTATTGTATTCATTGATCTGCTCTAAAAGCAAATAACTGTCAATAGCAGTGTCTTATAAGTCAGACTTAGGTATTTTATTAATCTTACCCTCCTTAATTTACATGCATTTATTAATAAGTGTGAAGCAGGTTTATTCATGTGAAAGCAGTTTTAGTTTTAAAGATCATATATATGGTTAATTTGATGGGGAAATAAGATAAAAATATTCAAATAAGGGGTATAATTTCATTATCGGAGGTTAAAGGTGCTGAAAGGAAAAGAATAAAGAAACATAATTAGGAAGTTTCTCTCATATCTTGGTACCAGGATGCCACCTAAAGAATTAGAGAGGTTAGTTTTCAAGATGGTATGCTACATAAACTAATCCAATTAAATGTATTGAAGTTTAGTAAATATTTTTGACCTAATATAGTGCTAAATCCTATTATTTAAGCCTGTAGCAATATTTGTATAGAATTTGTCATAATCAAAACATAAGAACTGTATAATCATTCATGTCAAGATGATCACATTCTACCCTATTCAATTTTCTACTATTTGACTTTTTATTTCACAAACTGTAAAGCAAGCCAGAATTAATACAGAATTCAATGTTTCTAATTTAACCATGATGTAGTGATTAATTCTTAGACTGATTTTCATTGTTGTGTCCATAAATGATGATCCATTTTTCCATAACATTACAATAATACCACATGTTGCAGTATACATGGTGAATACTGTCTTTTTGTGTGTGTGTGTGTGTGTACTGGGGATTGAACTCTGGTCCTTGCATTTGCAAAGCAGGCCACCGAACCACTGAGCCAAATCCCAGCCTGTCTTTTTTTAATAGAAAACAAAACAACTGTTAATTTTATTTTTAATCAACATAGTTAAATTAGAATGTATAGGAATTCAAATGAAAACGGACTTAGCGTACTGAGCAAATACCTGGAGTTGTCTTGATAAATTTGTGGTTCATTTCTTAAGAGACCTCATAAAATGATCTCTTGAGTGAGTTTACTATAGTTTGGGGTCTGACGCTCAGTTTAAAAAATTAAGAAATTGATTGTGCCAGCCTACAAAGCCCATGTCCCAGGGACATTTGATAAGTAAAACCTATGCTTTGAAGTAAGTCTCCACTCTATCAATACTATGTTTGGAATCTTGGGAAAATTATTTACTCTATGGAAAGTTTAGTTTCCTCTCCTCTAAACTGAGAAAATAATACTACATATTTTATGGGATTGTTTTGATGGTTTAGATAAACATACAAACACAAAATTAATTTTATTAAGCATTATAAATAATAATTTTTATTTTCCAGTAAGCATACCTAGGACCAATACTTTAGCTAGCTGGAGGCTGGACATTTTGGTTTACTATTCCATGGAACATTTAGGAGTTAAAATTGTCTAAAAATAAAATAATTATGTAAAAATATTTATCATAATACTTGCACATTAAAATATCACTCAAATTGTTTTTCCTGATTTTTAGTGTTAGTATTTTGTGATCTCTCTGTCACTCTTAAGTGCGTGAGCATATATAGTTAAGGATATAAAAATTTCTGCTTTAAGTGGGAAGATGGAGTAGAATTAACCATCCTTAAAGTGTCCCAACTTTAGGACTCTCTGAAAGCGCTAAAAGACTGTAGTGATGTTTCAGTGTTTAGAGCTGATGTGAATCATAAAATTCAGGGGTGCATTGATGCTTATGTTCATTATGAGTCAGTTGAAAAAGTTTAATCATCACATTATGTAATTATATTTGACCCAGAGGAATAGACTTCAAATTTAACATTTTAAATTATTTTGTTTTACATAAACTTTACCTTTCCCTTGCTACTCAAAGTTTATTTGAAAGGAGCTTAGAGACAGTTGGCAAAGCAGTTAATTCAAGAAAAACATTCATGCTTTGATTCACCTTGCATTATATATCCTACTCTATATATTACTATTCTAGTCAGTGTCAAGCAAGTTCATAAAAAAAAATGCTTCCACAGTAAAAATGACACAGTAAAAGTATTAATTTTTTGTAAATATTAAAAGATGTAGGCTTACATAAACTTTTTATGCCAGTCAGAGTGGTTTCTGATTTTCCCCTTTTGAAACAAGTATCAGTAGCATCTGCTTAAATCCCAAAGCAGATAGAAGTCTTTGGCATGTGTTTTCACCCCTGTTGCTGTCCTGTGTCTTTTTGTTACTAAATTCGATTGGAAAGTTCCTTTGTGATCTTTTCAGCCCACTTCCATAAACTTAACTTCTCAATTTTATATTTTCTTTACCACTTTGGTAAATAAAGAAACTGTTTATTATATCATATTAACATGTTTTCATAAACTTATTTTTACCCCTTTGTTAACTGTTTTTTTTAATTGAGTTTATTGGTACATTTTAGGGATACAGTACAGTTACATTCATTGTTGGGGTCTTGTATCTCTGCATGACAGGGGGTCCGGGGATTTAGCTCAGCGGTTTGGTGGCCTGCCTTGCAAGCGCAAGGACCTGAGTTCAATCCCTAGTACAAAAAAAACAAACAAACAAAAAAAACAAAATAAAACTCCAAACTCTACATGACAGGTCTTGGTTCTCATTTTTTCCCCATGTCCCTGCCCTCCCTTCACACCCTCCTCCCCTCTCCATTTAAAAACACTTTAATTCCATCTTTTCATTTTCTCACATTTTTTTTTCTTTTCTCTTATTACCCTTCCCCTAGCCATCCCACCTTCCGTACACCTTTAGCCCTTTTCTTCCCATTTCACAATGTCAGTTATCTCATTAGGATCTTATGTACTATTACAGTTTATTTGCACCAGAGAAACTATTTAGTATTTACACATGTGTGACTTACTTATTTCACTTGGGAGTATGTCTTCAATATGTATCCATTTTCCTATGAATGAATCTAATTTCTCATTCTTTATGGCTGAGTAATACTCCATTTTATAGAAAAACCACATCTTCTTTATCCAGTTTCCAACTGAGGGGCAAATGGGCTGTTTCCAAGTTTTAGCTATTACAAACTGTGCCGCTATAAACATGGGTGTGCATACATCACTGTGATTTGATTCTTTTAGCTGCTTTGGAAAGATACCCAGCAGAAGGATGGCTAGGTCAAATAGAATCTCTAGTCCCAACTCTTTGAGGTATCTCCATATTGATTTCCATAGTGGTTGCACCAGTCTGCACTCCCACTAACAATGGAGAAGGGTTCCTTTCTTCCCACAACCCCACCAACATTTGTTATTGTGTGATTTCTTGATAGCAGCCATTCTTTGTGGGGTGAGGTGGAATCTCAGTGTTGTTTTCATCTGCATCTCTCGAATGATCAGTGATGTGGAACATTTTTTCATATATTTACTTGCTGCTTTTACTTCTTTGTCTGAGAAATGTCTGTTCATTTCAGATGCCCATTTTTGGAATCTGGTCTTTATATTTAGAGGGGCTGATTGTTTTGAGTTCTTTATATAATCTAGATAATAGTCCTTTGCCTGAGGAGCAGCTGGTAAAATTTTTTTGCCATATTGTAGGTTGTCTCTTAGTTCTATTGCTGGTTTCCTTTAGAGTGCAGAAGCTTTTTAATAAGATGAGATCCCAGTTGTTGATTCTTTCTGCTTGTTCGCGTGCTACTGAGGATTTGTTCATAAAGTCTTTTCCTGTACCAGTGTCTTCCCGAATTCTGCCTAACTTGTCTTGCAGCAAGTTTAGTGTTTCTGTTTTAATATTTAGAACTTCCGTCCACTTGGATTTTAATTTAGTGCATGGTGAAAGATAAGGGTCCAGTTTTAATCTTTGGTAGGTTGAAATCCAGTTTTTCCAACATCATTTATTGACGAGGCTATCTTTCCTCTACTGAGGATGGTCAGCTCCTGTCAAAGATGTCAAAGATGAGGTAGCTGAGTACATCTGGATTTGTTTTTGTGTCTTCCAGTCTGTTCCACTGATCTGTTTCTTTGCCAGTACCATGCTGTTTTTGTCACAGTGGCTTTGTAGTATAGTTTCAAATTGGGAATTGTTAAACCTGCTGCCATGTGTCTGTTGCCTAGGATGGCTTTTGCTATTCTAGGTTTCTTATGGTTCCAAATGAATTTTTGGATTCTTATTTCTAGTTCTGTGAAATATAGTGTTGGAATTTCAATTGACATTGCTTTGAATCTGTATAGCAGTTTTGGTAATATGGCCATTTTCACTATGTTGATTCTTCCTACCAGGAGCAGGGGATATCTTTCCATTTTTTTTTATATCCTGTTCCATTTCTTTTTTCAGAGTGCTGTAGTTTTCAGTGTACAGGTATTTTGCTTCTTTTGTTAGATTGATTCCTAGATACTCCATTTTTTTGGATGCTATTGTGAAAGGAATTGTTTCCCTAATTTCTCTCTCAGTGAGTCTGTTATTTGTGTACAAGAAGGCTATTGATTTTTGGATATTCACCTTGTATCCAGCTACTCTACTGAATCTGTCAATTAAATCTAGAAGTCTTTTGGTGGAGTTTTTTGGATCTTCAATGTAGAGTATCATATCGTCAGCAAATAATGACAGTTTAACTGCTTCCTTTCCTATCTTTATTGCTTTAATTTATTTGTCTTGTCCAATTGCTGTGGCTAATGTTTCCAGAACTGTGTTGAAGAAGAATGGTGACAGTGGGCATCCTTGTCTTGTTCCTGAAAGTTTTCAGTTTTTGGTCATTTAATATGATGTTGGCTGTTGGTTTTTCATAGATAGCCTTTAATAAGTTGACATATAGACTATCTCTTCCAATTTTTTACAGGGTTTTTATCATGAATGAGTGTTAAATTTTGTCAAATGCTTTTTCTGCATCTATCGAGAGGATCATATGGTTTTTGTCCTTTACTCTGTTAATATAGTGTATTACATTTATTGACTTACGTATGTTGAACCATCCTTGCATCTCTGGAATAAATCTGACTTGGTCAGGATGTATAATCTTCTTGATGATCCTCTGTATTCTGTTTGCTAGTATATTATTAAGGATTTTTGCATCTATATTCATTAAGGAGATTGGCCTGTAGTTTTCTTTTTTAGTTGCGTCTTTCCCTGGTTTGGGAATCAAAGTGATATTTGCTTCCAGGAATGAATTTGGAAGTATAGCTTCCCTTTTGATTTCATTGAAAAGTTTGAAGAGTAAAGGCAGTAGTTCTCTAAATGTCTTGTAAAATTCAGCAGTGAATCCATCATGGCCTAGGCTTTTCTTTGTTGGTAAATTTTTAATTGCATATTCAACTTCACTGACTGTGATTGGGGTGTTTAAAATGTTTTTATCTTCTTCGTTCAACTTTGGTAATGCATAAGTATCTAAAAATCTGTCCCTTTCTTCTGTGTTTATTAGAGTACAGGTTCTCAAATTAGGTATTCATTATACTCTGGTTTTCTGTTGGATCTGTTGTGACTTTGTCTTTTTCATTCCTGATTGCAAGGATCTGAGCCTTTTCTTTCCTTTTTTTGATAAGATTAGCTAAGGGTTTATTGATTTTATTTATTCTTTCAAAAACCCAACTTTTTGTTTCATTTTTTTTTTGTGTCATTTTCTTAGTTTCCATTGCATTGATTTCTGCTCTAATCTTTATAATTTCGTCTCTTGTTCACGCTTTGGGTTTTTCTTGCTCTTGTTTTTCTAGGAGTCTAAGATTCATCATTAGGTTGTTTGTTTGATCTTGCTCTGTGTTCCTAGTGTGGGCATTCAGTGCTATGAATTTTCCATGTAGAACTGCTTTCATTGTGTCCCATAGATTCCTGTATGTTGTGTTGGCATTTTCATTTATTTGTAAAAACTGTCTAATTTCTTCCTTAATTTCCTTTGTGATCCATTGATTGTTCAGGAGAGTGTTGTTCAATTTCCATGTGTTTGTGAAGTTCCTACTGTTTATTGTGCTATGGATCTCCAGCTTGATTGCACTGTGATCTGATAATATATAGGGGATAACTTCAATTCTTTTGCATTTATTCAGACCTGTTCTGTGAGCTAGTATGTGGTCTATCTTGGAGAATGACCCATGTTCAGCCGAAAAGAATGTATATTCTGATTTTCTGGGGTAGAATACTCTACAATGCCTATTAAGTCCCTGTGTTCTAAAGCTTGGTTCACTTCTAGTATTTCATTGTTGAGTTTCTGCCTAGATGATCTATCTGTTTGTGATAATGAGGTATTTAAATCCCCCACTACAATTGTATTAGTGCTTATTTGGTTTTTCATGTTACTTAATATTTGTTTTATATAGTTGGGGGCATTAATATTTGGTGCATATATGTTTACGATTGTCATTTCTTCCTCTTGAATTGTTCCCTTTAAAAGGATGTAGTGGCTTTCTTTGTCTCTCTTAATGAGTTTTGGTTTGAAATTTACTTTGTCTGCAAATAAGATTGCTACCCCTGCTTTTTTCTGTGCTCCTGATGCATGGAGAATTGTTTTCCATCCTTTCACTTTCAGTCTGTGGCCTTCCTTTTGCACTAGGTGTGTTTCTTGTATACAATATATTGTTGGATTTTGCTTCTTAATCCATTCTGCCAATCTATTTCTCTTGATTGGTGAATTGAGGCCATTGACATTGATGGTTATAACTGATATGTTCTGACTTATTATTGTCATGTTATTGTGCTTTGGTTGACTCTTTTTACTCTTTCCCCCCTTTCCTTTTAGCTTCTTGTCTTGCCTATTTGATTTGGTCTGTTGGGCCTCATGGTATTGTGACCTTCATTGTCCTGTTCTCGGATATTGTTTAGAATTCCTTGTAGTACTGGTTTGTTGTTCATGAAGTTTCTCAGGTGTTCTTTCTCATGGAAGTATCTTATTTCCCCATCCATTTTGAAAGAGAGTTTTGCAGGATACATCAGTCTAGGTTGGAGGTTGTTTTCTTTAAGGACTTGAAATACCTCACTCCAGGCTCTCCTTGCCCTAAGGGTTTGTGTTGAAAAGTCTGCTGTGATTCTGATGTGCTTTCCTTTGCATGTGATTTGTTTCTTTTCTGTTACTGCTTGTAGTATTTTGTTCTTCTGTTGGATTTCTGGGATCTTGATTATTATATGTCTAGGTGTAGATTTTTTTTGATTGTGGCTAGTTGGAGTTCTATATACCTCACTTATCTGTATGTCTAATTCTTCCCCTCTGTTTGGGAAGTTTTCTGCCATTAATTCTGTGAACAGCTTTTTAAAGTCATTTGTATTTTCTCCTGCTACTTCATGAATTCCTATCAGTTTTATGTTATTTTTCTTTGCATCATCTAGAAGTTGTTGGATCGATTTCTCATGATCCCTTACTGTTTTTAAGAGACCTCTGTTTTCATGGTCATTGACTGCAATCCTATCTTCTATATCTGAGATTCTGTCTTTGCAATCTTTTATTCTGTTGGCATACACTTTCAATGGAGTTTTTAATCTCCTGGATATCTGTTTGAATCTGTTTGAATCTGTTTTATGGATTCCATTTCTTTCCTCTGTTGGGCATTCATTGTTTCCATTTCTTTCTTAGGCTGGGCCTTCATGGCTTGTATCATGGTCCTGAGCGCATCTATTTTTTTCTCAGTTTCTGTTCTAGAGTTTCGAATCATGAGTTCCATTTTGCTCACCATCTCTGTGGTTATTTGGGAAATTATTTCTGTTTTGAATTTTTCTAGAGCCTGATTGATATGTTTTGTTACTTCCTGTGCTATGATGAGCTCATGGTGTCCTGCTGGTTCACTATCAGACTTTTCATTCTTGTTTGCCCTACTGTTTGCCATTGGTGAACTGGATGTCTGTCTTTGTGTCTTGCTTAAGTGTTTTCTCATTTTTATTTTTTTTTTTGGGTTGTCCTTGGTTTGTTTCTGGGTTATTACTTAAATCCTCCTGATATAGTTGCTCTTTAGCTCTTGAGTCTCTAATGACTCATAGACATTCTCATTTTCATAATATCGGAGAAAACAACTCATTAAATCAATCACAATCCTTTATCCCAATTTATACATTCAGCAGCACAATAGAATCAAGCAGAACTTGTAAACTGAGCACTTGTGATAGTCATGAATCCATCGTCTTTAAACCATGTGAATTAAATTAAAATCAACAAGCAGCCCAAAATGTGTTTGCAGAGAATACGCTTTTCAGTATAGCATCTTTACCATTTAGGATGGGGGTTTAGACTGAGTTAGGACGAGAGGAGTAGATAAGTGAAAGAATTGGAGAAGGTTTCAAGTGAAGCCAGAGGATATAGAATGACCATACAGTCTTTATGAAACTTTAAAAGGGATAGACAGAGTGCAAGAATAAGGACAAGAATACACCCCCTTAACAGTAATAAAAGGGGCTTGCTTTCCTTTGAAACTACTGACCCATGAGTGAGGTAAAATGACAGAAGAAAAGAACATAAAGAAAAAAGAAAAAATGATAAAAGAAGAAGTCTGAGTTAGGGCTGGAGCAGGAATAGAAAGGGAGATGAGGGATAATATGTTGGAGCAATAGGCTGAGTTGGAGAAAGAGGAGAGAAATAAGAAAGAAATTGCAGGGTGGAATGAGGAAGAGAAAGAAAAGAAAAGAATTTGAAGGGCCTCTTTCAGGCTATGTCTCTGCTGTCATAATATACCATGTGCACAGTCATGTGCAGCACAAAGTCCCCTAATCTCAGCTAGCCAATGGCAGATCCCCGTGACTCAGACTGACCTCAGGCCAGAAGGCCTAAATTGAGTTCCCCAACCTGCAGGGTTGAACTCCACACAGTTCTATTACAGATTTCTCCTGCCCTTTCTTTAAAAATGTTCGAAGTTGGGAGCTCAGAAAAATACCCTTTATGACCACCTATGCCTCTGCAGAGTGGGTCCAAGGACTGGCCCAATCATGAGGTCTGAGAGCGGGGGCCGGGGGTGGGGTCTTCGCGGGTGTTTCAAGGGCCCCCGCGCAGCTACCTTCCTTGCTGGAGCTGGTGGCAGAGCAGTCAGGGGAGGGCATGGACCCGCAGAATGGGCCCAAGTAGGCGGCAGGAGAGATCTCAGGGTGGCCTTCCTCACTGGGGCTGGTGGCAGAGCAGTTACGGGAGGCTCGGACCCTGTTAACTGTTTTCACCTATTAATCCCTTTCTGATCTGCCCTGTGCACTTGGCCTTCCTCTCTTTCTACTTTTCACCCCCCGTATATCCTTTATATCACAGATCTCCAACCTTTTGGTTTTCCCAGGCTGCATTGAGTGAAGAGGAATTGACTTGGGCTTCATATAAAATATGCAGTTTAGCTCATGTATGTATATAACAAAACTTCCATTATTTTAAAGTATGTTTATTTTAATATTAAAAAGGGTGGGAATATTTCACTTTTGAATGCTTCCTACTCATCCAGAGTACCTGTCGTCTCTCTCTTCCCTCTTCCTCACCTTCAAATAAATAATCTGACACTGGGTTTACTATCACTGGGAGCTGCATTTTCCGGCAAAACAGCAAACTCCCAGTGACACTAAACCCAGTGTCAGTAAAGAATTAAGGAAGTTGTGATTAAAGTAAAAGAAGATGATATCTGGCCTTGTTTTTATGAAGCTAATGTATCAACATCAGGTTTACTGAGAATGTTTGTGGTTCTTAGTGAGTTCTTAAGTTGCTTTTCGGAAAGTTATGGTCTAGAGTTACTCTTTGTGTGCTTTATCTTTGACATGGTTGTTTACAAATACACATACTACCAAACTGCAGCGACATAAATAGGATGTGGTTGTGAAGTGAGGGATATTTTTCTCTGAGAAGATAGGTGTTACAAAACTGTCATAGAGACATGATCAAATTTTTGTTAGAGTTAAATGATTGCAGTTCGACTCATTTCAAAAATTAATAAATAAGCAATTTATTTTTCCATAGTTGGCAATGTTGTATAAAATTAGAACAATATCATTAGAAAAAACTTTTGATACCTTTTATATTCCTATACCACAGATGCTTAAAAACTATTTCAACTTACTAGATTATTTTATGAAATATCCAACAAGCCTACATTTAATAATTATATGAGAAAACTTACAAGGCTGCTTAATAATAATAAATGCTTGCCTTCACAGACACACAAATATAGTCACATTGAGATAATGTTATCAGTATTTGCTGCATTTTACTTGCCAAGTCACACAAGCACATGTAATGTCATATAGATTTGGGTTTTATTTCTATTGATTGTGTGCTAGGGAAAGAGGCAGTTAGCACTGCATTGTATCTTTTCCTTCAGCATTCTATTGTTGCCTGTGTAGTCTGCATTTGAGTATCACCATGCAGCCAAATCATGAAAAATACTGCTCAAATTACATAGTATTGTTAAAATTTACCATCTTCTAGGGCTGCTTTATCGGCTGTTCAGAGCTGCATTTGGCCCATGGGCTGTAGGTTAGATGTCCATGCTTACACCATTTACAAAGAATAACTTTAATTGATGAGTGTATGTTGGGTGACTACTTGAAATTAATTCTCAGTCTGAAAGAAATATGTTTTTCATCCTGATAGCTTTACAGAGGTTTAAACTAATAGTTCTTGGGCCAGGGATTTAGCTCTGCGGTTCGGTGGCCTGCCTTGCAAGCGCAAGGAGCCAAGTTCAATCCCCGGTACCAAAAAACAAACAAACAAACAAAAAACTAATAGTTCTTCATAAAATGAGAAAAAGATACACAAAAGGATTGTATATAGTACTTGTTCAGTATTTTTAGGTGAATACTGTATATTTTGGGATAAAATAATATTTTTACACAGAAAGTTCAGCCATATATGTATATATCCTATACTTAGTATATAATCTGCAAGCATTTATATAGATTTTTCTGGTTACAAATATTTAAAGACAGAAACAGTGAATGCTTTTAATTTCATTTTAGGTTTATTAGTTAAATTCTGGATTATTTAAAATGAGAGTCACTGATGTGCTTAGAAAGTAAAGAAGGTACTGCAGTTAAATGCAAAAGAAGAAATAACATTAATGTAGTTCACTGTAGTGGTCTTTTTTATAAAAGTTACCCCAGAGAGCTTATGTGCTAGAAATATTATTTGAAAACGGAAATGGGGATAAAATAAGATTGAAGGAATACTGTACCCTATCCTAGAATGAGAGGATACTAAAATAGTAAAACAGAGCAGCAAAACAGTGACATGTCAGGGATCGCTTTTCTCCTATTCCATTTCACCATCTTGCTCTGTCCTACATATGTATTTTTTATTTATTAGGCAAAATTCATACATATTCACTTTATTCTTTAAAAATCTCTTATTCTTCAGGTTCATGTACTGGCCATTAACGGAACCTTCATTTTTGGTAAAATATAGTTAAATAAAATGCTTCCCATAAGAAATTATTAATGTATGATTCTACTCATATGAAATAGCTACTGTAGTCAAACTCAAAGAAACAGAAAATAGGAACAGAAAGTACAAAAGTGAATGCCAAAGACTAGAGGAAAGTGGAACAATTCATGAAAGGGTAACAGTGGAAGTAACAAAGCAGACGAATGACTCTAGAAGAAAATCAAATCAGAGGTAACTTCTTAACTGCAGAGATAGTGATCATAATGAAGGACAGGTTTAGTGAATCTGGAGCAGATACAGATAAAATTAGAGGATCTTAGGAAAATGATGGAAGCCATGAATGCCAAAATCAGAAAGAAATGGAATCCATGAAACATTCAAACTGATATCCAGGAGATTAAAAATTCCACTGAAAGTATATGCAGCCGAATGAACCATGTGAGGACAGAATATTATATATAGAAGGCAAGATTGTGGTTAACCATCAAGAAAATCAAGATTTCTTAAAACTAACAAAGGACCCCCCAAAATCCAACAGCTTCTAGATGATATAAAGAAGAATAACATAAGATTGACCAAAGCCAATTAAAAAGCAAAAGTTAGTGCAAATGACAAAAAAACAAAAATAACTCTTTACAGAAGTAATGGCAGAAAACTTCTGAACATGTGATATACATATAGAACTCCAATTAGCCATGATTATAAAAAATCTACACCAAGCCATGTAATACTCAAAATTCCAGGAGTTCTGCTTAAGAGCAGAATAGAAAAGAAATAAATCAGCAATAAAGGAAAGCCCGTCACAGTAGACTTCATAACACAAACCCTCAAGTCAGGGAGAACTTGGAGTTAAGTATTTCAAGCCCTAAAAAATTCAACCTTTAGCTTAGATTGCTGTAACTCACAAAGATATCTTTCAGAATTGGTGGAGGAATAAGATATTTCCATGACAATGAACACCTGAAGAAATTCATGTCCAAACCAGTACTCCCAACATGTTCTGAAGGACATTCTAGAAAGAGATAATGAGGACAACTCTATGAGCCCCCAAAAATGAATCCACCAAGTAAGGCAAGTAATTAAATGGGAGGGAAAGTGAACCAACAACAGGAAAATAACATGACAAGGATAAGTCAGTACGTATCAGTTGAATGGTCTCAATTCACAAATCAAAAAAAGCAGACTGGCAGAATGGATCAAGAAGCAAGATCCAGCAGTTTGCTACATCCAAGAAACACATCCGATACAAAATGAAATTCATAGATTGAAAATCAAAGGAGGAAACAAAATACTCAGTGTGACTGGAACCTGGAAAAAAGCAGGAGTAGGATACTCATTCAAAGTAGATTTCAAGCCTGGACTAATAGGAATAGCGTCACTATATCCTTGTAAAGAGAACGATCCAAGAGGAAGACATAACAATCATAATTGCATATGCACCAAATAGCGGTGCACCCAAGAATACAAAACAAATAAAATGGACATGAAAAGTAAGTAGTAGGAGGGATCTCAATACCCTTCTGTCACAAATAGATCAACCAGGCAAAAAAGAAGTATCAGAAGTGAACCAAACCTTTGAACAAATGAACTTAGTAGTGCTCCATCCCACAAAATCAAAATACACATTCTTCTTATCTGTACATAGGACATTCTCCAAAACAGGCCACATACTAGATCATAGAACATGTTTAAGTAAAGGCAAAGGAATTGAAATTATCCCAAGTATATTATCAGACCATAGTGCAGTGAAATTGGAAGTCAGTTGCAAAAGAAACCACAGGTACTTCATAAAAACATGGAAATTAAATAACACCCTCCTGAACAACCAGTGGGTCACAGAGGAAATTAAAAAAGAAATTAGACAGTTTCTACAATTAAACAATAATGACAGTTCAACATACTGGATCTCCTGGGATACAATGAAAGCAGTCCTACGAGGAAAATTTTTAGCAGTGAATACCCATATCAGAGAAAGAACGAATTCAAACATTTTAATGTTGAAACTCAAGCTTCTAGGAAAAAAAGAGCAAGTCAAGCCCACAACTTGCATGAGGGAGGAAATTATAAAGATGGGAGCAGAAATTAATGCAGTGGAGACTAAGAAAATACAAAGAATCAATGAATCAAAGAGTTGGTTCTTTAAAAGATTAAATAAAATTGACAAACCTTCAGCAAACCTATCAAAAAAAAAAGAGGAAAGAAAAGACTCAAATCCATGCAATTAGTAATGAAAAGTGTGAAATCAAAGCAAATTCTTCAGAAATTTAGAAGATCATTAATACTTACTTCAAGAATTTGGATTCTAATAGAATGGAAAACACAGAAGAAATGGACAGACTTCTGGATTCATATGAATGACCAAGGTTGAATCAAGACCACATAAAAATTCTAAATAAACCAGTATCAGTCAGTGAAATTGAAGATGTAATCAAAAACCTACCAACAAAGAAAAGCACAGGACCCTGACAGATACATTGCTGAATTCTACAAGAAATTTCGAGAAGACTTAATGCCACTATTTTTCAAACTCATTAATGAAATTGAAAGGGAAGCAATATTCCTAAATTCATTCCTGGAAGCAGGCATTACCCTCATACCAAAACCAGTGAAGGATCCAACCAAAGAAGAACTGCAGGCCAATCTCCGTAATGAACACAGATGCAAAAGTCCTCAGTAAGATACTGGCAAACAATGCAGCAAATCATCAAGAAGATTGCACACCATGACCAAATAGGACTCATCCCTCAGATGCAGGGATGGTTCAACATATGCAAATCAGTAAGTTTAATACACTGTATTAACAGAGCCAAGGACAAAAATCATATGATCATCTCAGTAGATGGAGAAAAAGCGTTCAACAAAGTCCAACACCCATTCGTAATAAAAACCATACAGAGCCCAGGGATTTAGCTCAGCGGTTCAGTGGCCTGCCTTGCAAGCACAAGGACCCAAGTTCAATCCCTGGTAGCAAAAAAAAAACAAACAAAAATACCCAGAAAATTGGAATACAAGGTCTTTATCTAATTCTGATAAAAGCCATCTATGACATACCAACAGCCATCGTCATACTAAATGGTCAAAAAGTGAAAGCTTTCACTGTAAAATCAGGAAGAAGACAAGGATGACCACTCTTATTCAATATAGTTCTGAAAACATTTGTCAGAACAATTACACAAGAGAAAGAAATAAAAGGGCTAAACATAGGAAAGGAAGTTAAATTATCATTTTTTATAGACAACATATACTCTACATAGAAGACCAAAACTTCACTGAAAGACTTTTAGATTTAATAACCACATTCAGTAGCGTATCTTGATACAAAGTCAGCACTTAAAAATCAATAGCATTCCTGTACACAAATAACAAACTCAGAGAGAGAGAAATTATGGAAACAACACCTTTCACAAAGTAGCATCCAAAAACAGAAATACCAAGGAATCAGTCTAACAAAGGAAGTAAAAGACCTTTACATAGAAAACTACAGTATCCGAAAAAGGAGATCAAAGAGGATATCAGGAAAATGGAAAGATATCCCTCGTTCTTAGGAAGATAAATAGAATGATAGCATATGGAGAAAATAAAGAACATTATTGATTGTTGCATAATTAATGAAATTAGCCAAGTCTTCTACAGCTGTCTCCCAACTTGCTAGTATGGTGGAAGAAAATATTTAGAGTACACTAAATCATTTATTCATTTGGCGTGTACCTTGACAACCTTTCTGTGGCAGGGCATTCACTTTGCTTAGTGTTTTTTTTTTTTTTTTTTTAGGCAGGGTCTTAATTTAGGGTTGGTTTTAGGTTGAGACTGACCTGGAACTCACTTTGTAGCCCAGGCTGGTCTCAAACTCACAGGATCCTCCTGCCTCAGCCTCCCAAGTGCTGGGATTATAGACATGCACCACCATGCCCGGCTCATGCATAGTGTTCTTAAGGAACTCTGCCTAGTTAGGGAGAAAGACAAACAGACATTTCTGATGAGCCCTGTAATGGAATTGAGTTAGAGTACTGTAATGGGGCATATAAGAATACCTGACTGGCTGGGGATTTGGCTCAGTGGTTCTGCCGCCTGCCTCACAAGTGCAAGGACCTGAGTTCTATCTCCTGTACCAAAACAAAAACAAAACCAAAAAAAACCTAACTAATAAGATAGGACAGTGGTGGTGAACCTATGGTACACATGTTACTGTGATTTTCTTTTAAGACAAAAGATACTAATATATGAATTTTTTTCTAAGTTAAAAACTCAGTATTTAGGTTTAATTGCAATGTTGGCACTTTGTAATAAGTGGGTTTTGAGTTGCAGTGCACTACTGTACACAGCATCAGTATATTCCTGCCTGTTGGCCACTTTGTCCATTAAAGCCTTTAGTGTTTTAGTCTGATTACTCTAAAATTTCTTCAAAATCTGAATCTAGTTCCTGATGTTGTGCTTTGTTTTTTGAGACTGTGTTTCTTACCTTTTAGCATGCTTCATAATTTTGTTGAAAACTGGACATGGTGTTTTGGGTAAAAGGAACTGAAATAGGTAAATCTTTTAGTGTTTAGCTTTTTATCTGGCTAGTAGTTAAATTGTTTACCGTTTTCTGTAGCACTGGTATTAGGGACTAAAATTTCCTCAGTGTCCTTTTTATTTTAGTTATTGTCTCTGGATTTTCCTTGCATTGTTTTGGAGCCTTATTGGGTGGCAGTAAATTGTATATGCGTGTGTTTGGGGAATCATGTTCTGTAGCCTTATGATTAGATCTATCTTTAATGATCTTGAGTTAAGTAGTTTTCTTACCCATGTTAAAAGCTGAAGTTGGGTATTTTCTTTTCCCAAGGTTAGTTAGGTTTTAGTATAGTCAGTTAAATTAGACTCTACTAATACAGTTTTCTTTTTAAAGGGCAGTTCTTATTAAGAACAGAATGCCCTTGTACATTTCAAAATTGCTGTTTTTCTTCTCCCCTTGTTGGTGGCATAAGATTTTTCTCTGGTGTTTACAGTGAGAAATAAATGGGGTTACCTGAAGGAAAAATTTTTGAAAGAGTGGTTCCTCTGCTCCCAGCCCAAGTCTGGTTTCCCTTGGTAGTTTTCACTCTCAAGTTAGTCTCTATTGAGTCTGTGGCAGTTCATGAATTACAGTTATGTGTTGCCACCCCATTGGCTGGCTGCAGTGTTCTGCTCCTAGGTTGCTGTTCCCAGTAATCTCTGGTTCTCTGTGTTTGCCTGTCTTTTCAATTTTCAGGGCAGCATGATGTATCATGATGGATTTAGAAGAGCTGTTAATTTTGAGTTTGTTCAGTATTTTCTTATTGTAAGAATAGAATTCATTTCTATGTTCTTTACATGTCAGAACTGGAAACCTTAACCCGAGATTCTAAAGTCTAGGCTGTGAATGTCAGGATGACCAAGAAGATAGTGAAGCTTTCTGGTGTACTGAGTTGAATTGTAGATTTTATTTTGTTGTGTTTTTTAGTTTAACAAAGAATGAATTTACCTAAGCATATCCTGTATGAATCTCTTCCACATGTTGTGTTACTTTAAAATACATGATAGTCTAACTTTTCTAGGTACGATAAGCCCAACTGAGTCTCTGATCTATCATGGCCTGTGGCTACCCATGTGTTTACCATGTGAGCAGACAGCATTACAGTAGACATGTGGGCATTTTCAGGTATGATTCCTCTAGCGCAGAGTTACTGGTTAATTGTGGTTAAAGTGAGAGTTTGAGGCTAGACCTGCTAGAGAATTTATACTAGATCAAAAGACCACTGAGTTTAACAAACTATAAAGGAAGTTATATTGTTAAATGGTCAGCGTTACAATCACATCTTATAATAAGTAAAGATGAGACTATAAATGTTCTATTCATTACAAAATACGGTAGATATCTAATGGCTGGGCTTATTTTAAACATTTAGTTCACAAATATATTAAAAGTTATATTTGAGAGAATGTTTATTGTCATATATTCTTTTAAAGAAATGTTATCTTAAAACATTTGTTTCTTTTTAGATATTTGTTTGAGTTGGTATTATTCAGTTTATTTCAAAACATATGGCTATCTTAAAACTTAACATGCTGAAATCATTCTTAAAATTTTAACTTACTGTAGAGGTAGAGAGCTATAAGCATGCAAGTTATTACTGTCTTTTTTGTAGCAATTTATTATCAGTGACAGAACTTTTGGGAATAAATGAGTGATAGTCATGAAAACAGGATGTCTTCTCTTTATATAGTATTGTGGGATCATATAAATGACCATTCAGACTGAATATTTGATTATTAACTGACTTTAGTAATTAGTGTGGAAAACTTCAATTTTAATATGTTTTTTTGTCAGAATATTAAAAACTCAAAGTTTTCTAGTGCTCTTAATAATTTCCAGTAATTATAATGGGGAAATTTATATAGCTAATATTTACTTAGAACACTGAAATTTTAAACATGAGAAATATTTAGAAATAAGATGTTTGTATTTCTTTGCAAAAACTTTTCAAGAGTAATTTGAACATTTATTGTCTGTTTTTATTTTATGGTGTAAGATCTTTTCTATCCCTTGGCAAATTGTCATATTCCTCTCCAAATTTGGATACACTGTCCACATTTTATTTTTGTAATTTTAGTGTCATGGAATATCTGAGAATTTTTTTTAATGTGAAGAATTTCACTAGTGAAGTCATGTCTTCTGGGACATGGCACATCATCATCCTTTTTGCCACAGTGACTGTTCATTTTACATTCTGGTTGCAGATTTTCATAGCAGCCTTGTAGCAGTAGCTCAGAATTAGTTAGTGCCGACTTCTGAAACAAAGCAACCAGCCATTTCTAGTGCCTAAAGTTTCTTATCTACTTTAGGTTGAATTTAATTAATACATAGAAACATAAAAATTGTACAAATTAATGAGGTGACATGATATTTTAATGCATTTGTACATATTGAAATGTTTAAATCTGGTTAAACATCTGTCTTCTCAAATACTTGTCATTTATTTATTTACTTACTTATTTACTTGTTTTTGGTTCCAAGGATCAAACTCAGGGCTTGTACTTACGAGGCAGGCCACGAAACCATTGAGCTAAATCCTTGGCCCACTTATCATTTATTTATAGTGACAACTTTGAAAATCCTTTCTTGTAGCTTTTTGAAATGTGCAATACATTATTGTTACCTGTAGTCAAACTGGTGTGCTGTAGGATTCCAGTACTTCTTATGAGGTAGTACAGTCTTTTTACAGTTTTTTTTTTTCATTTTTGTGGTATATGTCAGTGTTGGGCCTAAATGCTAAGTAAATATGATTGGAAAATTATACAATTATAATCTTCAGTGCAAATAGAAGTCAGTGCTTTATTTCAACCATAAGCTACTTTCTGTACCTGTTACGGTTTAAAATATACTGAAATGAATACCTTGTTTTTGTTCACTGAACTTTTTATATTTATTGATCTTAATTAGTAATTTCATACAGTGCTAGATCTTATTCTATCTTAATTTTGTTACCATTTTAAACTCCAATCTAATCCAGTTTCACTGCTAGTATTACTTTTCATTGCTTTACTGTATTTTCCCTTTGGATTCTGTGCCAGTTTTCTCTTTTCATTATACCTTTTTGTAAAATGTCCCTGAGAATTTATCACTTGATGATAAAGAGGCAGCACAGTTATACACTTTGCTATTTGTGAATGAATTGAATAACAAATGTGTAATGACCAGTCAGAAACAGACCCTCTCTCAGAAACAGAGATGCAGTTGGTCTTTCATTGTGATTTCGTATTTATGAATGCTTTGTGAACAGCAGCAAGCATACTTGGTTTAGTATATTTTACAGATGATTTCAGATTTCAGAATGTAAATCAGCAGCTTACATGTAGATTTTGAGCCCTAAAAATATGTCTTATGCTCTAATATAAACCCTTCCTGATAAATTTTATATGGATGCCTTACTGGTAAGTTTATATGGATCTTCTATCCTGGAATGATAGTACAAACATTTTTACTTACAGTAAGTGTGAAATTAATGGGTTTAAGAACAAGAATGACAACAATCTTTCACAAATCTTCTGAGGAAAGGCTAATTTTTTGTAGATTTAAACAAAATCAGCTAATTTAGATATAGGCTCCTCTGTAAGATAATAGATAACGTGCTTACACAAACAATAACTGCAACTAAAAGTTGAGCCTTCAAGTTTTAGTTTGAAAAAAAAATCTTTGGGGTGGTGCAAGGAAGTGGAGCTTTTTTTTTTTTTTTTTTTGAGATAGGGTTCTCACTGCGTACTCCAGGCTGGCCTTGAATTCATTATGTATTTTGGGCTTGCCTTGAACTCATGGTGATCCTCCTTCCTCAGCCTCTTAAGTGCTGGGATTACAGATGTGCAGCACCTGCCTGATCAAAGTGGAGAATTTTTCTGTTCCTCTGCTTCTCTTTTCCATCCATCTATTGCTTAACCTCAGTATTTTAGCTAAACATTTTCCTTTTCTGTTATTGTCAAAAATATGCTATTATTCTTTTGAATTTAACCATGGACACAATACTTAATGTGGCAAGAGAAATCAAACAGGAAATGTAAAAGTCAAGTGTAAAATAGTAAGCATAAAATAACTTTATGTACTCTTTCCCCATGTTTAGCTCTTAATAACAATATTGGAAAATACCAGTATTTGAGTATTAGCACATCTGAGGAAAGGAGCCAGATTCTGGGAAGGTGGCAGTGAAGCTGAAGAATAAAAGTTTCATGATAGAAGGGATTAGTAGAACCAAATACAACAGCAAATCAAGCATGATAAATTTTTTAAATGTTTTCATTGTAAACTTACTATTTTCCATTATAAAACAAGATATTTGACATGAAGCAGTTAATGAAGATTTAACCAAATACCTGAAAACATTGTGGAGGCCCACATGTTACTACAGTTAGAAGGACTTGAAAGAATTAAAGCTTAACTGAGGCAGCGGAGATGGTGACATACAACATTCAGATCATAACACAACATGGAATAGATTGTTGTCAGCTGATATTAAATCTTTTAAAGTAGTGCTTTTACCTGATTTTGCACTATAAAATGAATTACCTAAATTTATTAGGGTAATTATATTTCAAGAGTTTAAGGGAAAATCAGTGACTTCATTTTTAGATAAATAATATTTCATCAAAAGAAAAACTTCAGTCATAGAAAGTGGTTTTTGTTAATGCAGTAAGATTTAAATTTCAGGAATTTTTTAAAAATACAAGTTTTGAATTCAGGTAATTGATTAATTTATATCTTTTAAAGTATTTATTAAAATTGATAGCAGTAGAGAACTTAGAGAGCAGTTGTTAAACCAAGTGAATCCAAGCTAGAAAAACATAGCATTTGCATGTATTTCATCATTGATTATATTTATGGTTTTACAAAGAATTTAGTCTTCATATTTTATGACTTCTTAAAAAAGATAATTTGAAGTATTCATTTTAGAAACTAATATTGCTATTTGATAGCTAACTGGTGCTTTTTTGTTCTGAGGAGCTTGCTTTTATGAAATTGATCTACAAGTAGAGATGAAGTATATAAACATTTATATCACTATAAATTGATTCTATAAACATACATAAGCTAAAGTTATAAATGCAGACTAATTCTTTGAATCTGATATGTAAGTCAGTTTTAGAGGAAGGCTTTATCTGGGCTGCAGTTATTTAAATCTAATCCTTGAATTTAAGAAGCGAGTAGCTGGTTACATTGTCTTTTAGATCACCCCTGTAAGAAGTTAAGCATAAGTTCTCTGCTACAGGAAGCCATGGAATATTTGGAAGCATAATACATAAGAATCCCCAATTTTAGTCCAAATATCCTATGTTTTAATTTCTCCTATTTACAGTTGTTTTTTTAAATCTATCATATGCTTAACTTGTAAAGCCTAGGATATTGTCCTTAGATACAGTTAAAGTATTTTTCTCAACAAGCATTTGAAACTTTTAGCTTTTAAAATTCACTGTATAGCAGTGTGGAAGTTCAAAATACAATGTTTCTTTGAAAAAACATTTTCTTTTTCAGGATTTTATGATTATGTTGACTTCTTTTGTTTACAAAGAATTAAAGAGAAATAGTTTAATGGGTGAAGCATTTAAACTACATCTGAAAACATGGTAATGTCCATTCATGAGCTCAGCATGAACAAAATGAAAGTATAAAAATTCAGAATATTGCAAATGTATAGTATTCATGAAGGCTTGCAGTGGGAAGAAAAATAGAAAAATGTAGTAGAACGATATTATTAGAATTCTCAAAATTGGTTGGTCTTTGTTTCTCTTTTTTTATCATTAAGTTTATTTGTATAATTTAGATATATGTAATGATCACATTAATTGTATGGAATTTGTACCTGTACGTGATACATCTTGATTCTTATTTTTCTTTCTAAGACTGGCATGGTGGCACACACTGTAATTCTAGCATTCTGTAGGCTGAGGCAGGAGGATTGCTGCAAGTTTGAGGCCAGCTTGAACTACATAGTGAGTTCCAAGCCAGCCTCAAATACATAAGAAACCTTATTCAGAATTTAAAAAACAAAGAAAACTTTCTGTGTTTATTGTTTCAAAGTAAATTTTTATATTTTTGTTTATTTACTCAATGGCCTTATCAACTACTTATGAGTTGGATTAATGATGTACATGTTTTGAAATATTGTCTTTACGATTCTGTACTCTGAATATGAAATTTAAATATTTTACAGTGAAGTTTAATATCTTATATTCCATATTATATTTACACTTGCCTGGTATGTAGGGTTTGGATGATCTTATGCTTGGTATTTTGACATGCAATCCAGATAATTTGAATTTGTATTATCTTTTATTAGCAAAGTATTTTCTTAACTGGGTGCTTGAAAATATAAATCTTACCCTTCTTTCTGGATGCCATAGAATCCACAAAATGTTATCAGAACATGGGAGATAAAGTGACTAATAAAGTTCAGATGAGAAGGAGGATTAAAGACAGACTTAACTCACATATGCTTAAGATTTAAATACTGCTAACTTTCGAAAAACCAGTTGCAGCCTCAGTGTGACTCAGTTGTTGCCACATTCTTTTTTGTATTAAACTGCATGTAGGACCTCCTTTCACTTATGATCCAATGGAGCCATTCCTAGGAAAAGAGAACCTGATTCATTCATGAGATGATGTCTATAAATTGTCAGTTGACTGACTTCATTTAATAATGTTTTTCTTATGTGAATTTTATGGAGCTTTGTGAAATTATTATTGAATAAGTGTAACTTTGTTTATAGGAACAGATACTCCTGAAGTAGGAATATTTTCATGTCCTGGCCACTCTTTCTTCAAATTTGTGTATTTTACATTCAAGTAATAAGTGCTTTCCTGAAATTTCAGCATGGTTTCCTAGTTAGATTTTTTTATTTTCTCCTTAGCTTAGCTACAACTTCTCTGTTTGACTTAAATTACAACTTTTGGCTTTGCTGATACATACACTTTATTTGAGCTTTAAAAGCTTTTCTCCAATACATGACATTTTATTTTATAGCATAGAATGACAGCTATTTCTTCCAGGTTTCATGATCTTTATTACAAGCTGTGGAAGAATTTACTAATTTTCTAAGCCTCCTCTCCTAGGCAGTTTGTCTCTGTCTGCTTCTTCCTTCTTAAAAATGAAATATCTTCCTCTCTTAAAAAAAACAAAAGTTGTGTGAGAAAGATCTCTTTTGTATTATGAAAAGGTATTTTCTAGTTAAATAAGAACAGAAACTCCACATATATGTATTCCCTTTTCAGTGATTATCACTTTACTGTCACAAGAGTTCTGATTTGGAGTTCAAATTTGGAGTACCAAAATCTGTTTTATTTAGTGTTTCAAATCCTGTTTGGTCAAGATTACTTATTTTTCAAAATTCCAATTAATATGCTACTTAGCACAGTGTTCTAAGGAACCTACTTACTTAGATGTTTCTGATCTGTAATGGATCTAGTGATCATTTTAGCCAGAGGAAAGCATAATAACTAATGGAATTTGTTTTGCATAAATATTATTTCAAATAGGTTTTGGAGAGTGGAGGAAATTTGAAGTATAATAGCTCATTTAATCAGAAATCTGGGATCTGATCTATTCTGGAATTTGGCTGACAAGTTTGGCTAAAAAGAAAAGGAATGAAGAGTGGCAATTTAGAAAGATGGTGTGTAAAGGCAGATATTGTATGATAGATTTTTTTATTTTATTGAGTTTATTGGTACATTTTAGGTATGCAGTACAGTTACATTCATTATTGGGATCTTGGACCTTTACATGACAGGTCTTGGTTCTCATTTTTCCCCTTGTCCCTGCCCTCCCTTCACCCCCTCCTCCCCTCCCCATTTACAAACACTTTATTTCCATTTTTTTCATTTTCTCATATGATAGATTTTTTTAAAAAGTGTGCATGCCTTAGAAAGCTAAATAAACATTTTTCATACAAATCAATGGTGATATTACTTTACTTATAACATACAGGGCAGGTCTTTTTAAAAATTCTCATTACATGCTCAAGCAGCATTTTTAATGGACTATCTTGTTTTTTCTTTCTATTAGTTGAATTAAACAATAACATGTGAGATATGCATGACAGACTGTATAGGCCTGGACGAAGAATCTTGGGTTTTGGAACAATACAGAGGTTATTTTTCTTGATATGGAGAAATACAGAATTTTGGAATGAGAGAGAAAATATATTTCAAGAAATTATTGGAGACTTATTTTTTTTAGCACCTACATATTTCATAAGTTTATAGGTGGTCACTCTCCTAGTTTAAAACTTGAAAATAAGGACTAAAATCCTATTATAATAAGTTTGATGACTTGGTCATCCTTGAATTTTTAATAATTTAATTATTAAACTAAATTAATTAATTAAATTAAATTATTGAATTAGTTTTTGAGCTTTTCCTCCTGTAGATTCATTTTAGACTGTAATTATTGTGAGTTTGAGAGAATTATTGATGAAAGAAATGTAAGTGGGCAATCCAATAAATGAATTTTGGTGTTAGAAAAGAAAACTGGTTATATTTTTACTTGTTTCACTAATTCTTAATACTTTTCCTTAAAGTAAATTAATAGAACAGTCCTGAGATTTGTAGAGTATGAAACTCATATGTTATATGTCATACTTCATAACAGAAGAGGCATGTATTGATAACCTTCCAAGAATATTTCTCAAATATTATAGTTAATATTCCTTAATATTACTTGCATGTAGAATTTATTATAAGCAAACAGTCAAAACACAAATATTAGATGAATAAAATTTATGGTCTGGATATGGTGGTAGCAGGCCTGTTATGCTGGTATTTGAGCGGTGGAGACAGAAGCATCACCATGAGTTCAAGGCTAGCTGGAACTACATAGCAAGACCCTGTCTCAAAGAACAAAAAACAAAAAGAAAAAGATGAAAAAATTTAGAATGAAAGCTCATCAGTGACTGAAAGATAAATAGACTTGAGCTATTTATCAACACTGAGTGTATAATTTTGGAACATGCTATCTTAAGACACCTGATGATAAGTAAGATTAGGTAAGGTAATACCTAAATACACATCAGCTACGAGGAAATGACAAATAAAATATTATCAGGTCATCAGTCATTGTTTCATACATCACCACGGTCAATTAGAACTGTTGTGATAAGTAACAAAAATCACACCAGGCAAACAATAACTAATGCTTATTGAATCCTTATGTGCCAGAGGTATTCCAAGGGCTTGGATTAACTCAATCTTACAAATCTGTGAGGTAGGTACTATTATTTTTCTCATTTTAGAGATGAAGAAACTGAGGTGTACAGAAATTGAATACCTTCCCAATATCCAGAGGTAATAAATATACTGGTATACAGATCAGAGCACTGTGACTAGTGAAAGCTTGTACTCCAATGTTATCAATCATGATGTTAATTTGAGTCTTCCATCAAGTTGTTGCTAAGACTGGGTAGTAGTTTAAGAGATGGATTAGTGGTAATTCCTGTGAAACATAAACAGGGAGCAAGGATTAAATGAAGGCAAAACCTTCAGACCATGATGCACATCTAAAAAGCAGACCTGGGCAGGGAGAGCTTCAGACTATAATACATATGTGACAAAATCTCAGCCAACTCACTGGGGATCTCTAGCAGAAAAAGGAAAGCCTGTTAAATAAGTTCCACATTGGCTAGAAATGACCAGCTGTGTTAGTAATTGGCTGGAGCTTCTCCAGGACAATCATAGGTGGAAAATGAATCTGCAGTGATGTGCCTAACTACATTCCTCAACAAGATCTTTATGGGAGGGCATTCTGAATGGCACATTTCCTTGGCTGCCCAGCCTCATACTGCCATTTCAGAGAGATCAAATACCATTTTACATCCATCAGATTGGTAAGATCTGACAATGCAAATGTGGAAACTTTGTATAATTATGACCACTGCTTGCAGGAGTATCAAACATTCTAGCAATATATTTAATATTATCATAATCTATGACAGCACTATACCCCAAGGAAACTCATTCATAAGGAGATATGCCAAAAACAAAACAAAACAAACAAACAAGTTATGCTGGGTGTGGTAGCGCATGCCTGTAATCCTGGCCCTGGGGAGGCTGAGGCAGGAGGATCGCTGTGCGTTCGAGACCAGCCTGGGCTACATAGTGAGTTCCCAATCAGTCTCAACTACATAGTGAGACCCTGTTTCAAAAAACAAAAAACAAACAAACAAAAGAATCGTAGTTGCATTCAGAATTTTTTTCATCAAAGAGACTAAAACTCCCGTTCTCTGGCTATTCTGTACTGGAAGCAGAATCATCAGATTTTTATTTCTCTTTACTTTCACTAATCAGGTTAGTGACAAAATCAAACTTTACCTGAACATTTTGCATAGTAAGAGGTGGCCTGGGGTTGTTCACCTGGCCTCTGCCATGGATACTTTCTCATTTCTTTTGATTTGCAAAAGAAATTCTCCTAAGAGTAACATACAGATTTTTAAAAAAATTTTTTTGGGGGGGCCGGGGATTTAGCTCAGCGGTTCGGTGGCCTGCCTTGCAAGTGCAAGGACCCGAGTTCAATCCCCAGTACCCCCCAAATAAATAAATAAATAAATAAATAAAATATTTTTTGGTGCCAGGGATCGAACTCAGGTCCTTGTGCTTGTGAGGCAGACAGTGGCACCACTGAGCTAAATCCCTGGCCTGAAAGATTTTGACTCAAAAGACTCAATTTTGTAGGTCATAGAAGCAGAACTCAAATTCGAGTAAAGATTAATCATCACTAATTAAAAATGTGAATTCTGAAATGTCATAAAATCTGAAACTTTTTGAATGTCATCATGTTGCCACAAGGGGAAATTCCACACTTGACTTTATCACGGGTCATGGGCAAAATTAATAATATTACGTGAAATTTCCTGTAGGCTCTGTGTATAAAGCATATATGAAATATAAATGATTTTAGGGTTGTGTCCCATCCCAAAGATGTCTCGTTATATATATGCAAATATTCCAAAATAAAAGTCCAAAGTCTAAAGTGCTTATGGACCCAAACATTTCAGATAAGTAATATTTAGCTTACAGATAGTTAGATTCAAAGCTCATTGGATTATTAAGTATTCTTTTCATGAATATTGTTTTAGGCACAAATTACTGGTGTTGGTTTGTTTCTCAATGACATACCAAAGTAAAATTATTAATTTACAAATGATAAATTAATTACCAAACTTCTGTATACTCCCATATTATTAAACTTAGTAGGCTACATAAAATTATTCTTTCTGAAAAATAAATTACCTAGAAGATAGCTTTATTAATCAGATCTTGGTAAAGTGTTAACTTTGCAGAGACAGAGTTACACGGTATTCTTTAAATTTTAGGTAGAAATATAAGCATACTTATTAATTTCATATACTACCAGTCATTGAAAAGTGATTTAATGCAAAGGGAAGTCAAAATAATCCTTAGAATTAGATGGGTGGAATCACCTAAGGATTTATTTTTATTTATTTTTTTGGTACCAGGGATCAAATTCAGGACTTTGCGCTTACAAGACAGGCAGGCGGTGGAACCACTGAGCTAAATCTGCGGCCCCAACACCTGAGAACTCTGCCAGTGGAGTTCTCATTCTATTACGTTGGGTTAAATCACTCAATGGATTATTGAGCTATTTTAAGGGTGAGGAGGCAAAGGCATTGACATGTAGGTAACTGTGCCGTTACAGAAACCAGTGGAAACAATCCTAAGCAGTTTGGGCTTAAACATCTTCAGTGCCACTGGAACATTTGATGGCTGAATTTATGGGACCTCGGTATGTGGAAGAACTTACTTGTAAAACAGTAAACATCATATTTTGGCATTTTTATTAATATTAGGTAGTAATACTGTTATTAAGAAATACTAGTCATTTGAAGTTAACAACTACACATAATTGAAGACACATTATTGGTAGGTGCCTGCTAGTTGTGGAAGATGGTTCATGTACAGATGTTGATGTTAGTTCACATGATTGTGGCAGTGAGGCCAGATTTGTAATTTACGTTGGATTTGTACTTTCAACTACTTTTTTTATATTAAGTTTATTGGTACATTTTAGGTATACAATACGTTACATTCACCATTGGGATCTTGTACCTCTACATGACAGGTCTTGGTTCTTATTTTTTCCCATTCCCCAGCCCTTCCCTTACCCCCTCCACCCATTGTTTCCATGTTTCTCCTTTTCACATGTTTTTTCTTTTCTCTTTTTTACCTTTCCCCTATCCCTCAACTTCCTGTACTCATTTAGACCTTTTCTTCCTATTACATAATATCAATTATACATTTTGATCCTTATTTATATTTTTAGTTTTTCACACTAGAAAAACTATTCTGTATTTACACATGTGTTTTATTAATTTCACTTTAGAGGATGACCTCAATGTGCATCCACTTAGCTATGAATATCTAGTTTCTCATTCTTTATGGCTGAGTAGTACTCCATTTTATAAAAAACAACAACAACAACAACACATCTTTATCTAGTCTCCAGTTGATGGGCTCTTGGGCCATTTTCAAATTTTAGCTATTACAAACTGTGCTGCTATAAACATGGAGAGCATATATCACTGTGGTATGATTATTTTAATTCTTTTGGGAAGATAACCAGCAGAGGGATGGCTGGGTCAAATGGTACTTCTAATCCTAGTTGTTTGAGGTATCTCCATATTGATTTCCACAGTTGTTGTACCAGTCTGCTTAAAAAAAAAATACACACACACACATACACACACACACACATAATATATAATATAGAATATAGAATATATAATATATAGTATATATGTTCCCATTATTCTGTGGTCAAAGGATGGATGTTGGCTTTCAAACTTTTAAAATATTTATATATACAAATTCTTTTTTTCATTTTCCCTTCTGTTCTGCCATTTTATTTCATTATTTTATTTTTTAGACAGATGGGGTCTTGCTCTTTTGGCCAATCTGGCCTTCCAACTCCTGGGCTCAAGCATTTCTCCTGCAACTTCCAGGGTAGCTGGGACTATAAGCACACACTATCATACTTGACTTCATTTTTTGCTTTGATTTTGAGATTTTACTATAAAATAATGTGATTTTTTTTAAAAGACCTAAATGAGTGCTATATTTTTTAAGGTAGTCCTCTGAAGCTTTGTTCAGTGATGATGTTCACGGTATTTTTGGAATGTCTCTTGGAAGATTATCTTTAGAACTTATAGCACTTCTCTTAAATATTGCTATGGTTGCATTTTAAGAAAAATTCCTGAGACTAATAATGAGTCTTGGGAATAGTCAGAATGAGAACATTGATACAAGTCAGTAGTTGGAGCCCATTCTTGTTCACAAATACAGTATTTGTTCAGATCTTTTTTTTCTGATAAAGAATATAGGAAGAAAATTGCCTTTAATTTTGTCTGCCTGGAACCCATTTGTGACCTCTTTGTGTAAACTAATTTTACTGTTAGCCTGAATCTCCTTTAAGTTTTTCCCATGTTTGTGCTTCCCAAGGAGAGTGCCTCCCAGTAAACATTTCAAGGGCAAGATTCCTATTTTCTGTTTACTGCTTAGTTCATTGGGCACCCTCAAATGTGCCCTAAGGAACTCATCACAGCATGCTTGGTTGACTTGGTGACAGTAAATTGTTAATAGTTTATAATCAGAGTATAATATTTTGCCAATATCTGTCCATATATAGTCAACAATAAAAGTATCTGATAATGTTGAATTCGTATAAATGTTGTCTTTTTAGTTTTATGATAGAATTTTAATTCCTTATTCGATCAGTATGATCTTTTTAGTTGTGAATATACTGTTCATTAAATTGACTTGATCACCATGGTATGGTTGAAGCTATAGGCTTTATGGCTCAGTTCATACCTTACCACTTACTCGCAGTGTGAACTCACACCATGTTGTGTCCTGAATAATGCTATAAAATGGATAGTAACAGTACTTTCCTCAGTGGATTCTGAAATTATGAAGTGAGATAAACCCTATAAAATGTGGCGTCTACTGTCTGGCACTTACTGCTAGATATAGTAATTAGTCACTGTTTTAAAGTGTTTGTGAGATTTAACTAGGCCAAACAAGTAAATTTTCTGGAGTTTTCACATGTTAATTTTATGGATAGTATTTCTGTTATCTTTTAAAATCATTTACACCCACTATTTTATGTCGTATTTTGATCATAAAATAGTAGGTTCTTTTCATAGTATGTAGAGTTGAATTGGCTTTTGGCTAACTTTTTAGAGTTCCAGTCTTATAATTTCATAGTGACAAGGCTCGTTCAAACTGGAACTAAACATCCCTTACATTACTTTCTTGTATTACATGATGCAAGATGCTTGTGACACTAGATGAATTTGGAATGCCTCCTTCTAAATCTCTAGGAGTCAAATCAAAGTTAACTATCAGGTAGAGAAAAGTCATGAAGTTAAAACTGATATACAGTATCCTCCGGCGGAAAATTCTAAAATAAGCTTTTGTAAATGATAAGGTACCCTGTGTACTGTTTTACTACGTATATCTAGTCCCAGGTTCCATGTTCGAAACATTGTAAATTTACAGCCTGACTACATTGTGCCCCTAAACACTGAAAGCAATTCGTATTGTGGGGATTTCATTTTAACCGCTAAGAAACTGTAACAAGCCTCAAACCACCAAACCAAGTAAGTAGTAGATCCGAGAATAGAATTGAGAAGACTGATTCTTCCTCACATACTGAGACCACAAGATTCAGCCCCTTCTGAACATAATAACAGGTCATCTAATCCTGCTAGGCTGCCAAAGTATGACACGTCAGGAGCAAACCCTATGAGGGTACTACTCACTGACATAATAGTATTCGGTTTCTAAAGGCCTGCTTAGAAAACAGGGAAGTGGAAGGAGTCAGTAGGGGATCCAGGAGTCAGATGATTATTGACTGAGGTGTGTCTGGGGTACTTAGTTGTTGCTACAAAGTTTACTTCTCTGATTATGTTATTTTCTAAAGTGATAACTGTAGAAATGCTTTTAGCAGTTCTTAATAACATTTTTAGAACTCAATGAAAGTAAAGAGTTTTGTGGAAGATATAGTGTTTTATATATATATATGAAAAAATATATATATATGAAAATATATTAATATGATTATATATATAGATATATATATGAATAAGAAATTATTTTAGCCTGGCATGCTGGCGCATGCCTGTAATCCCAGCACTCGGGAAGCTGAGGCAGGAGAATCGCTGTGAGTTTGAGACCAGTCTGGGCTACATAGTGAGTTCCAGGTCAGTCTCAACTACATAGTGAGACCCTGTCACAAAACCAAAAAAAAAAAAATTATTTTATTCCTTTCAAGAATTGGCTCAAATCCTCCATTTATTTTAGTTTTAAACTTTCCCTTCTTTTTGCCTTTAGTTGACTTCAAGAACACTGAAATGGTTTTTTAAAAGGTTTTGTCCTGCAATACCATTGCTGTTTGAAGTGCAAATTTGCAAACCTCGTTCTGTAGTACTAAAAGGAGCTTTATCTACCATTTACTATTTCATGTGAATAAAAATTGTTTATATTTATATTTTACAGTTTAATTATATCACAGACCTTTTTGTTGGGATTATTTTCTTGTATAAAATATACCTTTTGAAGTTCTGTTGGTAAAAGTCTTTTGGTTTTTTTATTTGGTACCAGGGATCAAACTCGGGCCCTTGCGCTTGTGAGGCAGATGGTGGAACCACTGAGCCAAATCCCTGGCCTGTCTTTTGGTTTATATTTATTTAAACTTATCTTAGTTTTAACCTTAGCTTCATTTGATGTACTGTGTAAGATGTTATTTTCTTTTAGGCCTTTTGAAGATATTATTTCACTATGCTTATTTTGATAGCATTAAATAATTTTAAAAATGTAGTATTAGTCATTGCATTGAACATCTACATTTATCACCTAAATTAATCCTTGTAACAATTTTATTATGGTAAGATGCCATTTTTCTTATTTTCATGATGGAAAACACAGGTGCAGAAAAGTTAAAGATACACATATAGCATGTGAGGAGGCCAGGATTTCAACCCAAGAGCTCTGAGTCCTGAGCCTATCTCTTAAACCACTATCACAGCTAAATGAATAGTTATAGAAGAAGAATATAGGAAGAATAACAGTGCTAATCATTAAAGTTATTAGAAAACTATAGTAATTAAGACAGAGGATTTCCTTCCAGATAGACAGATTAATAGACTAATCATTACTACGAGACTACCATTAGTAATGCAGCATACCTGTAGTTCCTTTTCCTAGTTTCTGAGATGAGGATAGTAGCAGTACCTCAAAGAGTGATGGTGAAAGGTAAGTGCATGTGTCATATCTTTTGTTGTCATTAGCAGTAGTATAATAAAACAAAAATATAGAAACAGACTCTACTGTATGATAGAATATAATGTTGCAGGTGATGGAGGAAAAGGATGGTCTGTTAAATGGTGCTGGTATAGCTCATTGAATTACATAGCAAACATGTTAATTTATCTTTTTCTTTTTTAATCTATGACCTAGTGTAAGAGTAATACCAGATTTTGAGGGTTACTGTTTTCTAAATCCATGGTACTATTAGAAGAAGGTTCTGGTTAATAGTTATGTATGTCGACATGGCTGCTGTAAACATGCTACCAAAGGCAGAAACTATAAGTAAAATGAGTGATTTGACACATAAAAATCAAAACTTTGTTAAAAGAAATAAGAATGCTGTCTAAATGATTAATGGCACAGTATACTAGATTAGGAAGACCATTTGCAGCATATGTAATACAAAGCAGCATTCTGATTTATAAAAAGCTCTTATTGAAATAATAAAGGACTATAACAATAGAAATTAACCAACAAACATAGTCATTGAGACATACAACTGACCAGTACATGTAGAAAAAAGGCTTACTTTCACTTGTAATTAAAAGCAGAACTGGCCCTGGGTCTCAGTAAGAACCATTGACAGAGAACCTGAACACTGTGGTCTGAGTAAGAACCAGTGACAGAGAACCTGAACACTGTGTCACAGCTGCTGCTGTGAGTGCCTCACTGAACACACCAAGTTTGAGAGATCTGAGAGATGTGTAGCGTATCATGGAGCTGCTCAAGATTTCCAAGGACAAATAGGCCTTCAATTCATTAAGAAAGGTTGAGGCTGGGTATGGTGGTGCCATCCTGTAATCCCAGTTACTCTGGGAGGCAGAGGCAGGAGGATCATAAGTTTGAGCCTAGCCTGGGCAATTTAATGAGTCCCTGTCTCAAAATAAAAATTAAAAAGGCATGAAGATATGGTTTCATGGTAGAGTGCTTACCTAGATTGTGTGAGTTCCAAGGCTTAACCCCCAGTTTAAGAGAGAGGGAGGGAGAGAGGGAGAAGAGAGAGAGCATGGGTGAGAGAGTGCAAAGGATGGAGGTCTGCATCTGTGCCAAGAAGAACTGAGAGTAACCTAACAACCTGTGGCTGGCAAGGAAGGCTGAATCCCTTCTCTCTTGTATAATGAAACCTTTAAGGAAAAAAGAAAAAAGAATGAGAAAAGGGAGAGGAGAGGAAGGAGAAAGAAAAGAATGAAAGAAGAAAGAAACCATACAAATTCAATACTTCTTTCATCTGTATTTTTGGATTATTTAAAAAGATAGTCCATCACAGACAAATACATAATGGTACATAAATAAACAAAATGGAAGAAAAATAACAGACCTACAAAGATTTTTGTAGGATCAGAAGAAATAATATTTTGCATTGTGATACAGGAAGTGTTAATTGAAGACTCCTTAAATTATAAGCATAATGTTAGTAAGAACTGAGAAATGAGAATAGGGTTTAGGACCCTATCTTCTAAGAGGCGCTGCACTGTTGAAGAAATAGAAGTAACCATAGCTTCGGTATTGTTGTAGTTGAAGGATGTGGTTTTACAATTGGAGCTCAGAGAATCCTTGGATACAGGAAAAAACCAGCAAAGAAAGAGAACTTGACCTAACATGCCTAGAGGGATTAGAAACAAGGAAGTGAGAATACTTCTCTCTAGCTTTGATCTCAGGTAGTAACTCTAAGACAAGGAAAGTAAAAGTAGGTTTGTAAAAGCTCATTATGTTTTAGTCTGAATTTATGTCTTACCAAAATCCAAATGTTGAAATTTAGTCCCTAATGTGATAGTATGAACAAATGGGACCTTTTCAGAAGTGATTGAATCATGAGAGCCATTATGAATAAGACTCGTTCCCTGACAAGAGACGGAAAGGAGGAACATGCAAGGACACAGCAAAATAGTACTAAACAGACTTAAAGACTTTCCCTAGACATAGAATCTCCTGGTACCTTGGTCTTAGACTTCCAGCTTCTAGCACTCTGAGCAATAAGTTCCTGCTGTTTATAAGAACTAGTCAGTCTAAGGTATTTTGTTGTAGCAGCCCAAATGGACTAAGGCTGAGACTGTGGAATAGTCAGAGATGAAAATAAATATTACAGGACTTTATTTGACCCTGGCTAAGACTCTGTAGCATGGATTTTTGTGCTCTCTTGGTAGAGTGAGGTGGATATTCAGAGTAAGAGAGAACAAAGGACAAAGTAGTCCAGGGAGATAACCAGGACACTGTTGAAATAACTGCGTTTGGAGTAAACAGGAGAAGATAGAACTGAATTAGGGAGGATGAAAGGATGGGAATAAAGATCTGACATTATCTATCATTGCATCCTTATGTGTGCACCTTAACCATTTACTCATCAGTTTTTTTTGACATTTATTAATTTTTTTCTTTCCCACCTTTCACTTGTTATTTTGCTTTAACTTTCGCTTACCTCGTAAAATCCTACATCTCTACTTCTGAAATCATAAGTATAATTTAATGTTAGTTCATTCATTACTTGGTTTGTGATCCCAGCTAGAAGGGCAGCTGTCTGCCTTTTGAACATGTATAATTCCTTGTTTATACCTTTTATGTAAGTTTTCATGACTTTTGTTTCTACTAAATATTAAATTCCTTGAGCGTAGACATCATCTTTTGGGTCAAATTTGGTTCTTTTTATATTCACAGTGCCAATGCAATGACATTTCAGTAGTATACATGCAGTAAATATTTGCTAAACAGATACCACATTTTCTGTTTATACTAAGCAAATAGATAGGTGTTTTAAAAGAAAATGATGTTTTGCCTTTTCTTTGGGCCAATTTTAAAGACGTATTTTTAAATGTTATTTCAGTAACCTAAATGAATATTTTTGTCCTGTAGATATGGCATGAATTGCCTTGTTCAGTTTGAAGATTTTGCCAATGTGAATGCATTTCGTCTTCTCAACAAGTATCGAAACCACTATTGCACATTTAATGACGATATTCAAGGTAATAAAACTTTCACTGTATATGGGTCATCAAGAATAGACTCAATTTAGTTCAGAATTTTTAAATAAATATATAACAAGCACCCTGAATTCAGGAATTATGTCCTTGATTTCACACATAATCTCTCATTTAATTTTGTATACTCATGACTGTAGAATGTATCATATTATGCATCAGGTAAAGAATGAGCCCCTAGAAATCTGATCAAATGTCTAGTGATTATGGCTAAATAAAGGAAGAGTGTGAAAATGTTATTCATTACTTAAGACTAGAAAGTATATATACTTCTCTTTTTAGCTTTCATCTAGGTCAACCACAGTTTCTAAGCTTTACCCGAGTAAGTGCTGTTTTTACATAACAGTGTGCCTTGTTTTACTGTTTGGTTTCAGATGCTTGACTGCCTGTCCTTATCCAAGCTACCTGTGTCTTCCTGTTTATCATTTTTTAACCCCTTCTAGATACTCTACCTTCCTAATCACACACATGCAGTGCCTTATCATGACCGTCTGGATCCTATTTCATCATGGGCAAGTAGAGAAAAAAACAGTCAAAGGTCATAAGCAAGAAGATCTTAATTAGTTCTACTAACTTGAATAAGATCACAAGGGGCTGGGGATTTAGCTCATTGGTGCCATGCCTGCCTGGCAAGAGCAAGGTCCTGAGTTTGATCCATAGTACCCCCCCAAAAAAGATCACAAATGGCTTCCATTTGACTAAGTCTTGTGATTATTTTTCAGTGTCTATCTTACATGAATTCTCATCAACATCAATACTCATTGTCAATTCATCTTTCTCAAAATACTGTCTTCTGGTAGCTTCTGTGTTACAGCATTCTGCTGATTTCTTTTCCTACCTCTTTGACTATTTGACTTCTTCTTTAGTTTCATCCTTTTTTGTGTGCATATTAAATGACACTGTTGCTCCGTCCAAGGCCCTTTTTGTTCTGTATCTTCTTAAGTATATCCTCCAAGTTCACACATTCAATTAGCAGATTTATATCTCCAGCTGAGACTTCTTTGAGTTTTAGAGCTATGTTTACTTAACATTTCTTTTTTGATATGTCAAAGTTACCTCATACTCAGCCTATCCCAAATCAAACTCCTATTTCTGTACCAAACGTGACCTGCATAGTACTTAGCATAAAGATAGGAGCCCTGAATGTGGCTCAGAACTCATTGTGTAATCCCACCGTTCTCGATTCTCATTACTTTGTCATTCTATCCATAACTTCCTTTCTTAATCTTGCAGTGAACTGACTTTTTCCTATTATAGTCTATCCATATGTCGATCTTTCTTCTTAGATACTCCTTCCTCTTCTCTTTGTATCTCAGCTTAACCACAGTGTTCTTCAGGAAGACCTTCTAAATCCCTGTGTCTAGGCCAAACCCATCTCATGTGTCATATTTTTTTGTGGTGCATTTGTATGTCTGTGTAAGTTTTGTTAAAAATTACTCTTCCTCCATTAAAAAAATTAGTCTTTACTTACTAAGTTTAAGCTCTGTAAGGCAAAGAACATTACAGGTTTGGTAATCAGTGTATTCTTTCTCATTACCACGGTGCCTAGCCCAGAATGAATGAATGTAGTATCTTGAGCAGAGTTTGTCCATGGTCCACTAACTGTTTTTGTGTTTCTTGTAGCACATCCGTACCCATGTTTAAGGTATTGGGTGTCGCTGTTTTCTTGCTTAAACAATAGAATTAAATTCAGAATAGATATTATATTGTGCATAAGCCCTAAATAGTTACTATCTAGCCCTTCACAAGAAGAGCTTTTCAGCCTTTGCTCTAAAGGATTGAATTTGAAGGAGCTAGGAAGAGTGTAACCAAGTAGTTTACATTTTGGAAAGATCACTTGCATCATTTTTAGCATAGAAAACAAGACTGGGTGGAAGCAAATGGGAGGAGTGCTGCTATAATCCAGTTCCATGATGGTGGTGCTGTGTCTCACGGAAGTACCAGTAGAGATAGAGGAGAGGCAGTTGGCTGATGTTGAGAACCGAAGTTGGAGCATTTTTTTTCCTGAAAAACTGGAAGAGTAGAATGAGAGAAACTAAGCAGAAGAAACTAGAGACATTACCTGTAGGGGTAAAGAGTGTGGATTCAAGAGTCAGACTGATTTGCCTTGTCTCCCTTACTAACCGTGGACTGTGATCAGTTTATTTATCCTCTGTATAGTAATTTTCTTATTCGTGACAAGAAATTACACAACAGCCCCCCCCCCAAACAGTATGTTTGGAAGTTTGAGAATAAAAAAAAAAAATGATCTGGAAGAACTGCTGTAGAACTAGAAAGCTAACTGACTCTGAAATACAAAAGAATTCAGTTGATAAATATTCATCATCTATTTGAATTTAAATATCATCAATATCATGCCAATGGGCTGAACTGCTTGAGTATAACAGTTTGGGATCAGACAAAGCTGAAAATTACACAGAAGTGAAATTTACACAGATGTAGAATGTGTAAAGGGTTAAGGGCTGACAGTGGAGTGATGACCATGACACTAAGCCGGAAATGGTAGAAGGGGAGATACAAGGACTTTTTTTTTTATAGGGGAAAATAGGCGTAGACCTCGTGAAGGTGAGAGAAATTGAATAAAAGAAAAAAGAAAGATTGCAGATTACAGACTATCACAAATGAGGTATTCTAATGCAGTACTTTGAAGAAGAATTTGTTCTGAGTGATGGAAAGTGCCAAGATGAAATTTAGGAGGAGACAGACAAAGTGAAATATAGGTTAGTGTTGAAATGAGGTGGTTAAAGAAATTTTAATGTGAAATGGGAATGCTAATGTTTTTTCTCATGGAGTTTACCAAGGACAAAACTTACTTATGAAAAGAGCCTATCAACTGAAATATGCTTTATAAATACAATTTCACTATGCTTAACAGTTCTTTAGTATGACATAGCTGTTTAAATATAAGATTTTAAAAAATTACGAATCTATACATTTTGAAAGAGTAACATTATTGAACAGCTCTTTTCCCCAATTTTTTTGTATTAGTGATTACATTGTGCACATTAATGCCTGGTTTCGTGATAAAGATATGTGCTGTTTGAACTTCGCTTTATTCATGTTTTATTAAATTTGTTTTAGTATTTATTCATGAAATGGAGTATTTGAAAGATTTTAGAGATTAAGCTGGAAAATTCCAGATGTTAAGAATTGTAAATGTGAACTGTAGAAAGCCAGCCTAATCTTTATGTGTTATAGCTTTGACTTGAGGATACTCATTTTAATAGAGGGCCTTTCGTGCTATGTATACAATTTGCAGAATGGCCTTTTAAGGTCACTTTTATTTTTTGAGACAGGGTCTTGCTATTTAGTTCAAACTGGCCTTGAACACTTGGCGATCATCTTGCCTTGGCCTCCTGAGTGCTGGAATTATAGGTGTGAGTTATCATGCTCAGTTTAAATCAGTTACTATTATTATTATTTTTTTTTTTTTTGAGATAGGGTCTCACTATGTAGTTGAGACTGACCTGGAACTCACTATGTAGTCCAGGCTGGTCTCGAATGTGCAGCGATCCTCCTGCCTCAGCCTCCCCGGTGCTGGGATTACAGGCATGTGCCACCACGCCCGGCTATATCACTTATTTGATTTTGATGAGGTTTCTAATATACTACCTACCAGTAACTATTGAACAAATCTGTTTTCTTTAATATTTTTTTCATTTTGTGATTCTCAGAGATGTCCTTCTTGAACTGAAAGATCAGTGTTACATGATTTTGAACCATTATACAGAATTTATAAAAATCAGAATTCAGTTGAAGAAAAAGAATGAAAATTCAAATCATCAAACAAAATAGGCAAGTAGGAATTAAGGTGAGACTTTCTATCAACCAAGGCAAGGAATCTAGAGATCAAGGCGTGGGGTACATCAGAATTCATATCTGTAGCACAGAAACTCTATGACAGAGCCAGGGGCAGTGCATTGAGGAACCCTGAAGATCTGGCAGAATATTCCCCCACTCCTACAACTCAGGGCTACAGAGGCATTTTGTACACATATCGGTGCTTATTTCCTTATTGGAATTTCATAGTATCACTGTCTTGGAAACATAAAGATAGGTTTGGAAAAAATGTGTCTCATCTCATTTCTTGTCTAGAGAAAACCTTTGGTAAGTTGTTGAGATTCTGACTAGAAATGACCAAATGATTTTGTGAATTTCTCCATACCAAAGTTATGTCCTTATGACACATTTTTTCCATATGTTTCTTTTTTACCTTTTAAACTATATGCTTTTACCATTATGTCTGCAGATGTGGCACAGAAATTATATTTTACTGCCAATAAAAATAATTATGTAACCATCATGGCATTACCATGTAAATAAATATTTTTATGCTGGATCTTTGGAGAGTCTTTTTCTTATTTTTTAAACACATGTTGTAAGATACTATTTTATGAAAAATACTTGGTTAAAGAAAAATGTACTTAAAATGTACTATGTATTCATGATCTAAAATAATCTTACTCAGGTTTTGGTTTAAAATGCATGGTAACTCCTTTGGCCATTTCCTTAGGGAATCTCCCTTGTCACTCTCTTTATATCATTTGCCTTCCATTGTTCAGATTCCATGGAAAGGATTTTTCCACCCTCTGTCCTATTGTTAACGTTGTGCCATATTAGCTTTCTATGAGTATTCTTTGAACTATAAAGCAGAAGACGGGAAGGAAGGTCTCCATGTTGAGTATATAAATTTCACTGAATCTTGTTTTCATCATAGCACTCTTGCCCCTATTTATGCCAGGTGTTCTACCGTCCAGAGGCTTTCTTTGGAAAACAAGCCTTTAGTGTGTTTCCAAACTATCTGCCAGCAGGAGAGGGAAACAAATCTGGATTCCAGCTGCTTCTCAGTAGATTTTTGACCAGCTTCCTAGTGTCTTCTGTAGCTGAGGCTCTGAGGAGTTTTGCTCCATCACTTCTAAACCATTTCCCTCTGAATATCTTTCTCAAGTTGGCTAAGTCAGTTGCCATTTGCCATCTAGAAGCCTTGCAGCTTCTCAGATTTTGTTGCTACCCTCTTCTGGGGGTCATTTCTCATTTCTTATTGTTTTAGCACTGTGTGTTGATTGTCAGGGAGAAGGAATACTAATTGTGTGTTCATTCCTCATTTGAACTAGGGAGTCAGCCCTGCCTTCATGTCTTGCACGTGCTTTTTTTTTCGCAGTTGCCCTCCCATCTGAGGTCCAGGACTCCTCAGCTCAGTCCCTCAGTGCTGTGCTCAGGTGCTGCATGCTCTAAAGGCCTTGAGCACTGCCTTGGTAAAGTTACCCTTCCTCCTACTATTTTTCATTCTTGTACATCATCTGATCTTTTTATTTAATAGCATACAAGGATTATAATTATTTCATTATATTGTTCTTGTTTATTATATGTGGTGATTTTAATTAAATTTAAGAAATTATTGGATTAGTAGGGGTCAATCTTTGATAAATGATAAAACTGATATTTGTAACCATAGCAAAAGCATAGCACAACTAGTAACTTCTGTTTAGGTTAAAACATACTACACACAAATATGAGTTGAGTATCTCTTATTCAAAATGTCTGAGAACAGAAGCATTTGGATTTTAGAGTTTTCTGGATTTGGGAATATGTATTTACATTTATATACATTACATATATAGTGGGTTATTCATTTATGTTTCATAGAATCTTATATACATGGCTTGCAAGTGATTTCATACAGTATTTTTAGTGCACCTGTATTTGGCTGCAACTTGTCACATAAGTAAAAGTATGGAATTATTCACTGACAGTGTTGTATCAGAGCTAAATATTTTTCAAATTTTGGAGCATTTTGGATCATGGATTTTTTATTAGAAATGATTAACCTCTCTATGTTTCTAAAATTTTAAGAAATATTTGGTGTCTTTAATATCCTATTAACAGTGCTAAATATTCAGCCCTTTTAAAAACCACTAGTCCAAAGATAAGCCCTCTGTGTGATTTACTAAAATTTTAGTTTTTAACCTCAAAACAAAAGCTATTAAGAAATAATTTATTTTAAACTCACATATTAGTGAAATTTCAATTTTCCACATTTACTCCCTTCTTTACAATTAAATTTAAATCAGGGTAGTGCCATGCCACCTACAAGGAGCATATTCAAGTTAAATTTTGGTAGTGCTGAAAATATCTTTCTAATTTTATTAATTAATTTTATGGAGACATTAGCAGTTTCCTTATATCTTCAAGAAATGTGGGATATACATTTAAACGTAAGGCTCTGATATCCAATTTGATAAAGTAGACTTACTTTACTTTATTTGAGGTAATATGTCTGAATTTATGGCATTTTGAGTTTTAATACAGAGTAATCTATCATACTATATGAAAATAAATCAGCACATTATAGTTAATAATTTTTTTCAGCTTTAATTGAGTTTATTGGTACATTTTAGGGATACAGTACAGTTACATTCATTGTTGGGATCTTGTACCTCTACATGACAAGTCTTGATTCTCATTTTTTTCCCCTTACCCCTGTCCTCCCTTCACCCCCTCCTCACCTCCCTATCTACAAACACTTTATTTTCATCTTTTCATTCTCTCACATTTTTTTCTTTTCCCTTATTACCCTTCCCCCTACCCACCCCACCTTCCCTACACCTTTAGCTCCTTTCTTCCCATTTCTAAATGTCAGTAATTTTATTAGGATCTTATGTATAATTGCAGATTATTCACACCAGGGAAACTCTTCAGTATTATAGTTAATAATTTAAATATTTAAGTATTTAAACTGTTTCGGAATATTTTCTGTCTGCTTAATTAGAAATGTCAGTTTTCCTTACAGTCAGAGTAATCACACAATACAGTAATTCTTGATAATACTTCAACTTTTACTCTTCAACTCCTTAAATCTGGTGGTGTTCATAGAATTTATAGAAACTCTTGAAATCATATAATATCAGAGCTAGAAGGAAGCAGAGTTCCTTACATCTAAACTGTTGAATTTACCTTGAAAGAAATAAAGATAGAGATAGCTAAAGATACTCTGAATAATGACTTATTTAGCAGCTGAATATCTGTAACTCTCCAATTTGAATTCTCTTTTATCTGTTTTATAATTGTAGTGTATCTATCTTGATGTATTGAGTAATCCTGTCATGCAGGTATATTTTGCAGCTATATTTTTGTACAGACTTTCATTTTAAATTATGGATAGAGGAGTGGCATTTGCATAATATATGACTTGCCACAGTTTCAATTATTTGCACTGATGACTCAACATTGCAAGAGTTTTATTTTTACAATAAGTATTATGTTCTAAATAAAAAACAAGAAGCATATAGGCCTTCGACAATTATTATTTATTGTGGTCTTATTTATGACTATTAATAAAGGAAACAAACCAAAAAATTGAAATGAACAAATATGGTGTAAGTGAAATTTTGAATATATTTGGTTCTTGGAATCTATAATTCTGTATCATTGTGTCATTCACCAAATCCATTCTGATCTAGGTTTTTGCCAAATGAGGATATTTAAAGTTTCAAAAACTACTACTCAACTGGGTGATCTAGGAAACATTATAGGGAGAATGTTCCTTTAGAGGGATAAAATATAGATACAGCTGGAAGCACTGAAAGAAGTTGTAAGGTTTAATTTCAGAAGCAAGCCGTAAGGGAGTTGAGCTGTGTAATTATGTTCAAAGCAAGAGGACTTCTCTGTAATCTGTGAAAGTTTATATGGGGAAGTAATATAATTAGAACTGGTGCTATTTCTATGCCTGTGAGGTGTGATGAGGGAAACACCATTTTTGTCTTAAGTAAATCTTATCCAGCACCTGTGGGATTTACCATGATTATCATATCTAGAAAGTCTACTGAATAATGCAATAAAATCAGAGTTTAATTGATATTAACTCTTACCTTTTTAAATTGAGAAATTAAGTCACCATGTTCTACTTATATCAAAAACATCACTACCACCAACATTATAAGAATGCATTTACCTCCTCTGTGTAAAGGAGATCTGTAAAAGATTTCAAAGCCTCAAGAGTAAATAGGTGGAACGATTTAATAACACTTATTCTGTTTTTTTTGTTTTCTTTTTTTAACTGAGGATCAAACTCGGAACCTTGCACTTGTGAGGCAGGCAGTGGAAGCACTGAACTAAATCCCTGACTAGGACTTATTCTTATTTTATCTCATGTAATATTATTATTTCACAAATGAGGAAACTGACATACAAATTATTTCTCTGAATTCTTTCACCTAGTACATAGATTGAGCTGCAGTCCTTATAAGAATCCATAACCATCCTGTGTTCTTACTCATTGCATCATCAAAATAAGTTAGAATTCTCTTTTTGGAAAAATTTCAAGGACAGTAGTAAGCTGCTATCTTAAAATTGATGTCAGTAACCTGAGAATTTCACCTCACATGCAACCACAGGGTCAGACAACCACAAATTCTCTTGCTGTACCAGGTAACCTGTTGTGTGATGATTTCAAGATGTGGATAAAAGCTTAGAACTTGACAGGATCTATCTGAGAATTACTCAAGGAAATTTATTACTTGTTTCAGGAACAGCATCTGTTGCAGTTGCAGGTCTCCTTGCAGCTCTTCGAATAACCAAGAACAAACTATCTGATCAAACAATATTATTCCAAGGAGCTGGAGAGGTACCTGCCTTGTAAAATACAGTACTCATGTTCTCCTAAACTAATGAACATATAATTAATTTTAACTGCTTTTTAATTCAAGATTTGAAGCAGTCTTCCTTGTTTTCAATATATTGCTACAATTATAGGCTTTATTGGAGTTGCAAATGAAGTATTGAGGCATATTAATTTTTCATAAGAGACTTTAGTATGATGTATAAAGATTTTTTCCACATTTTAAATTTTGAGGTTATTAAATGTTGCCATACGTTTTTGTTATATATATTTAAGGTGTCATGAAGGAGAAAATGAATGATTTTATATGAAAACCTGTAAGAGCTTAAGCTAATGTATCTGATGCTGGCTTTTAGTATCCTCCAGCATCAGCATTTTTAAAAACTTACACTTACGATTCAATGTACATATATATACATATATAACTATATACTTTTAAGAGAAAATAATTACAAAAGAAGTGAAATGTAACTCTTAATAAGATCATATAGAACAACTTGTGAAATTTTATTTTAGAGACTTATACTATGACTGTTTGTATGCAAAAAAACAAAAACATTTGAAATTGTTGGGAGGAGACTGCGGCAAGACCAAGACCGAATTATGCTGTTTTCCTGTTATGGTCTATAGACATGTGAAAAAATGAAACTAAACCCTCATAATAATGTACTCTCAAGATACAATTTAAACTATTAGCTTTCTTGTGGGAAAATTTTAAGATCTATGTATAAAGGTTATAGAATGTTAATAAATGGTGAAATACTTTGTGGCTATATATGTAATTATATTAAAATTCTAAAATTTACACCTGATTTTAAAATGTAATACAATTGTATACAACATATATATTACTTTGGTTAGAAATTTATATATGTTGTATTTTTATTTTGCTTGTTACTTTTGCTTAAGACTAAATATAGGAACTAGGACTTGGGCCAATATATAAATATGCACAATTTTCAAAATGTAAGTCACATATTCACTTTCAACTTGAAATAAAAAAATCAAGAGTAAATAACATCTTTAACATTTGATTTATTTTATGTAGTATTATATATGTGGTGTGATCAAAATATATGGTAAATGCTTAAATTAGAAAAAATGTATTATAGTAAAAGACACATTGCCATTAATCCCCTCAAAATATTTCCCCATGCTTTGAACATGCTTACCCCATCACTCTTGCCACTTTTGGAAGTGATTCTGGAAGTAATTCTTTTGTGAGTGTCTTCAGGAGGTGTGATCAAAAGTACAGTGAATGCCGCTATTACATGCCATCCAACAAAAAGGCATGCTAAAAAATATTACAGTGTATCCCTGCCCACCTTATTCACTGAGTCTAGAGCCATGTGACTTTAGGCTCTTATGTAAAGTTAAAATGACTACAAAAGGTAAACATTTTCCATCCATTCAGGCATATGTGATGACATAAAGACACTCAAGAAAAAAGGCCCTCAGAAGTGTTTCAGAAAGTGGCAAGAACAGCGAGATCAGTGTGTTTGAAGCAAGGGGTAGCATTTTGAGGGTGATCATAGGCAATGTGTCTTCTAGTATAACAACTTTTAAAATATATAAGCATTCGCCTCTTATTTTTTAATCACACTTTCTATATTTCATTTTAGTAGGCCTCTGAATTTTCAAAGGTTTTTGATGAATGGCACAGGCCGGTTCTCGATACTCAGCAGGAAAGAGTATTATTCATGATCAGATGATTCAAAACTGAAACTTGTTTATTTCTGAAGATACTATGATTTCACAGAGTATCACAACTTCAAAAGAAATTAATTTCTTTAATCTTGCAAGACATGTCATAGTACTGTCTTCATCTAAATTGAATAAATAAATAAATACTAGGGAATGCATTTTTGGGATCAGTTTCATTCTTTTGCCTAATTGGTTAAGTTCCCATTCAAATTACCAGGCATTATTCTCAAATTCAATTAGAGAGGCTTTTACCTAACAGTAAACGTTACAGTTCAGTAAGTAAGGTTGTTCAGTTCATTATTTTCCTGTTGAAGCAAATATTGATTGTAATAATAATAGTAAAGTAGTGGCAATCAAGGTTATCACGTATGTGCAGCTAAATAGCAAAACATAATAGTAGTGTTTGTTGTTTTTTTGTCTTGTTTTTTTATTTGGTACTGGGGATCAAACTCAGGATCTTGTGCTTGTGAGGTAGGTGTGTTGCCACTGAGCTAAATGTCCAGCCCTACTGGTTGTATTGTTGTAAGAAGAATAAATAATTGCCATTTGATTAAACTCCAGTGTGACAAAAATACTTTTCTCTCGGTGTGAATAAATGAATACCACTTCTAAGCTCAATAGAGAACCATTTTGTGCTTTCTTACTAATAAAGATAAAAGAGATGAAGCTTAACTCTTGATAAGGTCACGTAGAACAACTTCTGAAACCTTTGTTTTCATAACCTCTTTTTCAGGCTGCCTTAGGGATTGCACACCTGATTGTTATGGCCATGGAGAAGGAAGGTCTGACCAAGGAGAAAGCAATCAAAAAAATCTGGTTGGTTGACTCAAAAGGATTAATAGTAAAGGTAAGAACTTGTCATCTTAACCAGAATTAAAAATCTATGTGCCATGTGGAATGATTTTCTCAAAGACTACTTCTATTTCTACTATCCCACTTTACATTGTGTTGAAAAATTAGCCACTAAACATGAATGAGTAGGTCGTACAGATATACAAGTACTGATATTCTCCTGAATTAAGAATATGGTGGTTCAGGAAAGTTGTGAGTGATTAGGCTCCTCAAAACTCTATTAATTATGAATCTACTTAAATTAACTTTAATTTCCAAATGAGGTAGTTTGATAGAGATGAAACGTTTAGATATAGTACCATTTTTTTTTTTTTTTGAGACAGGATCTCACTATGTAGTTGAGACTGACCTGGAATCCACTATGTAGCCCAGGCTGTCTCGAATTCACAGCAGTCCTCCTGCCTCAGCCTCCAAAGTGCTGGGTTTAAAGGCATGTGCCACTACACCTGGCGATATAGTTAGTACCTTTTGAACAGCTGTAAAACTTGCACACTAGCTAGAAAGAAAGGTGAAAGAAATCAAATAGGTACTCTGTAACTGCTACTTTCTCACAACAAAATTCTTAAGGGTTTGATAGAGAAATATGAGCAAAGCACTTTAATAAATGGGCTATTTGAATTTTAATTTATGTATTCCTTAGTTTTTCTAGCTTTAATAGAGATAACAGTATCTACTATAGGGTTATTGCGGAACTAAATTAAGACTAGGTAGGTATCTGACCATGCTGCTATATAGATACAAAGCATTATCATTACTTACACCACTTGTATATATCAATTGCTCTTCCTTAAATTGCTAGAAAAACATATGAATTCCCTTTCTTGTGAAGATAAATAGTGATAAACAGCATCTTCTGGAATATAATAGAGACATAAATGCCAAAGTCTTGATATTCTCTGGAAATTTCTTTGTGTATATAGCATTAAAAACTTTTTGCGGGCCAGAGATTTAGCTCAATGGTTCCACTGCCTGCTTTGCAAGTTCAAGGACCAAAGTTCAATCCCTGGTAC
>NW_022900926.1:48967855-48988731 GCF_012274545.1 Fukomys damarensis | reverse complement strand
ATATATATATATATATACAATATTTTATGTATGAGGATGTTATAGCATGGTAGTTAACAGTGCTTTTTATATTACCTAAATAAAGGTTAAAGGTGAATTAAATTGTAAAATAGCCATGAATGTAATACATATTTTTATAAAAGTTTTCAAAGAGCAATAAATGATATATATTAAAGGATTCATAATACAATGCTAGCTGAAAAAAGCAATATACCATGTTATATAACTTTTGATTTAAAAATATATCTGAAAGCAATAGAAGGAAATATATTAAATGCATATAACTTTATATTTTTGGTACTGGGGATCAAATTCGGGTCCTTGAGCTTGTGAGGCAGGTGGCAGAACCAGTGAGCTAAATCCCCAACCCTAAATTTTTTATTATATTATTATTGTTATTTTTTGCTGTGCTTGAGATTGAAACCAGGGCCTTGTTCTTGAAATTGAGCATTATGTATTTGGCAAGTGCTTCAATATTGAGCCAAAGTTGCTTTAGTACCTTTTTATGTATTCTAAATTCTTAGTAATTGTGCTCCTTTAAAGTGACAAAAAAAAATCTTTTAAAAACTTAATATGCTGTGACAAATTTTGCCTTTAAGGAAGAAAATAGTATATGTATAACTTTTGTAGCAAATAAATATGTATAAAGATAATTGGCTTAAAAATTGCCATTGCTTTGAAGAATCAGCATAGCTATAGACATTTTTAGCTTTGATATGTTGTGGTCATAAAATAAGGACATTTACTGAATGGAATTTTCTTGGGTCAGGTGTTATTCTAGACTCTGGAACACAATAAGACCCATGTACTCATGAAGCTCACAGCATAATGGAAAAAACAAGTCACAACTCGGATGATTCAGTTCTATTAACTACAATAAAGAGAAGGGTGGAAGTACTGAGGAAGATCCAGAGAGAAGGTGTTTCTTAAGCTAAATTGGAAAGGAAGAATTTGAAGTTAATATGAAATCTCTCTAATATATCTTAACTTTCTTATATCTGAAATAGAAACTAGAGATTATGGTGATAAGTTCACTGAGATTTTGATTGAAACTAAAGATGGTGATTTTCAAAATCCTATATGTAATGTCTAATCTATATCTGAAAGCCAGCACTCTGTTAAATCAAGAAATTAATGAATGGGTTTCCAGGCAGAAGAAGCTACATGTGCAAAACAAAATATTTTGATGTAAGAGACATTTAAGGATTAGGTTAGAAAGGAAGCAGATTGTAAGTGACACAGAATCTTTTAAATCTAAAGTATGACTGATTGAAGAATGGTATGCAGAGGAGTTTGCTGCTTTATACAATCCTTATGGCTTTGTAGGTCATGCTTTGAACTAGTTATAAAACTGTTGCAATATTCCAGATAAAAATTAGTTGTGGTTTGACCATGGAATTGAGTGAGAGAAGCTTGATTCAGTAGCTGTTTAGGAAATACAACTGGCATACTTAGATTGTTGGTTAAATATGGAAGAAGGAATAGGGTAGAGGTTGCCTAAGTAAGTGATACAGCCATGAAGTAAAAAATGAATAAAGAACAGATCACTAGTTTAAAGGAGAGAGAATGAGATCAGTCTTTTACAAAACAAGTTTAAGGTTTCTGTGGACAGTTAAAAATGCAAATGTCTCTTTGGCAACTAAGCATATAGGACTGACCTTAACATAAGGATTTGGTTTGGAGGTACTTTAATAGTTGGAGACATGCAAAAAACTGTATAAATTGTGTTGTCCTTTGGAATGTAAAACATTCAAGAATTCCAAAAGTGGAAGTCTGTACTGTGGTTTTCCTTTGTGATTTTAAATGACATTTTAATGTGAAATTTATATAAAACATATAGATTTTTATTAATGAAGTAATTTTTAAAAACACTTCTACAAAAAATAAAGCAAAATTTCATTACAAATTAAAGAATACCATTAGTTAATATACTATGTACCATAATCTTAAAAGAATGGCCAAATTGTTAGAGTACAAGTTATAGATAAAAAAGACTCATTTTAGCTTTTTTTAACATCCACTTAATCTGAAAGTCTGAACCCTTTTCCCTAACTGAACTGACTTTCACACTCAGAAAATATCCCACAGGACTGGGCCCTCCTTAGCCATCTTTCTTCTAATCTATGTAAATTCCTATGGTGGCTATCTTATGTAAAATACAGTCAACATTTATTGTACACAGTTAAATTATTAAATGTTAAAGAAAACATGACAAAAAAGAAGACAGAGAAATAGGAAGTAGGAAGTTCTAATAATTCCCCAAATTATATACTCTGTGCTTTCAAAAATATTTCAATATATATGCTAATTTATTTCATTTATATAGCTAGGTCCTCTTAGTTCATTGAAAAGAAAGTTCTGCGCTATTATCTGTTTGTTTCTTTTTTGTAAGTCTTTTTTGTCTGTGACTTGTGCTCTAACCTTTTGACCATTCTTTTAAGATTATGTTACATAGTGTGTAACTAATGTTATTGTTTAATTAATTTGTTATGAAATTTTGCTGTACTTTTTTATAGAAGTAAGATTTTAAAAACATATTGTCTTTATTACCTATTTGTATTACATTGAAATAAAAAGATTTTAGCATGTGAAATGCTGAAATAATTTTAACATATTTACTGGACTGAGATTCCAAAGTCCAAGGATTATAATACTTGGAATAACCACAGTTGTAGGCTAGAACTTGTCAGTCATTCTTATTTCATGTCTTTGACTTGCCAAAATAAAGAAACATATATTATACTTGCCAAGATAATTACATTTTAAAAGATTTGTATATATTTAATAGCTTGTATACTATTTAATATGAAAGCGACAATTAAGTTTCAGTTTTTTCATATTTTAACCAGACATAATCCTTATACTGATCTTCATTTTAGAACCAGTAAATCTTTAGAATAACTAGAAAACCAATATAATCTTTCCTTCAGACTTATGTGATTAGAGTCTCTTATCCTTTACCTTTAGTGCTTTTACAGCATCTCCTGAAAACCAATAATAGTAATTTCATTTATTTTTAACTTATTTATAATACATGCAGAATCATAAAATTTTAAGAAAATAGTATTCTTGTTGAAGCTCTTTCTTTATCATATTTTAAAGATATAAAACCAAAAACTAAAAAGTAAACTGTGGTCAGCTCATCTTTGGAGTTTTATCACCGTTAGACTAGATAGTTATACTAGCATTAATTTTGGTTTCTTTTTCAGTATCATAACCTTGGCATTTCCCATCATTTACTTCAAAATCATATATGCAATGAAAGTTTATGCTGTAGCATATCAATATTTTAAATAATTATTAATATTAGTAGTTGAGTGAAATTAATTTCTTGGTCACTAATAATACTCAAATATCTTACTTCAGTATTTAATACCAGGAAATAATTCATATATCATTTAGACAACTAACGTTAATGCATTTAAAAATAAACAAGCCAGTACTAAGGCTAAAATAAAAACCTTCTCAAGTAAAAATCAGAGGCAGGAGAAAGGCAATAAAGAGAGGATAAAAAGGGAACATGGCCAACAAGACTAATATTTGCATTTCACAATGATGACTTCGGACCATTTTCAGGGAGGACAGGAAGCTACAAAACAAACCAATCTAGACTTAACCTATTCCTTAAATATATTTTGGCTTTTGCTAATAAACCAAGTTAATACTGAGACAGAATATTCAAAACAAAAAGTAGGATATTAATAGCCTCTCATCTTCATTAGATGAGGCTTCATCTAATGCAGAATATGACCATAGACGTATTATTTTGATTTGATTTGATTCTATTTTAAATAACTTCACTTAGTTTGATTTTATGACTTATAGTTAAATGTTTAGTTCCTGTAGAAAGAGATATAAAATAGGAATATAATATGCTATAAAGGTAGTTTTGACAGTGCAGTTACTTAGCTCTTGAGAGAGTAATTTTTAAGTCTAGTGCTTGAAACATCAGGCTGTGTGTAGAGAAAGTTTTTCTTCCCTGTTCTGTCAGAATTTGACGGAGGTTCTACCATGTGGCACTTTGATTGGTGGTGAATAAATTCTGTATACTGTAGTTGAAAACAAAAATTTTTAATTCCTAGAGATTTTGTAACTTGATGAAAACTATCTAGCTCAATAAATTTCTCCTCTTTTCCATTTTAAGTAGAGTGTGATCAATGCATATGTCATTACTAGAGAGAAGAGAGGCCAAAGCTTGTACATAGAGTACTTTAGATTAAAATTTATGAATTTTGGAATTTAACATACAAAATTAAGTGTGATACAGTTCATCACCTTGTATGTTAAATTATAGTTCTGTACCTCTTGTTATACTTTTGTCACATCACTTACCTTTTTATCTCTTCTGAGATGAGAAAATGTCAAGGTGGTAAAATATGTGGTAAATATTTAAATTTTGAAAGATTATAGTACAAGGCACATTACTATTCGTGCCTCTCAAATACTCCTCCTTGGTCTGAACACACTTACTTCATTCTTGCCACTTTTTGAAGCAGTTCCGGAAGCCCTTTTATGTATGTTCATGAGCTGTCATCAAAAATACAGTGAGTGCTGCTGCAAATGCCATCCAATGGAAAAGCAGACTCATAGAAACATTTTAAATAGTTTCAATTGATACATAAAGGCAACCATTATGCAACTAAAGAGACTCACAAAAAAAGGATTTCCAAAACTGCTTCAAAAACTGGCAAGAACTATGGGATAAGTGTGTTTGAAGCAAGAGGGAGTATTTTGGGGTGGATCATGCCAGTGCCTTTTACTTTAATAAATTTTTAAAAAATGTATGCATTCACTGTCTTTTTAGATCACACCTCATACCTCTGGAATCCTTAGTAATCATACATAACCTCATTGGAATTATTGCATACTAACAGTGCACTGAGTAGGCCCTGTCTATAGATCCAAAGAGGGGCTGGAGTGAACTCTAATAAATTAAAAGTAATAGTAATAAATTAATAGTAAAAACTGGCCAACAAAATGTTGCAGGTATTCTAAGCAGACTTGGATTGAAGATAGGTGCTTGTGGAAAAGTTCTTGTTGTGATTAAGTGTAGGAAGAAATACATACTTAGCTCTGACAATTTGCAATTAGCTTATTTATTTATCCTTATCCTGTTTTCCTGGGCTGTGGACCATCATCCCAAGTCTTTTTTTGGGGGGTGGGTACTGGAGATTGAACTTAGGCCCTTCGGCTTGCAAGGCAGGTGGCAGAACCACTGAGCTAAATCCCTGGCCCCATCATCCCAAATCTTAAGAAGCCACTTTGCCTTCTCATCTCCATCACAACAGAGGTGTTTTAGAAAAAGATAATAAATCAGTCTGGTCGTATCTTTCACCTTATACTTAGAAAAATCAACACAATGTAAAGAAAGAAGGGAGATTAAAGAAGTGATGTAACAAAGAAATTTCTAGCCGTTCCTAGTGCATTTGCTGTAATTAGAATCATTTTAAAAGAAGAGGAGGAGGAGGGAAGATGGGAGGGAAAGAGGAATGAGGAAGAGGAGGAGGAGGAAGAGGAAAAGAAGAAAGAAAGGAAGAGGGAAAGGTGGGAGGAGAGAAGGAAGAAGGAAAAAGGGAGGAAGAAAAAGTAGGGAGGAGGAAGATGAGAAAGTGGAGGAGGAACAGGAAGAGCATCTACTAGGGAATTTGGGATTTCTGAGTGAAAAGGTGCCCATATGTGCTTTATCAAAAGACAGCAAAAAGCATTTCTGCAAGGAATCCTGAAAAGGGAAAATGAAGGGTGAAAAAAAAATCTATCACTATATCCAACTGAAATGATTGGCATAAAGAACATGTATTTCAAATTGGGTTTTTTGAAAAACAGAAAAATGAGCCACTAATCTGGACAAACAAATAGAAGTCCAAAAGTAAAATCATTTGTCTCGGTATCACCAGATTTGGAATAGTCACCACATTCCAATAGTTTCTTTGATTTAAATTAGATCATTAAGTCAATTTTGAAAATGGTGTAGAACATATTTGGGAGACTTTGTAAATAGTTTATCTTCTGATTCTTCTAATTTAATCAAGTAGAGCCCTTGAGCAATGCTAGTCTTCCCATCTCATGATTGCTGACCTTCTTTAAGTATTCTCTCAGCACTGATAAGTCTCATCAGGAATCAATCTTTGGGAATGAAGCTGTGGATAATTTATGTGTTTTACTGAATGGAGGATTCTGGCTTCCATGGGAGGAGCTGCCAGTGGTTACTAGGATTAATAAAGTAAATGTTTATGATAAAGCAGATATCTTTTCATATACCTCTCTTTTTGATTTGCTTCTCATTCCAGGCAATTTAGAGAGTTAAACTGTAGTAAACATTTTTTCATTATATCTCAGGTTGTTATGCAAGAAAAAGAATCAAACTAAAAATCATTGACTACCAGTTTATATTATTCCATAGCTTTCCTTCATGAGAATGCTTCCTTTTATACTTTTAAGAAGATATTCATTTTTTTCAAGTATATCTGGCAGAGATATGCCGGAGCATACAGTATAGCCATTCTCAAAATTTGCTAGTCATTTCTAATCATCGGGAAAGCTTTAAAAAATAGTTGTAGATTCCAGGGCTGGGGATTTAGCTCAGTGGTTCCACTGCCTGCCTCGCAAGCACAAGGACCCGAGTTTGATCCGCGGTACCCCAAAAAAGTTGTAGATTCCAGGTCCTTGGCCTGGAATTGAATTAGTATTGAGTTAGCCCTGGAAGTTGGGCTCAGGAGTTTATTTTTCCTTAGATAATTCATGCTCTGTTTGGAAAGCACAAATCTGGTTCATTTGTATGGCCATCACCACCAATCCAAACCATTTGCAAGATGGAGAAACCAAGATCCAGACACATATCAAAGGACTTCTCCAAGGTCATAAATGAGTGGAAGAGTCTAAAGAAGCCGCTGTCCTGAGTCTTAGTTCTGAATTCTATTTGTTTCTAGATGGCATTTTCTATGTGTAATTATGGATCTTTTCTCTCTTTTTTTCCTGAATATCATATAAGATTTTCAGAAGTGACAAACTTATTTTTGTTAGCTATTAGAATGCATTCTCTCTCTCTCTTTTTTTTTCTTTTTTTTTTTTTGCCAGACAGCTTCTCATTATGTAGTTCAGGCTGACCTTGAACTCATTATGTATCCTAGGTGGGCCTCAGACTCACAGTAATCCTCTTGTCTCAGCCTCCCAAGTACTGGGATCGCAGGTGCAGCATCATATCTGGCTGCTACTTTTTCTTTGTGTCCCTAGACAACAAATTTATCATAAACTGTTGATATATTGACTATGGTGATAAAGACAATATGATAAAATATATTTTTTAATTTTCTGTCGGATATGATCTGAGGCATTGCACTAAAGAAAAGATTTTGAATCGTATTAAGAAAATGAGAGTTATCTTTGTCACTTGAAGATTATTCAACATCTAAATTCATTTAGCACTATGGATTTTTTAGGTCCATCGTCAATATGAATAGACTCTTATTTATACCCTACTTTTAATGCACCCCATATCATACCAGTTTGAATTTGGCTATTTCATCTGCTAAGAAAGACATCCTAAAGATGTTTATGCTAGTTTTATTTCTTCATTTGAATGGTTACTTCTTGGTTTCATAATCTAATGAAAAGGAACAGATTTCTAACTTTACGGAAATCATAGACAAACTTATTTAAAATTGTATACAGTACCTAAAAGCAGTTTGGTATGTTTTTATTCTTATGCTGTTTGTCATTAATTGAATAGTCAGCAATTCGTTCTTGTCTCGCGGTGGGCCCATTTATTCAGTAAACAGCAAACTTCCCCTGTGAGCTACTAATTCGTGTATTTCATTTACATAGGTTATGTAGAACCTTATTATTTGGTGAGTCCAAGCATTTTTTAAAGTTAAGAAGTGGGTGGCATATTCCCTCTTAAAAGCTATATTTACTTTTTTCTATTCCTGGTTTATGAATAACCCTGATGCTTTCAGAAAAGTTATTTTTTCTCATAATCTTTTTGGTAGGTTTCTTCTTATTTTAAAGTAACCACTAGGTAAAAATTAATTATTATATTTTACTGTTAGTACATCATGTTGGAACACATTAATGGAACATAGATGGAAAACAACATCCTTGACCATACAGAATGTTGCCTGTTCCTTTAGTAGAATATAGTTCTTAATTCTGTTGTATTTGAAGGGTGACCAAAATCTGAGTGCTCAGGGAGGAGTCGCCTTGTTGACTGTACAGAAGAAAAATGGACCCATAAAAGCAGTTTAGAATCACTAGATTCCTCACTTGGGAAAGGAGTAGATGTGATTAAATACTGGTTTTTGAAAGTGCAAAAATTATTTAAAGGCAATTATATAAAATTGAACAAAAATTGTATTAAATTACATAAGCAAGCATTTGGTTCAGAATTTAAAAAATTGCTCAAGTGGAGAAAGATAATAGAATTTACATTATGGCAGATCTTTTAAAATTGAGTATGTATTTTCATGCTTTCATTGCTTTGTTGTGGATTTCTGGAAGACAATGGCTTGTCTGAGTATCTTGAGTTTGAATGTACTATTTTCAGATGTATGAAATAAAGGAACTAGATTTTAGGTTTAATTCTATACAGGGAGACTCTGAAATGTGTGACTTAGTTAAGGTAAAATGGGGGAAGATGGAGGAGTTTTTCTTTCTGCATCTAACAGTAGAGAAGTAGGTAGACCAGAGACTTGAAATGTGCCCATCGTCCATTTCTGGGTGCAGAGAAGCTTTTCAGAATGCGTGTAGATAGGGTTCCTTATTCCTTTTTATGGATACAACCCAGAAGTTGTTCACAGAATTTCTTTTCCATCCCTTTGGCCAGAAGATCATCTTTTGCCACTCCAAGCTGTAAGGAGATTAGGGTAGTATGAGGCCGGCTAAAACTGGGGAATATTATAATTAAAAAAGGAGAGAATCTAAATAAATAGTGAAAAAAGGAGAGAATGCTGATAGACAGTAGGAGTTCTCTGCCACAGTATGAAAAATGATTGTAATATCTGAACATACAAATAATATTGACATTGCCTTACATGCAAATGCCTATAGTTCCTGCTACTAGACAGGCTGAAATAGGAGAGTTGCAAGTTCAAGGCCAGCCTGCGCAATTAGTGAGACTATGTCTCAAAATAAAATTTTAAAAAAAGGGCTCAGTGGTAAATTGTTTACCTAGAATGGCTGCAATTTTCAGCATCACATTAAGGGGCAGGGCATATTTAGATGTGTGTTAATAAATTTATTGAATTGTATTTACATAATATTTACATTTTTGTCAAGTAGAAATAAAAAAATCAACAGGCAAACCTTAGAATTCATTCAGTATTCTCTAAAAAATGGCCTTTTTCTCAGCAGCCTTCAAAGTTATAAAATTTATTGAGATGAATAGAGTTAGTTTGACATCTTTTTTTCTCTGAGAATGTAGTACACATTTAGACAAGTTCCTTTGCCTTTAAAAAACCACATGAAGGACCAGGGATTTAGCTCAGTGGTGCCACCACCTGCCTCGCAAAGTGCAAGGTCCCAAGTTTGATCCCCAATACCACCCCCCAACCCACCCCCCACAGAAAAACAGCATGCTAAAATTTTGAAGAAGTAGGCTTCACACAGAGCTTTGGAGAAGAGTTTTTACATACAAATCCACTTTAGAAAGAAGCTGCCGGTGCCGCTGCTGTGGCTGTTGACTAGAGGATTGGTTTCAGCCACCAAGAGGAAAACTTCAGCAATGGCGGATGCCCATGTCATTACCTAGCACCCACTTGTTGCTGCTATTCTAGAGGCTAGAAACTGACAGGTCTGCTTACGGAAAGTCTAAACAACACCACTACTAGCTTCTGCCCTCCCCTCTCCCCATGATATCTTTTTCTCCTTTAATGTGCTGTGCTGTGAGAGTACACTAGTGTGGTAAGTGCTATGTTCAGTGCAGAAAGTCTAGCCGAAGAAAGGCTTGGGAATATGGTTTATTTTTACCTCAAGTGTAGAGCAGGCATGCTGGAAACACTTGAAGTTCTACATCGTTTGTCTTAGAGGACCTCAGCTAGGTGTATTTGTCTAGTTTGTTGCCTTTATACTTGTAGTTAGGTGTATATGCATTTCTGGGAAAGAGTAATAAGCCAAAACTGTATCATTTTTTGTTTAAAATAGTTGAGTTATTAAACTTAGGAAGTATGCTGCTCTAAGCCATAACTTTATTTGGTATCCCATCAGGAAGTTTCATTACATGAGAACCAAAATGTCATGAATGTTAACCTACACAACTTCCAGAAATAGTTTGTAAATAGTTGAGTTAAATAGTGTAACTGATAAATGATTCCAAAATGTTATTCCAATCCATGACATGAATTGCTCTTGTCTTTCTAAAATCTAAAGGAAGCAGGTAGATTGCAAAAACATTCTTTTTATTAAATTATTAGGGGGAAAGAAACCTTTAACTCCCAAGATGGATAGGAACAACGTTGAGTATTAAAAAATGGTGGAATATATAATCAAAATGAAAGCTACTCCTTATATCAATTGACTATTGCTGTTTATCAGTAACCATGCAGTGTCAGCAACATAAAACATTAATTATTTTTCACTCCTCTTTGGGTCAGATGGGAAAGCTTTAGTGATGCTGGCTGAGGGGCTTTAAGCCACAGACTGGGTCCACCTCAACTTTGCATGGCTCTCATCCCCATGGGCCAGCAGACTATGCAATCCCTTGGTCTCTTGCAAGTCTTAAAAAAATCTCTTTTCCCCAGTTTTTGCATATGTAAAATCACTCTAATTATACTTGTTGTACTTCTCAAAATTATTGAGGCCATCAAATGAAATACATGAAAACAGTATATTCATGTAAATAATAAAGTAAGTATATCATAAAGTCCAGCAATAATTTATTATATAGTCGTCTTAAAAATAGCTAGAATATTATAAAATGTTTCCTAAAAGATATATAACACATTCATAATTAGAACATTAAAAACAAAAACATGCAGGCTAGCCTTTATTCAGAAAATCTAATGAACTATGATATAAATATAGCATCAAGTTCTATTAAGGGTACATAAATTCAAAGTGCTATATGGGGCTAACAACAGTTCTAGCTTGTGAGGCACTGCAAATTAGATAATCTATAGTAAACAATACCATTATTTTACTGATATTTTGAATTACTATTTCTTGTGTTTCTCACAGATTTCGGTAGAATTAAGATTTTTATTATTAAATAATTAAATGAGAGAAAAACTTTATTTTTCCTGTGGCAATCAAATCACAGCAGAATGGTTTATTTTTGGTACATATAGTGGAAAAGTTAACACCAAGTTAAAAGTCATTGTAATATACCACCGGGGATTCAGCTCAGTGGCACCGTGCCTGCCTTGCAACTACAAGGTCCGAAGTTCGATCCTTGGTACCAGAAAAAAAAAAAGTCATTGCAATATAAATATGAAAAGTAAAATACTGATGGGAAGAAAAACAAAAAAATTATGTAAATGATAATATTGGCTCCAATAAGAAAAACATGCAACATTATGTACATGATATATGATGTTGGAATATAAGCAGGTATCTTGTCATAAAATGAAAAACAATATTTGCTAACCTACAAGTTGTGTGACAACTCAACTTTGTCAAAAACACATACAAATCTCAGAAAATATGTATTTTAATATAAAATATAGTGTCAAATGTCTTTTGTTACACAGAATATGGATTATATGTGCCAAAAATTTAAAATAAATGTACCAAAATCCCAAAAACTAATAAAAATAATTTAAAATTTTAAGTATAGTAGCCTATACATCATAATTTTAAAGAGAAAATGTAACTACATAGACACCGATTGTACTTCAGAGTAAATAGTACATTTGAATTCACCATGTACAATAAAAAACACCATGGATTAAGGACAAAGTCACTCAAAAATACAAAATTAAATTGACAATATTTTTATATTAAACCCTACAGATACATAATTAAATATCTACAAGCGATTTACTGAAAATTACACAATGTAGGTACTTTAGGATATCTCTATCTGGGATTTGTATTTTCTGGCAAATTTGGGAAGTAATTTGGCATTTCTGTTTTAATTACTGCTATGGGTCTCCACTACGTAGGAATTTTTCACAGAATTTGAAAAATAGACTCACACACATATATATGTTCTCCCCGGTGAAACTTCTTTCGTATGTTTAATAATGTGTGTGGACTGACATCTATCCCATATTACTTATATATTTATGGTTTATCCTCAGTGAGTTTTTCATATATTTGACAATCAGGTGTGCTGCAATTTTTCACATTGCTTACATATGTATGATTAATACCCAGAGAGACATTTTTCATGACTTTGACAATCACGTGTGATGAAAGCTTTCCCACATTACTTACATAGGGTTTTTCTCAGTGTGAACTCTTTCCTGTATTTGATAATATCCATGTGTGATGGAAGCTTTTGCATGTTGCTTACACATAGGGCTTTTCCCTAGTGTGAACATTTTCATGTTTGACAGTGACTGTTTATTCTGAAAGCTTCCCCCCAGTCATGCTTTTGATACTCAGAATGTGTGGCAAAAGCTTTCCCACATTGCTTACCTACATAGGGCTTCTCCCCATTGTGAACTCTTTATGTCTTTGACAAGCACTATGGGTGCAGAAAACTTTTCCACATTGCTGACAGAGGTAGGGTTTCTCCCCAGTATGTATTCTTTCATGACTTTGACAACTGCCGTGTGTGCTGAAAGTTTTCCCACAATGCTCACATTCATAGGGTTTCTCCCCAGTGTGAACTCTTTGATGTCTTTGACACCACATGTGGTGAAAGCTTTCCCACATTGCTTACATACATAGGATTTGTTTCCAGTATGAACTCTTTCAGGTGTTTGACAATCAGTGTTTGTGCTGAAAGTTTTCCCACGTTGCTTATATACATGGGGTTTCTCTCCAGTGTGAAGTCTTTCATGTTTTTGACACTCATCACGTGTGACAAAAGCTTTTCCACATTGCTTACATACATAGAATTTCTCCCCAGTGTGAGCTATTTCATGTCTTTGATGAACACCGTGTGTGTTCAAAGCTTTACCTCCAAGCTTACATACATATTGCTTCTCCCCAGTGTGAGCTCTTTCATGTGTTTGCCAGCAACTGCTTTCCCTGAAACATTTATCACATTGCTTACATACACAGGGTTTTTCCCCACTGTGAACTCTTATGTCTTTGACATTCACCAACTGAGCTGAAAGTTTTCCATACTAATTACATACATAGGGTTTCTCCCAAGTTTGAGTCCTTTCATGTCTTTAGCAAGCACTATATGTGCTGAACAGTCTCCTACATTGCTTACGTATATTTGGCTTCTTCACAGTGTGAATTCTTTCATGTTTTTGACAATCATCACGTGTGCAGAAAGCTTTCCCATAGTGCTTACATACATAGAATTTCTCTTGGGTGTGAACTCTTTCATGTATTTGACAAGCACTGTGTGTACTGAACGCTTTCCCACATTGCTTACATACATATGGTTTCTCCCCATTGTGAACTCTTTCATGTCTTGGACAAGTACCACATGTGATGAAAACTTCCCTGCACTGCTTACATACATAAGGTCTCTCCTCTGTGTGCCTTCTTTCATGTATTTGACAATCACTGCATCTGCTGAAAGCTTTCCCACATTGTTTACATATACATGGTTTCTCCCCAGTGTGAACTCTTTCATGTACAAAGGCCTCTCTAAGGTGAGTTCTTTCACTAAGATCAGTGTAGGATTTCCCACATTGATCATGTTCACAGGGTTTCTCTCTAGCCTTTGTCCTTGCATGCTTCTGAAAGAACTGAAAATCATTGCAGTGATCACATTTATATAGATTATTTTCAAATCCCAAGTATTTATATGGTTTCAATGTAATGTGAGCTGTGATGGGCACATTTCATGACAAAGGCCCAGTCAGAGGCCTCTTACAAGCAGGGCTTTCACCTGGTGTTAAACCAGCTTTTTCATGTCCACTTTAACATCTGGAGTCGAGAGGAATATTTTCTCATATTGATTCCAAGCTCTGTATTGATAGCATTTCTCTACTTTATTTTCAAGCTGTGTGTGTGTGTGTGTGTGTGTGTGTGTGTGTGTGTGTGTGTGTGTGTATACACATCTTTGCTTTGTTTTTGTTTATTTTTGTCCTGGGAATTGAACTCGGGTCCTTGCACTTGTGAGGCAGGTGGCAGAACCACTGAGCTAAATCCCCAGCCATCAAGCTATATACACCTTTGGAAAATATTGGTGACATTAAATTCAACTTGGCTCCATTTCCTTGACTGTCACGTTTGTGCTCACCCACTGATTCTCGAGGAACATCCTTTTTCCTCATGAGTGCAAATTACTTTAGATTGTTCCAGGAATTTTTATATTTTTCTTCAACTTGTTATCATAGGCTCTTTCTATAGCAGCTGTGTTCTTAAAGGTTTCCCCCATCACATCTCTGTAGAGCTTTTTTTAGAATGGATTCAGCAAAGCCCCCTCTTCTATGGTAAAGTTCACAGCCACATCCTCAAAGGTCACTGCCTCCATTGTGTGGCATGGCGGTCTCCCAGGGTCTTTCCTATGCAGGCTGCAGCTAGTAGAAGCCACAGAAGCAGCCTGGGAAACACTGTGCTCCAGGCAGGCACTTTGGTGCCATGAGGCTGGAAGTAAGTTTTGTTTTATTCATTCGTGTATCCCCATTGCTTAGAACATTGTCTGCTATGTATTTGATGAAAGAATGAATGAAGTAATATTTTCATAATTGGAAAAAGAGCTTTAAGAATAGCTACCATGCAGTATACATGAAAATGTTAAGAATATTTACCATAATACTTATGAATAATATTTGTTATAATACTCATGATATAGGTAATATGAAGTTTGATCAAAAATGCGATGAATGCCTACATTATAAGAAATTCTTATAGAAAAAGACATTTATATCCCTCAAAATAGTCCCCTTGGCTTCAAACACACTTACCTTAATGTTCTTGCCAGTTTTTCCTGCAGTTCTGGATGTCTTTTTCTGTATCTTTAGTTGCATTGTCCTGGCTGCCTCCATGTTCTGAATTGATTCAAAGCATTTACCTTTCGTGGTTGTTTTACTTTGGGGAAGAGCCAGACATCACAAAATGCTAGATCCCATGAGGTGGGAAAAGAGACATGGCATTTTTACAAGCTTGTATTTTTATTGGATTACACTCAGCAGCAACATTCGCCGAGTTTTTTATCACACTTTGTAGAGACACTCCCAAAACAGTGCTCCCAGAATTGCTTCAGAAAGAGATAAGAATGATGGGATAAGGGAGAGGGAATATTTCCAGAGGGATTAATAGCAGTGTCTCTTTTGATAATCAATTTTTAAAATTTAAACGTTCAGTGTCTATTTTTATTATACATCATCTCCTGAGATGTCTTTGACCCATGTTTGGCAGATTTTTTTCACTTCCTCTCATTTGCTTTTCTTAGGGACGTGCATCCTTAACACAAGAGAAAGAGAAGTTTGCCCATGAACATGAAGAAATGAGGAACCTAGAAACCATTGTTCAAGAGATAAAACCAACTGCCCTCATAGGTAAATATTTTCTCCACCATTCTCCTTCTTCCCGTTCCTCATTTTTACCTCATTGACTTTTTTACTACCAGTTTTTTAGACATACTTTAGCTTTTTGAAATTGTAATCCTTGGAATTTTAAACGAAATTATAGTCACTGAAGCATCACTACTCCATAGACGCCTATTTGTAGATAGCTGAGATCAGTTCTGTCTTCTTGGTATTACTGACTGGCTTGTGTGTATGGCCCCTTTGCTTACTCTGTCAGCCCGCTGAGACCTGGCCTGTTTGGCACTTTTCCAGGCTTGATTATTTCAGAGAGACTGTCCATCTCCAGTGGGAGGGCTTTTGTTTCTAGGGAAGATTAGGCAGTGTCTGGAGATAATTGTTTTTAGTTCTCATAACTAGAAAAGGAATTTTGAGAGGTAGAAGGGACTACTGACATGTTGTAGGGAGAGGCCCGGGATGCTATTAATGATCTACAATGCACACAACAGCCTTGCTACAAGGATTTTATTCAGCTTGAAATGTCAATAGTGCTAAGGCTGAGAAACTGAACTCGAGACTTCTGGAAGACAGGGATAATATCTCAGACATCTTTATATTTCTTAGAGCAGTTAACATATACTTAAGTAAGATGTGTAATATTGTCAAATTTGTGTTTTAAAAACAATCTCAGAAGAAATTATGGGGTATATCTTTTGTTTGTGTGTACATGTCAATCTTTACTTTGCATCACACTCTAATCCTTGGAGCGCTTGTGAATAGTTGACTGTATTGAGAACAATGGTGCTAACTCTAATAAAAACTACTTATTACATTACAGAAACTTTACTAAGCTTTTAGCATTCTTTTATAAAATGTGTTCTTTCAGTCATTATGCTAATTGTTTTATTCTGTTAAAATAATTTTAACGAGTGATATTCCAATTTTGCAGTTGAATGAGATGATTGTCTTAGGTGTTAACACTGGTTTGTGAAACATAATTGCTTTATAGCCTGATAGACTAAAATGTACTAATTAAATTGCTTATAGAGAGCATATATATTGGACATAGTTTTCTGATACAAATACAAGTGATTAGCCACCAATATAGTATATTATGAGTTAAATAAATGTTGTATCTGTAACTTTTAAAAGTACCTGTTGGCATTAATGAACAATTTTTTTTTTTTTGGTACTGGGGATCAAGCTTGGGTCCTTGCTCTTGCAAGGCAGACGGTGGAACCATTGAGCTAAATCCTGGCCCAAAAAACAATTCTTTTAATTACTACTGTAATACAATGTTCTTTATTATGTTTAGGCTCTACTAGAAAATGACCTGACATATTTCTTTGTTTTGGGATATGGGTTTCTTGGGTGAGTTAATCAGTGACAGTCCTAATCACTGGTTTCTCCTGTCCTTACTAGGAGTTGCTGCAATTGGTGGTGCATTCACAGAGCAAATTCTCAGAGACATGGCTGCCTTCAACGAACGACCTATTATTTTTGCTCTGAGTAATCCAACCAGTAAAGCAGAATGTTCAGCAGAGCAGTGCTATAAAATAACTCAGGTAAAGTACAATTTGTATCTTAATAATCAAATTTGTATTAATTATAGGGGAGCCTGGGATATCTAAGGCACTTACCGTATAACCTTTAAAAATTATATAACCAAAATTGAAAGAAAAGTGAACAGATAAGAGGGATGAGAGCTATTCCCTTTCTTGAGTATTATTAATCACTTCTCTTCTTAAATAAAATAAAATAAAATGTGTTAAGTTTCCATGATAGTTTTCCTCTAGTGATTTAGAAGTATTTAAGATTTAAATATAAAAGTTAAATAAAAATAAAAAGCTGGGGGCCGGGGATTTGGCTCGCAAGCACAAGTACCCGAGTTTGATCCCCGGTACCAAAATAAAAAAAGTAAATAAATAAAAAGCTTGTTTTTAGATAGTTATTAAAATAGATTTTAACTATCTAGTCCCAAACACTGAAGCATATACTATAAAACCACAGACTAATTTTTGCTTTGCTAAATTGTGGGTTTGGACTTTAATGCCATGGGTGGAGCATTTGGATGGCTATCTTGATATCCAGCCAGGTTGGGATAGGTTGAGGGATAGCCTCAAGGCTTCACTGTTGTACTGTTTTAAAAAACAGTAGAATGTTTATAACTAACATATTTGAGTGATAGGTTGGCAAAAGACTTTTGTTCCTTTCAAAGACACAAAAATGTTACAATAAAGTAGGGGTTGAGACATACCCATCTAACGCTTTCATTTTGCAAATAAAGTCAGAAAATCAAGCAGAAGGATAAACAAACACAAAGTTAGGTCACTGCTTGAGTTAGAACATGATGGCTCTACTTCTTTACTACTATATTCTTAAATGCTCATTACTAGAATTAATTTTGGGGGGAAGAACTCTGTTGTTTACTGCCTTTATTTAGGATAACATCAGTATTTCACTGTTTAAATTTGTATCTCATCTATAAATTGACATGATTTCTCACATCCTTCAGAAGCCCTTAAATCTTTAAAGGAGTAAAATCACTTAACTTTTTGAGTAGTAACAAAATTTTGGCATAAAAGTTTGTACATAGGAAGCACAAAATAAGCAAGTGTTTAATTATTTTGTCGAAATAAATACACTTCGAGAGTTTAGACTCATCTGCAATACATACATACATATCTATATATAGATATATATGTATATCTATATATATACATATATATATAAAATCATAAAATAATATAAAATACCTGGCCCTCAACTCTATATGATCTTAACATAATGTTCCTATACTATTAGACATAAAATATTGAAAGTCATTTTGAGGCTGACAATTAAGCCCTTGCCTAAATGAATAAGATTTCTGGTACTCTAATACGAATCTGTCTTTTTTTATCTTTAGGGGTTTTTAAGTGGAAACATGTATAGAAATGGTTGATGGGTCTATGGGTTAGACCACAGCAGAGAACCTAGTGACAGTGTTAGGGTATCGTGTGTTTTACACACTTCTCCCAGGAACAAAGTATTAGATAAAGAACAGTAATAATCACATTCTAGAACCTGTTGCCCAACATCACAAGGGGTTGCCTAGATTTTCTGGGAAGCTAATGAAAAGTTAGGTGTCTTTCCAAGCACTCATTATTTTGGCTATGGGATAGTTCTAATACATTTGGTTTAGAATAACCTACTTACTTTTAAAGTTAGTGATATGTGTTTTTTGTTGCAGGGACGTGCAGTTTTTGCCAGTGGCAGTCCTTTTGATCCAGTTACTCTTCCAAATGGACAGACCCTATATCCTGGCCAAGGAAACAATTCCTATGTGTTCCCTGGAGTTGCTCTTGGGGTTGTAGCATGTGGACTAAGGAACATCACAGATAAAATCTTTCTCACTACTGCTGAGGTACTGTAAAATACTTAAGTTTTCCAGGGCTGAAAAATTGGCGCAGACTCATTTGTCTAATGTTTTCTTTAGCATCTCAGCTCCCTCTCTAGAAAACTAAAGTCTGAAAAAGAAAAAAGTCTTTTCCATTCAAGAATATGGGGTGGGTATCAAACTCATATTGAATCATTAATAAAACATTCTTCCTTGATAACTTTTGGATAAATTGTGTTTTCATTTCATAGAAGGAACACATTTTATACTCATGCTCTTGATCAAATTCTGTGATAATAGACATTTAGAATACTGTTTCCAAATCATGATTACGTGATAAATACTTCTCCACACTAATGGTGTTTACCATTAGGGGTTCAGTACAGAAGACAGAAACCATGCTAACAGAAATGAAATTTAAATAAGGAATTAAGTGTTTGTAAAATCATGAAAAGGACAGAAGAAGTAAGCTCTAGACTGAGCCTTCAGGAAAAATTCTGTGACTATCAGAACAGGTCCAGTAGGTAATTTTGTATGTCAAGAAATTTGAAAAAATATGATTTCAAGCAAGCTAACAGGTTGGCCACAGTTTCAAAGATACTGGCAGAAGACATGAAGAAGTTCTTATTTCAGAGACAAAGGACTTTATTTATCATAGCATAAAAGATGCCATGAGTCTCATGCTCCTCCCTATCAGCTTCCCTTGCCTCCTAAGCTTCAGTGGGATGATAACAGTGATTGGCATGTATTTTTTAAAATTAGGAACTTTTGTTAATCAGAGCATTCATCTGGTTGATACTATGTTTTCAGATTTGAACAGGATGTAATTCATGAAAGAAACTTGTGATATATATATAGCATTATGCTGAATTGAATCAAATATAACTTGGTCAATTTTCAAATATGTTTATGTTGCATATGTGTTATTCTTTCTGTTGTGAAGGAAAACCTGAAGAAAGTAGTCAGATTGCTGTGGTACTGATGTCATCTAAAGTAGCATATCCCAGTGGTTAGCACCTGGCTTCTTTTGTAAGAACAGGTGTTGAGAAGCTAATGTTCTGCTCCTGTCTTTTTTTACTGTATTTAAAAGCACAAAAGCTGGTGTCTCAGGTTTTCTGTAATGCAAAGATACTGATAAACTGAAAAAGATGTCTCACTACAAAAGCATTTTATTTATTTATTTTTTTCTCATTGAGTTGATTGGTACATTTTAGGTACACAGTACAGTTATGTTCCTCACTGGGATCTTGTACCTTTTCATGACAAGCCTTGGTTCTCATTTTTTCCCCTTGTCCCTGCCCTCCCTTCAGCCCCTCCTCCCTTCCCTATTTACAAACACTTTATTTCCATTTTTTCATTTTCTCATATTTTTTTCTTTTCCCTTATTACCTTTCCCCTACCCTTTCCATTTCTACAACTTTAGTCCTTTTCTTCTTATTTCACATTGTCAATTATATCATTAGGATCTTATGTACCATTGTAGTTTTCACACAAGAAAAACTATTTGGTATTTACACATGTGTGATTTACTTATTTCACTTAGAAGTATATCCTCAATATGTGTCCATTTTCCTATGAATGACTCTAAGTTCTCATTCTTTATGACTGAGTAGTATTCCATTTTATAGGAAAACCACATCTTTATCCAGTCTTGAACTGATGAGCAAATGGGCTGTTTCCAAGTTTGAGCTATTACAAACTGCAGCTGTAAACATAGGTGTGCATATATCACGGTGATATGATTCTTTTAATTCTTTTGGGAAGATACCAGTCAGAGGGATGGCTGGGTCAAAAAGCATTTTAAAGTTGTTTTTTACATTAAGGAAAATGTAGTCAGTCACTGCCTTTTAAAACAGGCACATCAGAAGAAAAAGATTCTGTAGCTGGTGTTTTTCTTCCTAAATAACTCTAGCACCCTCTAGTGACAAATGTTATGAAAAATATAGAATAGTTAGTGATCACTACCA
>NW_022900926.1:48907288-48967802 GCF_012274545.1 Fukomys damarensis | reverse complement strand
AAAGTGCTTTTCTTATCATAGCTAGTAGATTTCTCTGACTATATCTTTTGGTCTTTTCACTGGTTTTCTCTTAATCTTCAGTATAACATTCCTGTTTCTTATAGTACTTCAATTACATTTATTGTTTTTTCTCCTTTTCCTCTCTCTTAACTAAGGCCTCTCCCCAGCACATTATTTTTTTTTTTTTGGTCCTAACTCTCTTCAGCTATTTGTCATGTAAATTCAAATATTTTGCCCATTCATTTGTTTCTCTTAGTCTTCATCCTAATAGTGGCCAACACTGTCTATGCCTAGTCTCTAAAGCTGAAATTTTATCTTAACTCCAGTTTCCTGTTGAATAATTTTCCTAGAAATATCTTGCTATGTCCTTAAAAACAATATGCTTAAAAGCATACTTATCATCTTTCATCACTCTCAACATTCGTATTTATAATAGTGACACCTTCTCTCCAAGCAGGCACCAAACCTTGGAAGCCTGGCAGTCTTGTCATTCTGCCACATCCCAAAGCTTTCAGATATACCATGCATATGTTTACCTGTGTAATGCTTTATCGCTTCCCCTGCCTGGAAAGCCCTGAGAATTACCCTGTCCTTGAGGGTACTGCTTACACCTAACATCATCCTTAAGTCTTTTTGTGACAAATATGGTTTGTCTTAATCTTTCTTCTTGGCCACGGGTGTCCTTCCCCCCCGCCCCAGTTCATAGTTTATTTAACAATAATAATAAATTAAATGTATACAGTGATCCAGTGTTCATATTTATAAGTAATCAGCTTTAATTGCATGATTTATAAGCTGTAGTTGTCCTTTTATTAAACATATTGACATTTAATTTTATTCCTAGTTGTGTTATATTCTTGATATTTCAAAAAGATTAGACTATAAATTTTTTTAAAGTTTATATTTTAAAAGATTAATTAAATTGTAGATTTTTTTGGTAGTATTTGGGATTGACCCAGGGCCCAGGGTTTTCACACTGAGCTATTGCCCCTGTCCTTTTTATTTATTTTTAAATTTTGATACAGGATCTCACTGAGTTTCCCAGGCTGGGCTCAAACCTCTTCAGCCTCCCAGAGTACTGGGACTACAGACATGGGCTACCATGCCTGGCTGATTATTTTCTTTAAAGAAAGAATCTTACATATACTTCTTTCAGAGTTCAGATAGCACCTAGGCAATGTTATACACAAAGCAGAAACAATACTTATAAAGTTGATTAAATAAAACTAGTCATATAGCTTACCAAGAAGAATGAATACAATACAATACAATACAGTACACAAAATTCACTGCCACATGGCCCAAAAAAGGAAAGTCCTCATTGTCCAGATCATATGTTATAATTAACAAAAATAACACATAAGAAATCTAGGGCCAGGGATTTAGCTTAGTGGTTCCACTGCCTGCTTCGCAAGCACAAGGACCTGAGTTCAATTGCCGGTACCAAAAAAAAAGAAAGAAAGAAAGAAATCCAGTGAGTTTTTGTTTGGCAAAGCAGGTTTAATAATTTAAAGTTATAGTAAAAATGGTAGTTTCATCTTATATGGAACTAGAAATCTCATGTATTAGCAACTATCTAAAATAGTATTTCTGGACATTTCTATGTTATGTAGAGATTTTTAACTTTTCTGTCACCTGGGTTCAGTCTTCTGGAATCTAATGAGAGCGCAGAGTGCTGCCTTGTAGACTATAAGGTAGTTTGGGACTAGGCTTCTCACCCTGTGTTCATGCCTAGGAGACAAGCTTTGGCCTCCCATCCTCACCCAGCTCTGTCTCAGCCACCTGCTGGTGTCTTCTCTACCTTGCTGTTGTCTTCTTCACCTTGCTCTACCTCTTTCTGATATTTGCCTGGAGGTACCCAGAATGGTTGCCATGGACAATAGCATATGCAGGAACCTTCAGTTCACTTAAGCCACTGGATAACTGAAAAGCCAGCTGCTACAACATTGTCAGAATGAAATTGCCTTGGACAGCTGCCTTCCTGTGTCTGAAGAGTCCTTTCCCCATTAATTTTGTTGTCCTCTTCTTCTTTTTTCTCCTGTCCTTCTAATATAGTAATTAGAAAGTATCCAACATTTTATGAAATAATACAAAGGAATTGGAATGAGAGAAAACCTAGACTCTGTTCCCATCTTTTTCACTGATTGTGTGATCCCAGCAATTAGTATACCTCTTAGGCTCAGTGTTTAGATTGATAGTAAAAGGAGAATGAAATTACATGATTGTCATTTCCGAAAAACTCAATATAAAAATAAAATATGACATAAAAGATAAAAAAGAGAGAAAAAAGTCATTGTAATCTAGCATGGACAGTGTAGCTAAAAGCATTCCTTGATTTAATATAATTGTCTTAGATGTTTTATGTTTCTTGGCCTATTGGTCTGGTTATTAATCTGTATATATGATAATTAGCTTTCTAAGCGCTTATAAGATAAACTAATGGCTGGCAGAAGAACCACTGAGCTAAATCCCAGCCCTAAAATAAACTAATGGATTTGATGGTGGCAAAATAAAAGGGTGGGGGTGAAGTGAAAGTAAAGAGAATTGAAATGTGTTGTGTACATGTACCAATTCCTTACAATGAATGTAATCATTATGTACTGTGAACATGTAATACGAAAAAATTTTAAATAAAACAAATTATATGCTTGCCATTCCCTTAGTTATCTGTATGGCTACCACCATGTATAATGTGATAATATAAATGTTTTTCTTCTCTTTCCTTTTCTTTTTTAAGATTATATCCCAGCAAGTATCCAATAAACACCTTGAAGAAGGCCGACTCTATCCTCCTTTGAATACTATTAGAGAGGTTTCCCTGAAAATTGCAGAAAAGGTAAAGTCACTCATACTCAAGTCTTATTATTTTTCCTTCCTCCTCTTGCTAAGTAAGAACTTTTAATATTAAAAGTCTGCTTCCTTGAAATATATACTTGCTTCATTTAACTCTCTCTGAAGTCAGGGAAATGAGACATACTGATTCATGGAGCTTAGGAGCTACATTTTATCCTTAGGAATGAAAGAATTGAAAAGGATCATTAAGTTCCTTGTTCTTTTCCTATAATTTAAATAATTCATTAGGGTTTCCTTTTAGTCTGGTCCCTCCCATTTTATTTCACCTTACTTCATTTATATTTTTCCATATCACACTTGTGATAATTGCCAAATTACTGAAGATGTGGCAAAGTGACAATTAGACCTGAAACCACCTGCCAAATCCATGTCTCTATGATTTATGGCATCTTAAAGGACTAGGATCACAGTTGATCGTGCTGCATAGAAGGAAAAGGAGGGCAAAGAACTCAAAAGCTTTTGGAGTGGCAGAGAATCTATTTAGAAGAGTTAACAAGAAGAATCTAAAAGCAGGAAAATTTTCTGTAACTAAACTGAGATAAATTGACTCCTTGAATTATAGGTGTATTAATTTGCTGGGACTTCCATAGTCAAATACCATAGACTGGGTTGCTTAAACTACAGAAATTTATTTTCTTGTATTCTGGAGGCTAGCAGTCCAAGATGGGTTTCTCCTAAGGCCACTGTATTTGGCTTGCAGGAAGCTGCCTTCTTTCTTTCTGTGCATGCGTACTCCTGGTGTCTCCTCTCTCCTCTTCTTACAGGGACACCAGACAAATTGGATTAGGGCTCACCCTCTGGCCTAATTTTAACTTTATGATGTCTTGAAAGGCCATATCTCCACATATGGGAATATTCTGAAGTATTAGTGGTTAGGACTTCAGCATATGCATTAGGGGGATGGGAGGAACCAACATTTAGCCCCTACCAATAGTTATGTGTGTAAAGTGGGATTTTCAACCTCAGCCATGGGGTACTTTGGCTGGATAACTATGGTGGCTGTGCAGCTGTGCTACTGTGCTGTGTTTAGCAGCTCATAGCTTCTGCTCCCTAGATGTCAGTAGCATCTGCACTGTAGTCACAAGCAAGAATGTTGTCAGACATTGCCAAATGTCTCCTGGTGACCAAATTGCTCCTAATTGAAAAATCACTAATTTGAGCTATTAAGCAAGTTTATCTAAACAACACTGTTTAAAAGATTCATATATCATTATTGTTCTTGTTGACTGAAGGTAGCTTTCATCAAGAGCAATGAACTATCACTAAAGTCTAGATAACAATCTGCTTGTTCATCTATTTGTGAGAGTATGCTCATGTTTTTAATAATTTGTACTTAGGGGTTTTTAACTAGTTTGAACTATTAATATGCTGAACAGCAATTAACATTGAAGTTATTTTGACAATTTAAGTGAAAATAAGTGCATGTATGTTAGAGAAGAAAGTAAGGAATATAAAAAGATGTAGATATACCTGGAACAATGGAGTGCATAGACAGGATGTGGGGAATCAGATGTTTGACATTGATAGAAAAAGGGAATACTGATCACTGCTGTCCTGGGCCGGGTGCAGGAAGGGGAGCTGAGCTTCCACAGAGCCTGTGTCAGCACAGGAGATACTGCAGAAAGAAAGAATGGATAAGCAAAGGTACCAGTGGCACAACTGTACAACTCTTAACAAGAAGATGGATGTGACTAAAACTTAAAGTGAGGCTAGATTGAAAGATCTGCAAGTAATTCACATTGTAATAATGGTGAAGCCCAAGATGTGGTGGGAGATTGCCAAGGGAGCAAAGGAGAAGTGATTAGGATTTTAAGAAGAGACTGCAAACTGAGCACAGTGTCAGAAATTAGAGATGGGACACTTTCACCCTCCTGGAGGTAGAATCAAACTGAATATTAGAAAGAAAAAGATTGGCCTCAGAAAGTTATCAGAGACTTTCACAGAGTCAGTTTCTGTACAAGAGATTCTGAAGTTAGGAGAGAATTAGGAAAGTAGTGAAATGTAAGCTACTTTGCCAGAGTGTTTGACATTGACAAGAAAGAGAAAATGAGAGAGATCCTTACTGTACTGTGCCTTAGGAATAGAAAGGAGAGGTGATCATCTACAAAATTTGTGTTAGTAGGGTGTTAGTGTGTTCTATTGCAGAAGCAACATGACCATTGCAAACAGTCACAGGAATCTTGCTGGTGATGGCAGTAATCTAAAAGTGAGCCTATTAATGCTTCCACAATTCTGAGTTCACTTGTTTAATTGTTCACTTAAAATGTTCACTTAAAATGGCTGAATTTCCAGACTTGGTGGCTCATGCCTGTAATCCTATTATTCTGAAGGCTGAGGCAGGAGAGTCACCATGAGTTCGAGGCCAGCTGAACTGTATTGTGTGACCCTGTTGTGAATTTCTTTATGGTCACATTTAAATAGATTTCTACCATTCACACTTTCCTTAGTTGCTTATATCATTGTCTCTGCTTGCTACATGATATATAATGTCATTTTCATTTTATATCTTCTTTGCTTGTATGATTTTATTGTAACACACTGAGTTTTCTTGGAAACAAAGATAAATTATGTTAATTTTTTATTGAGCTTATTGGTACAATCTAGGTATACAGTACAGTTACATTCATTATTGGGATCCTGTACCTTTACATGACAGGTCTTGATTCTCATTTTTTCCCCTTGTCCCTGCCCTCCCTTCACCCCCTCCTCCCCTCTCCATTTACAAACACTATATTTCCATTTTTTCATTTTCTCATATTTTTGTCCCTCTCCCTTATTACCTTTCCCCCACCCTTCCTACTTTCCCTACACCTTTAGCCCTTTACTTCCTATTTCACATTATTAATTATCTCATTAGGATCTTGTGTACTATTGTAGTTTTTCACACCAGAGAAACTATTCGGTATTTCAGTTAAAGAAAGCTCTGTATGAACATTAAAAATAAGGAATTCTAAAATAAAACTAAAAAGGAAAGTAAAAGAGAAAAGGCAATGATTGTAAAATTAAAATAATCCTTAATTCTGGAGATGAAAATGGTCCCTGAACATATTTAAATTGCTTCTTGCTTTTGTAGTGTTATATTATTGTTTTTGTTCCCATTATTTAGAGAATACTTTATTAGTTTCTGTAATCAGACCCACGTAGATATGACCTTACATATTTAATACAGTGTACTACCCCTGTACAAATGGGAAAAAAAAATTAACATTTCTAGACCAATATGGCTGTTAATTTCTGTACAACGCCAACGCAACATAGTAACTTGGGATAACTTTTTCCAAAGCTGACAGCACAAAGTTTCCAAAAATTCAAATTTTATATATATATATTTATATTTATATAAAAAGACCAATAATAGCAGTATGTTATGCATCAATAGCAACAGCTTTTCCAGATTCTGCAGTCATCTGAACAAAATTATAGACATTCAGCACACTACATTAAAAAAACAAAAACAAAAAAACAAAGAAAAGAATAATACCCAGAAAACCGCAAAGTTCTGCTGCTGTTGTGGTACCTGGCGCCAGTTTTTTATTAGCATCTCAATCATCATCTGAAGAGAACATTCTAGAGTAACATCATTAAATATAGCTCTGATAAAGCACAGTCACTACTATGTATGATAAAGCAGGTACAGGATACTACACATTCACAGAGGTATGATACAGTACCGTCCTACATCTATAATACTAGAATCAGTTTTGGTTTGAAATTTACTTTTTCTGCAAAGAAGATTGCTACCCCTGCTTTTTTCTGGGCTCCTGTCACATGGAGAATTTTTTTCCATCCTTTCACTTTCAGTCTGTGGGCTTCTTTTTGTACTAGGTGTGTTTCTTGTATACAACATATTGTTGGATTTTGCTTCTTATTCCATCTTGCTAGTGTATTTCTCTTGATTGGTGAATTGAGGCCATTGACATTTATGGTTATAAGTGATAAGTACTGACTTATTATTGTCCTGTTATTGGCCTTTTATTGACTCTTTTTATTTTTTCACCATCTCCTTTTAGTTTCTTGCCTTGCCTATTTGATTTGCTCTTTTGGGCCTCATGGTGTTGTTGCCTTCATTGTCTTTTTCTAGGATCTTGTTTAGAATTGCTTGTAGTGCTAGTTTGGTATTCATGTAGTTTCTCAGGTGTTCTTTGTCGTGGAAGTGTCTTATTTCCCCCTCCATTTTGAAAGAGAGTTTTGCTGGATACATCAGTCTAGGTTGGAGGTTGTTCTCTTTTAGTACTTGAAATATCTCATTCCAGGCTCTCCTTGCCCAAAGGGTTTGTGTTGAAAAGTCTGCTTTGATTCTGATGGGCTTTCCTTTGTATGTGATTTGTTTCTTTTCTCTTACTGCTTGTAGTATTTTGTTCTTCTGTTGGGTTTCTGGGATCTTGATTATTATGTCTAGGTGTAGATTTTTTTTGATTGTGGCTAGTTGGGGTCCTATATACCTCAGTTATCTGAATGTCAAATTCTTCCCCTCTGTTTGGGAAGTTTTCTGTCATTAATTCTGTGAACAGCTTTTTTAAATCATTTGTATTTTCTCCTGCTATTTCATGGATTCCTATCAGTCTTATGTTATCTTCTTTGCATCATCTAGGAGTTGTTGGATCGATTTCTCATGATCCCCTACTGTTTTTAAGAGACCTCTCTTTTCAGGGTCACTGACTGCAATCTTATCTTCTATATCTGAGATTTTATCTTCACATTCTTTTATTCTCTTGTGTACACTTTAAATGGAGTGTTTAATCTGGATATCTGTTTGAATCTGTTTTATGGATTCCATTTCTTTCCTATGTTGGGCGTTTATTGTTTCCATTTCTTTCTTATGCTGGGCCTTCATGGCTTCTATCATGGTCCTGAGCTCATCTATTTTTTTTTGTCAGTTTCTGTTCTAGAGTTTTGAATCATGACTTTCATTTTACTCTCCATCTCTATGGTTATCTGGGAAATTATTTCTGTTTTGAATTTTTCTAGAGCCTGATTGATCTGTTTTGTTACTTCCTGTGCTTTGAGTTCAGGGTGTCCTGGTGGTTCACTGTCGGCCTTTTCATCCTCGTTTGGCCTACTGTTTGCCATTGGTGAACTGGAAGTCTGTCTTTGTGTCTTGCTTAAGTGTTTTCTCATTTTTATTTTTGTTGTTGGGCTATATTCCTGATATAGTTGCACCCTAGCTTCTGGGTCTGTAACAACCCACAGACATTCTCGTCTTCATAACATCAGAGAAAACAGCTCATCAAATGAACCACAATCCTTTATCCCAACTGATACAATCAACAACACAATATGATCAAGCACAACTTGGAAACTGACCACCTGTGGTAGTCACTAATCTATCACCCTTAAACCATTTGAATCTTAATTGAAATCAAGAAGCAATCCAAAACATGTCTACAGTAAACAAACTTTTCAATATAGTATATTTACCAATTAGGATGGGGACTCAGACAGAACTAGGATGCAAGTCCCCCTGATCTCAGTTAGCTGATGGCAGAACCCCATGACACAGACTGACCTTGGGCTTCAAGGCCCAGATTTAGTTCCCCAACCTTCTGAACAGCTGAACTCCACACCATTCTACTACAGGTTTCCCACGCCTTTTCTTTAAAGATGTTCAAAGTTGGGAACTCAGAAAAAAATACCCTTTATGACCACATCTGCCTCTGCAGAGTGGGTCCAAAGACTGGCACAATCAGGAGGTCTGAGAGTGTGGGGCAGGGTGGCATTGTGGTGGTAGTTAGGGGAGTTGTGGGAGCTACCTTCCTGGCACTGGAGTGATGGCGGCTCTGGGTGGGAGAGAGCATGGTATCCTTCCTGTGGTGGATCAGGGCCCAGGCTACCTTCCTGGCTCTGCAGTGATGGCAGCTCTGGGCAGAAGAGGATTATGTTAATTTTTGACATGGATAAAATCTTCTATTGATGGGCCAGAGATTTAGCTCAGTGGTTCGGTGGCCTGCCTTGCGAGTGCAAGGACCCAAGTTCAATCCCCAGTACCAAAAAAAAAAAAATCTTCTATTGACATGTGCTCCCTAGACACTCTATTCATTAAAACAATTAATATTATTTTCTTATTTCTAGATTGTGAATGATGCATACCGAGAAAAGACAGCCACAGTTTACCCTGAACCACAAAACAAAGAAGCATTTGTCTGCTCTCAGATGTATAGCACGGAATATGACCAGATTCTCCCTGATTGTTACTCTTGGCCTGAAGAGATCCAGAATATACAGACCAAAGTTGACAAATAGCAAAATAGATGAAATTTTAAACTTCTGTAGTGATATCTTGAAGAGTTTCATAGTTTTTAAAAGTTGGAATCTTTGATCATAATATGCTTAGACCAAGATAGTTTTTAACAATCTAAAAATTTATGCAAGATTAGTATAAATTAGGATAAACTTTATACTAGATAATTTTGCTTCATTTACCTTTTGGTTACCTTATGGTTTCTATCTTAGTTATTTTGCCCAAATGCTCTTTAAATGCTGTTACACCTACTACTGAGAAATTAATCTTTTTATATAAGAAACTAATGGGAAGACCAAAATTATTAATAAATTAGTATGATCAACATTAAAACTCAAAATTCTTTTACTGACCATTTTGTTAAAATTCACTTTTTTTAAAGGTAGAAATGAATTTAGGCATATGTGAACTTTTTCTAAACAGAACGGTACTTTGTTGCCTAGAGAAAAATAACTTCTGTTGTATTTTTATTGCAGTCTTAGGTTATATTTATTCTTTTTGTGTAACTGAATTCTAACATTTCTAAGAAAGATTACTGCTGTTTACTACCTTGAGTCACCTTAAATTTTAGTGTTCTTTTGCCATTGTATCTTATAAAGTAGAGCTCTTGATACCTTCATCCTCAATCAGAAGTCCTTACTAAAAGTACCTTTATTTTCCCCTGATCAAATGCTACTCCCTATGTTACCATTCTGTTGCTGAGGCCCATGTAGGCTGTGGCCCCTATCCAGAGGTGGGTATCTCAGGTCAGCACAACCTGGGCTGTAAGAAGGGCTAAAAGGAGAATCAAGATCCTAGGGAAGGAACTGCCCTACAAAGATCTCAGGAAGCACAGAATAGGCAATGGTTTCCAGACAAGCTGGCTATCTGTTTGAGTGACCTGCCCTGATGCCCCTTTGATTGACTCGGATACGTGAGAGCTCACCGTGTTACAGTAAGTTTACTCACTTTTGGCAACTTTTAGAAAAAGTTTTGTATCTGTCCCCAATATCAGAAATTATCTGTCATTACTAAAATATTTTAGTTACCAAGGCCATTCCATAAGAATGAACAATTATACCCCAAATTGTATTTACTTTATATATTAATGAATTCAATATTTTTTTGAGACAGAATCTCATTATGTATTCCAGGCTGGCCTTGGACTCATATGTAGCCCAGGCAATCCTCCTGATTCAGCCTCCTGAGTGCTGGCATTGCAAGTATGCACCACCACACCCAGCACAACAATTTTAAATTCTTAAGTGCAGGTGCAGTAACATTTGCTATTCATTTGAAAATTTATTTGTAGAATTTTATTTTCAAAACAGTGCTTTAAAGAGTATGAGCTTGTTCAATATAAACTTCTGTGAAATGATTTTACTGAAAGCTGAAGGTTATACATTTTGTTTCCAATTTGGGTAAAAGGGGTTGGGGATTTTCTAAAGGTGACATTTACTCAAAAGTTTCCTCAATGGAGTTATTTGGAAAATATTCAGAATGCTTATCCATTTGTTGTTTGTTTTCATGTTGTCATATAAATAAATGTATTTACCTATGCAAAATATTTATTAAAGCATAGAAAAAAGAGAATGAATAAAATCTCACAATAACTTATTTTTCTTAAAATATGGTTACAATTTAATAATGGAGGATCTTGAGTTCATATGAATTTTAAAGAGTTCTAATAGTTGCTAATTTCAGTATGAATTTCATTGATTATATACATAGTAGTCATATGGTAGATACTATGATGAGTATCTTGTTCTTGAAGATAATGAAACAAGCTTTAGATATTACTTACCTGGTGTCATTTGCTCTACAAACATTATTTAATGTAATCCCCAGTTTCCTTATGAAATTGATGTTTTAAATAACTTGCCAAGCTTGTAGAACTAATAAGTGAAGGAGGAGGCTTTAAATCCAAATTTATCTTTTCTAATAGTCTGGTTTCCTTTGATGAGGCTACAGTATAGAATAGCACTTTTCCATTCATAGTTTTAAATTTTCTAGTAGATTCATAAAAAAGAAATGTGTGATTTAACATGAAATTATTGAGACTAGATTTTTTTTTTTTTGTTCTTGTTAGGTCTTCAAATTCCAGTTATATTTTTACACTTATATTTCAATTCAGTTCAGACAAACCCTGTATTGAACTGTGCAGATGTAAAAGAGACATGTATATGCGATAGCTATAACTTTGTCTATAAAAGAAGTGAAGTTTGCCAGGCATCGTGGCACATGCCTGTAATCCCACCACTCAGGAGGCTGAGGTGGGAGGATTGCTATGAGATCGAGGCCAGCCTGAACTATATAGCAAGACCCTGTCTCAAAAATCCAAAAGAAAAAGCGGAGTGCAATTTAAGTCTATGAGAAGTATTACTCCAAACTACTTTGATAATGCTTTAATAGATAAAAAATATAGCTTTATCAGTTTCTCTTCATAAGCCAGTCAAGCGAATTAGGACGGGAGCATAGACTGAGGATGAGAAAATGTATTTAACACTTTTTATAGAATGTGCATCTACAGAAAGGGAATAAATGTTAAAGTAGTAAAATAAAATAAAGCAGGAACTAGCAGAGAGAGAGAGACAGATTGAGATTCAGATTTCAGGCATAATAAATGAAGAACTGAAGACAAGAAAATTATAGAACTATTTCCTTTATAAACAGATTCAAAAATGTTGACCTACCAGCCAACCAAATCCATTAATGGTATTAAGAAAACCACTATTGTTACTGTTTAAGATAATTTAACAGGAGGCCTCTATAGAGAAAACTATGAGAAAGAAAAAGATACAAGTCGGTTGTGGCACAAACCTGTAATTTCAGCACTCTGGGAGGCTGAGCCAGGTTGATAGTGAGTTCAAGCCCACCTGGGCAACGCAGTGACTGAGGCCCTGTCTCAAATAAAAAGCTAAAGAATGGGTTGAGGAAATAGCTTAGTGAAAAGGCCCTGGGCTCAGACCCAGGACTTCCAAAAATAAGAGGTATAAGAGAGTTGTTACTATCATCTTTACAGATTATATCTGCATATGCAACCATCAGCATTACCGACTATTAAGAATTACTAAGAAAATTCAACTTTGCCATACACAAACCTGTCTTACAAACCACCAGTAGCATTTTTCTCTATCTGCAGAGATCAACTAGATTTAGATATTGTAGACAAAAAAGAGATTGTAATTTCTAATAACAAAGAAACAAAATATTTGTGAAAAAATTAGGTTTTATTAAAATATATAAAAGATGGGAAAAATAGACTGTGCCTTGTTGGGATTGCCTTAATATAAAATTGTTATTTCTCTACAGAAATAATCCACAAATTCAGCAAAATTTTATGTAGTTTAAGCTAGGCTGATTGCTGCTATAATCCTCAAATGTCAAGACTCATACCACAAAAGTATCATACTTAACATCATTGTCTAATGCACTCATTTGGGAAAGAGGGCCCTTCCATTCTGTAATTCCACCATTTTTATTATGTGGGCTCGAAAGTTTACAGAAGAACAAAACATGGAGGGTTAATTCAGGAGGTTTTGTTGATCAGTCATTTCAGCCTATATTTTACTATCTAAGAACCATTCATATGGCCCCGATGCTATAATAAGAGAAACTGAGATATAGTGTATTTTTATAACTATAAAAATACAAAGTAAGATAGATTTAATGAACACATAGCTATATCTCTGCCATAAAGCCATTTTTAGTTGAAGTTTCTAAAAAAGCACATTTATACTAAATACATCCAGAAAACCAGAAGCCCGCCCCTGTAATACATATAAAACATGCTTTTCTCTTTTAAATATAAGGAACTAACTAAAGGTGAAATCCAGCCCTGATCTAGATTAATTCCTAATTCTCAATCCCTCACCCTACCTCCTGGAGAAATAACATGATATGTCCCTACTCAGAAAAATATTGACCCCCATCTCTTAGAGTGCTTTAAAATATTCTGCTCAGTGTACAACCAAAAAGCAAAAGTATAGAAAAAAGCAGAAAAATGTAACCCCTAATGAGAAGAAAAAAATAATCAATAGAAGTAGGTCCACAGGCCACCCAGATGCATTATCACACGTGGGTTTGAAAATAACTGTTCTAATTGTATTAATGAAATTGGAGGAAGCAACAGAATTGAAGAAAAGATGAATTTCATCACAGAAATAGAATATCTAAATAATTAAGTATATATTTTTGCCAGGGATTTAGCTTAGTGGTTCTGTCACCTGCCTCACAAGCACAAAGACCTGAATTTGATCCCCAGTAACTCCCCCAAAAAATTAGGGCCTCCTGTCTAAAGAGGTGGTTACTGCCTTCCTTGAAGATCCTATAGTGTCTTCACCTGACTTAATGCTTAGCTTGCTAAGGGAAGCTAATTTACCTCATACTTCTTCCAAATTACTTTTCATAATCTCTATGTACAAAAAATCACACTGCAGCAAGTAGAAGGGCAGGGGTGGATACAGTGAAAAAGACAGACCTAGAAGAAGACTCAGACAAAAATAATTCTAGACTTTACTCATTTATATTCTGCAAAACCTGAGGAACATGTATGGGATTCTGAGAATGTCATACTAAGGAAGGAGACATTGATTTTGGATTGGGCAGAATCAACAAGAGTGTACTTGCCACAGATTCTGGATTTAGTGGGCAGCCTTGAGCAACTTGGCAGTGATTACATTGGTTCATTCAGGTTGTTGAGTGAAACTTGGGCTTAATAAAGGCCTACATGAAATGAGACTGAGAATGGAAACATTCCTAGAAAGAATATAAAGGATGGGCCGGGGATTTAGCTCGGTGGTTCCGCTGCCTGCCTTGCAAGAACAAGGACCTGAGTTCAATCCCTGATACCAAAAAAAAAAAAAAAAAAAAAAGAAAGAAAAAAAAGAAAAAGAAACAATAGAAAGGAAAATGGCTTATAAATGGAGCGATATGAGTGGATTTTTGGTGTACAACCTGACTGTCCCCATCTTAAGGATCCCATAACTAAGTGTCTTGAGAGGACTAACCAGTGACTCCCTTTCCTATTTCTAAGGCCTTCAGAGATAACAATAGTCAGGGAAATCCCAGAGCCCATGAAAAGCATTTTAAAGACTTCTCTTTATGCTGGGAAGGCTTGTAAGAAATGCTATGCTCTATATTTCAGTGGAAACATCAGAATCTTGGGATTGGCAAGGACTTAATAGCAATTTTTAGCATTTATTAAATGTACACAAGATTGAATTGTTTGGCCCACAGAAATTTTCAGTGATGAGTTAAAGGGCCCCTTGGCCTGAAATGATGTTCAAAAACATAACAAGCAGGCACTATAGGTGCTGACCAAGAAAAAATAGATACCATTGTATAAAGCTTACATAGCAACACCAGTACATACCAGGTCAATGCCAGCCCAATTCAGGACCAAATATATCTCTAACCCATGTAGACCCCTACTTGATGTGTATGCCAGCAGGAAAGCTTAACTGGAGCTACCAAATTGCCAGAGATAGATATGAGTGAAAAACCCCTAAGATGAAGAACTCTGTGATAATGTGTTTCTAAAAATCTTCCCTGGAGGCTTTCATGGACTAAAAAAACAAAACATATTAGAAAGGAAGCAATTAGGCCTTTTGGAGGACACTTAGGAACTGCTTTGAATACATTTCTGGGGTCTCTGAAACCACCGATATATGGGACATACGCAACTGAACCCATCCTGTAGTAGTTTTCCCAATACAGTTTCAATTGATCCTTTTCAAAATAACTTTTTTAAATTGATGGATAACATTGTCAATGTTTATCATGTAAGAATTGATATCTTCTATGGCAGTATCCCCACAGTGGGTCTCTGATCCATAAATAAAGGATTATTCCATTAAGTGATACCCAGAAATTTACAGAGATAAATCCCAACCTTAAAAGAAGCAGAGATAGGATTCTGATCACATCTCAATGATTTTTGGCATATGCAGGAGACAGATGGGTCTCAATGATAGCACATATTCATCAGATGTGATTTCCGTTGCAGCTGCTGGCAGACAAGTTCTCTTGGAGCAAATCAGTATGGAGCTATTAATTTGGTCCACGCTTTTGTTTTTCCTTTATTCCAGAAAGTAGAGACCACCAGAAACAGTTTGCTATATTTCAATAAACAAGGCAAATCATCTATTTTCAGCATTATATGAACTCTGGGTTAGAAAATCGTTCTTGCTACTGGACCTTAACCATCTCATCACTGTACTGTGCACTAGCTGGTCCAACACACTAATGATGCCCTGAAGATAGGATCTAGGACTCAGAAGTCATTGGGTTTCCTGAATGCCTGGTGAGAAACATGCCAGAAGGTACACAATAAACACTATGCAAACACAGGAGCCTGCCACCCGAGCCGTTTTGAGAAGGTCCAGTGTTGGGCATGGTGGCATGTCCCCTTCATACTGAAGAACAAATTGTGTACTTCATTCCTCCTGTTCCTAAGGACAGCACTTTGTGTTTGGTGGACTCCAAATTTTGTATGTACACTACTCAAACCCATTTGTGGGTTCATACAAACATGTTTTGCTTTGACCAAACTTGAAAAAGGTCTCTGGCTGCAGTGATGTAAGTTCTACCATGTGGAAGATCCAAGGGGCTGAGTTTCTGTGCTAAATCAGGATTCTGTGTAAAGCCTTGCCCTCTTCAGAAAATAACTGTTCTTTTGATACACTACTAGGCTACTTGAGTTTGAAAAAAGCCAAATAATCTTGTTCAAAAGACTTCAGACAGACACCCTGAGAACCTTTTCAAGTTCTGTGATGGATGGCATGTGAACCATCAAGAAATTCTGATTTTTCTATTTAATGTACGGATGTTTAGAGGTCCATCTTCATATTTGCCAACTGAGTCACGCCTTAATTATATATCCTCAGCTCTTAGCCTTGGCTTAAAGTTGTGCCTTGATAGGAAACTTACGTTTCAAGGCCTCATAGGAACAGGGGTCTCTGACTAAGCAGGGTCTACCAGTCCATTATGTCTCCTCCCTTGCCCAAGGACAAATGTTTGCCTCCTAGAATGACAGTAAAACCAGAAGGTACTCTTTCATCAAAGCATATGCGCTCCACTGGCATCAAGCAGAATTGTTGTGGAGTACAGGACATTCCTCTATGTCACTCAAGCCCATGACCTAATTTTAGCATCCTGAAAGGACCAGGCCATCAGTGAGGTACCTTGGCTCACTGTGAGAATGCACTGCTCCACAGGGAAGGGCAGCAGCTGTAAGGGGAGGCCATGGGAAAGCTGTAGGGGCTACTCACTTCAGCACTTGGGAGATTCCCAGGTCTTAAAGAATAGACTCTTAGTAATGGAAAGATTGTCAAGAGCTACTTAAATTGGGGCTTTAATCATTAAAATCAACTCTCATTTTGAAAAAGACTGGTGGGACATAGAATTTTCATAAGAGATGGCTTACCAATTTTTTTTCCTTCAATGAGGTCATTGTGTAGCTCTCCTCACTGGTCCCGTCCATCTTCTTTCCTCTATATAGTACTGCATAATGGCATGTGGGCAGTTTGGAAAAACACCGGGGGAGTATTGTGTACAGAACAAACTATTTTTTGTGCATAAGAATTGAACTAAGAATACTGTTAACATTATCGCTAATATCTTTGACCAACTGATATAATCTGTTGAGGAAAAATGCACAGCATGGGGACGTTTGATACCTTTACTCTTGGGACTTAATTACTAAGATTTCTCTATTATTGCTAGTATCTAGTTTTGCTCAGATACACTTCATATAGGGTGTCAAATGCAGTACACACAGGCCTTTCCTTCATTCTCATCTGTTCTTTCATGTAGAATTAACTTCCAGCAATGCAAATTGGTATGTCACCTATGTGCTGACATGAAAGGGAGAAATATTCATAGTTACAAATTCACAACTGCAGTTTGATTTCTAAAATATTAACTTTGAGGCTTAAATCAGCTTTACTAGTTAAATGGGTTTTTATTTACAATGAAATCATTTTCAAAAGACAATACAGGAACCTACAGGTAACATCACAATTAAACTGTTACAGTTACAAGACCTATTTGTTTCATCACCAGGAGAAAATTCTGGAGCTAGGGTTCTCACTGAAGATGCTACATAGCCACTGGCCTTTTTATTTTGGTCTTAATAAATAACACTGACTTAGGGAAATTATAAGAACAGGCCTCAGTACCTTCCTAGGAGTCTGCATTTTTGCTTTCAATACCAAATAATATCTGAAAAACATGCTCACTTTTGTGCTTTTTGAGAAATTCTAAGAATTGACCCAGATTCATGTGATAATCATTCCTTAATCCATAGTCACCATGGGCCTCAAGGAGTAATTCTTCAAAAGAATGAAAAAGGCGCAGGTCCTTGCCATTTCCTTCCGTCTCCATGCTCTCTGTGTGCTTACAGGAAATGTGCTTCCAGTTAGGGTACCGAATTGTGTGCCAGAACTCCTCACAGTGCTCCTTGAAACCTTCCACACAGATTATACCAGGTTTTCCTGTCATGCAAAATCCAGTTACATCTAATCTTTTCCCCACTTCCAAAATCTTTTTCCTTAGGTCCTGCTGATAGATATGGTGACTGTAGATCCACATTCGGAGGAATGTGTTCTTGACTGGCTTTGCTTGGGCAGATGGTTCATGCTCGAGCTTTCTGTTTAAGAAATACGTTGCACTATTGTCCTGGAGCCACTGAATTGCTGCACATACACAGAGCTCACCTGGATCAAAAGTCCCTATATAAGAAGTGAGACTGTTGTTGAGAAGTAGCTGCTGTTGTCTATCAAGCTCAGGTGACCGGGCAAATAGCTGCAGTGCTACGTAGGGGTAGCTGTGAGGCATGGTTACTTGTAAGTCAATTGTCACCTTAAAATTGAAATCAAATAGAGTTAAATATCATAAAACCACACAAGCTAGTTTATCAGTTGCAACTGCATGACTGATAAAGAGGATCATTGCTATTGCCAGTTATCTACCAAGTACTTTATATACAAATTTTTTTACATTTAGACATTCATTCTAATATTTATTGAGCTATACATGCTAGGTGCCCTGTGCTGGTATAAAAAAGAGAAGAGTCAGACACTACTGCCTTCATGAAGTCTAGAGCCTAGCGAAGGAGACACACATTAAGACCGCCCCCCCAAAAAAAAATCCCATATAGGAAGTATTTAATTTGTGAGAAGCATTACCACAAGAAAGTTCTGGGTTCCAGTGAAGTGTGTAACAATCAGGACAGAATACAGGCTAGGGAGGCAAGAAGCTTCCTTAGCATAACAACTGAAGGATGATTAGGAAATAGGTAAAACAGCTCTCAAATGACCAGTCCAATGTTACTCTATGCTACTTCTGTTGGAGATAAATGAATCAGATGAGGGGAAATAAATTCATTTTTAACATTCAGCTTTTGTGTATTTGCTTTTTGCATATGGTGCTATTAAAACAAATCCAAAAACATTCCCTTTTAAAAAGCCTGTTTGGTTACAAATAATATTTAGACTTGTGAAAATCACAGTATCTGCAATGGTAATTTGTACTACAATTGGATTTCTAAGAAATTGGATGAGTGAACAGAATAATGGGAGTGTAAGACTAAGATTTTTTTCAATAAAAGCACTGGACATATTTGTTTAAAAGGTGTGCATATTCATATAAAATTCATGATGTTTACTGAAAACGATACGTTGAGCATCCCGTGTTGCATGTTTTGCCTCCAAACAAGTAAAGGAATAGGCACCTGGAATATGCTTTGTTTCCTTAAGCAGGAAGCCCACAAAGCAGGTACTTCAGTTAAAAACTGGGCACCCAGCAACACCTGAAACAAATGAAGACACCCACCTTGGGCTCCTCAATTTGAAGTGTAATGACAAATTCAATATTTGGTGGTAGCTCCTCCCTTGTACCTTCCAAATATCTCTTTATATTCCTCGGGGCATTTACATCTTCAAGTTTTACTTCTTCTTGGTTAGGAAACATAGAAAACAGCATTTCCATCTCCAGCAGCTGAAGCTGAAGGCTTTCGTTCACTGAAGCAGACATGTTGTCTCAAAACCGACTCGCCTGGAAACCTGGAAAGGCCCAGGGGTTCTGGGCTTAAAAATGTCAGCTTGTGTCCAGGGAAATTTCCAGAAGATTCCTTTCCCAGGATGCAGTCCCACAGGAAGCACTGCACAGAGAGCTAGGGCACAGACCCAGACATTTACATACTATCGGTTTAATCTTTCGATGCCCAAATTTAAAATGAGCAACAGCCCCTAAAATATCCATTAACGTCCAGATTCCCCCACCTGCCTCCCAATCCAGAGTTAGGAATTGTTTCTTGCAACAGGTGTTCTGAATTATACCCTTGCAGATGATTGCAAATGACACCTGCAGAAACGCTGCAAGCCAGCGTTGGAGAAAGGCAGGGCCCCTAATCCCACCGGGTTTAAGGCTTACGCGGAGCTGGACGCCGCGGAGAATGAGGGGGCCGCAGGGCAGAGGCTCTGGATCTCCCAGGCCCGGATTGCTCGAGCCGCCACCCCCACTTCCAGCCGCTACCCGTGGGTCCCTACACCTCGCGGGCAATTCTCGGAGAGCGTCCCCTAAGATCCACCCTCGCCAGGGGCGGTGTCTCGGGAGATCTGGACGGTTTGGATTCCCAGGTGCCGGGGCGGGGGTGTCTGAAAGGTAAAGACAAAAAATGACAGCGCGGGGGAGGGGTTGCTCGAGAAGGCTTTCCGGAGAGTCACAGATGTAAGAAATGGCCGCGACAATCCGGAGAGGGATACAGGAGCCCAGTAGCACTTACTGTGGCTGAGGCCACCGGCTCGCTACTTCTCACCCTGATCCTAACCAAAACCAACCAAGAACCCCAGCTACCCGGAAACGCAAGGTTGGCCTCCCACCCAAACCCACATCTGGGAAGTGGAGACTGCCATCCCAGTGCTCTAACTCAGGTTCAAAGCTCGGGCCCTCGCGGTGCCTCACCCTTCCTGGACATTCAATTGAAACCCCCTGAGCCCGCGCAGAGGGTAAACCGCAGATCCTGCAGGCTCCAGCAGCTCAAGAGCCGCGGCGCGGCCGGGGCGGGGCCCGCAGGGCTCCTCTGCCTGGATTGGTCGGGGGGCGGGGCAACGTCCCGGAAGTCACGCAAGGCCACGTCTGCGGGTCCCAGAGCCGTAGGGTCTTGTGGTCCTGGCCGCAGCTGGGGAGCCTAGGCCCGGAGGAGGAGAGAGTCTTCAGGTAGAGGTGAGGCGCCCGACAGGAGGAGGCGAGAAGGGGCGTTCCGCACGGCTGGGGCTCCGTGGAAGCCGGGCTGGCAGGATTTCGGCCCGCCGGACCGATCTGCGGTCAGGCTAAGCGACTGACCCTCGGCCCGCGCGCGACATGCCTCCCACTTTACGCCCAGGCGCGGGCGGTTCCGAGCGGGACGTAGGGGCTGAGTCCGCCGGGGTCCGCACCCTGCGGCCTCGCGGTGATTCCCGAGCTTGGAGGAGAGCGGAACCGAGGAGGGTGGTTGCAAGGAGAAAAAGGGGCTGCCGTTAACTTCTTTTCGAAGGAACACTGTTAGGAGTTGGAAAATACACTTTTAATAAAAGTTTTCGCGTTCCCATTGCAGGGTGGAAGCAGGTTATTTTGCGTTTTTTAGTTTTTGAAAACTTCCTGGATTTAGCGGGACTACTTCACGTCCTAATGAATAACGATGATGCATTCCTGACTGGTCAGTTTTTAGAAATCTTTATTCATCCTTGTGAAAGAGACTGGTTCACTTCTGCCCAAAGTAAGTTAGCTTGCCGAATGTCAGCTTTTCCAACTGGACAAAAACAAACATTTTCGCTATTTCTTTTAATTTTTATTTGTTGGAGCCGCTAAGGGCACATTTAATAAGAGGGTGAGGCTGACAGCTGTGGGACTGCTCCTCCTTTCTGGGCTAATTTGGAATGAAGTGACCCCAAAAATGGCATGTGTGTGAGTGGACCTCTGACTGTTGGAAACCCCAAGTACCACTGAGGTAAGCTTTCCCAGAGAAAGAAATGGTAGTGGGCCGAGTCCGTGTTTGATTTTTTTAAAAAATTAAGGCAAAGGTGATATTACTTAGAAGATGTGGCTAGTTTCAGAGCTTCATTTCGGAGGATGGTCTGATTTTCCTTTTGAGAACCGGAGAATCCCCTGTAAAGTATATTAGGGCATCTGGACAATCTTGAAGAGAAAACGAGTACTGACTGTCCTTTGCTTTTCCTTTGGGAATATGTGATTTCGGGAGGAGTCACAAAATGAACCAGATTTCTCAGCAATTTGGGGGATAAGTAGTCCACTTGAGAATCTGACACTAAGCCTCACTTTCTCACTAGCCACACAGTTGAATTTAGGTTAACTGGGGCCCAAGCTTCAGTTTTACCTTTAGTAAAATGGATGATTGTTCTTTGACTCTCTGTGTAAAATCTACATTTTAATTGCTACTAGAAAATTTTCACTTTACCTCAGAATAGTCTGGAAGCAAAATGGGAGGTAAGTTGGCGCAAACGGATTTCTGGCCCCATCCTGCCTTGGAGTGAACAATGTAAGTTATGCAGGAACTTCTATGTGTCCCCACCAAATGAACCCAGAGCCTCACACATGCTAGACAAGCACCCTAGCACTGATCTACATCCAAGGCCCACTTCTGAGTCAGTCTAACCTTGGGAACTTAACGTACTGTTTTTTGCCCACTCAAACATAGATCCTTGGGGAGCCTCACAGTGAAGCAGACCTATTGTGTTGGAGTGGTAATTTTTTGATTTTTTTTGTGTTTTTGAGACAGATAGTTTAGGCTGGCCCTGATATCACTATGTAGCCCAGGTTGGCCTCGAACTTACAGTGACCTCCTGCCTAATGCTCCCGAGTGCTGGGATTACAGGCATGGGCCACTATACCCAGCTAAGGAGTGGCAATTTTGTTTTTCTTTTTGGTACTGGGGATCGAACTCAGGTCCTTGCGCTTGCAAGGCAGGCGGTGAAACCACTGAGCTAAATCCCTGGCTAGGAGTGGCAGGTTTTGAAGCAAATGGTCCTTGAAATATTTATTATGCCTGAAAAATGTTTCTTAATTTTGTAGACATGGATTTAGGTGCTATTACAAACCACTCCACATTACATGCCAAGCCCGATGGACTTGTTCTTCAATATGGGACTGCTGGATTTCGAACAAATGCAGAACATCTTGATCATATCATGTACCGCATGGGATTATTAGCGGTCCTGAGGTCAAAACAGACAAAAGCCACCATAGGAGTCATGGTCACGGCATCACACAATCCTGAGGTAATGCATGCAGTGCCCTAATAAAGCAGCCATTGTTTGCAGGGCTAAATCCTAGTGCCTGTATAGTTTGAGCCAAAGTACAAATTCTAATTCCAGGAACGTGCTTTATTTATGTGTGCTTTTGGCTTCCAAACAACTCTTTCTTAGTAGCTCAAGACTCAGTAGAGGGTGTGGAGAGAATGAAATGGGACTTTTTTTTGGAGCATATCCATGTTAGAGAAGTAATACAATGTCCTTCCAATTTGCAGTAGTTGAATTGAGGACAGTATTTATAGTTAAAAAGTATAACTTAAAACTGTTATAAGTGTAACTGTTAACTTAGGAGTGATTACACAGATGGAGATAGGTGGGAGAAAGGCAAACCTTTGAAAAGATGTATTTTGGAATATTTGAGACTTTTGAAAATAGCTACACAATGATTTCCTGTTCTGAATCCAACAACTGAGTTTGGGGATCTAAAATTGGGTTTTGGCAGAATATTGATGAGGTTCTAGTCTTTAGAACAATTAAGACTTTAATCAGTGTTCCTTTTGACATAGTTATTTTTATTTTTCAGCTGTAGATATAATAAATACAAATGATATATATTGAAGTTGTAAAATGTCATGTTTTGATATAGTTATATATTATGAAATGATTACCATAAACAAGCTAATTAACATTATCCATACCTCACGGTTACCTTTTTTGTAGTGAGAAAACTTAAGATACACTTTTAACAAATTTGAGGTATACAGAACATTACTATTAAATGTAGTCCTTAAAATATACTGCATTTCCAGAACTTTGTAATAACTGTAAATTAATACTCCTTAAACCAACGTCTCTGTTTCCTCTACATCTTCTTAGAATCATTTTACTGTTTCTATGAATTCAGTCATTTATATCCCACATAATAAGTGATCTTGTGGCATCTTTCTATATCTGGCTTGTTTCATTTAGTATGATGTTCTCAGGTTTGGCTATGTTGTTGCAAATAACAGGATTTTCTTTTTCTTTTTTTCGTTAAGGCTGAATTCTGTGTATTTCTGTGTGCATATATCGCACTTTCTCACTTTCTTCAGACTTTCATATGTCAGTAGATAGTTGTTTCTCTATCTTGGCTTTTTTTTTTTTTGGAGTGCTGGGGATTGAATTTGGCCTCACACATGATAGCATGCTAGGCTCAGACTTTACCACTGAGCTGCATCCCCAGGCCTTTTTGGGTCTCACCAAGTTTCCTGTTCTTGAACTTTCAATCTTCCTGCCTTGACCTCCTGAGGATCTGGAATTACCTGTATATGCCACTGTGCCAAATTTAGCTACTGTTTTGACATAATTTAATTTTTATTTTCTCTTGCCTGTAGTCCGCTAATACATGGTTTGAATAATATGCCTCTCTACTAAGGCATGGGATTTTTGTCTTTGTAGCTAAATCACCAGGAAGTATAAGCTATGTTGATCTCAATTATTGGTGGTAACCTCTTCCCTCAAAATGAGGATATTGCTCTTCTGACCTCAAAATGTGTGATCACCATATGCGTCTAAACAAATCATTGTAATTTATTGATGACATGTAGGAAGAGCCTCACATTTATACCCGGTTCCAGAAGCATTTCTCAGAATAGTTCTGAGCTATTTCATTTGATACCACTCTGAACTATAACCTTTTTAAAATAGGAATTTCAGCAGATCAGCACCTGAAGTCAGCTTCTGGTGGCTGTGCTGGCCAGCCTGCTGTGGGAATCAGAGTCACAGTAAAAAGAAAGTCTAGTGTCCCTTGCCTCTTTGTGCTCTAGTTTGTTACCTGATAAGAGACACAGATGACAGCTTTGAGAAAAAACCTGCGTAGCATTGCAGTTGTTAGGTTTAAGATGGAGTTGGTGTTTCAATATTGGCACTGATATTTAATAACTGTATGATCGTAAGCACATGTCCTAATCTCTATGAACCTGTTGTTTTCTAAGCTGCAATAAGAATAGATTATTAATTACATCGATAAGTATGTCATGAGGAGGAAGGCAGGTATGGACTAAAACACCTGCCAGCACCATTCTTAGATGGTAATCACTGATGCTGCTCGGTTGTTCCTGTTGTGTTTTGGGGAAAAAAAAAAGCAGCAAGAATGCTTTCTTAGCTCACCCTCATGGATGTGTACAGATGACATATTGTTTATTTTGCTTTGAAGGAAGACAATGGTGTAAAATTGGTTGATCCTTTGGGTGAAATGTTGGCACCGTCCTGGGAGGAGCATGCTACGCATCTGGCAAATGCAGAGGAGCAAGATCTGCAGAGAGTGCTTGTTGACATCAGTGAGATTGAAGCTGTGGATCTGCAGCAAGATGCCTTTGTGGTGATTGGTAGAGACACCAGGTTAGTTTCTGCAGAGGCAGTGTTACTGCAACGGAAGTGATTGCATTGGTTTTAACACCCAAGACATGGAAAGAAGGAAGGAAAGTGGAGCTGCTCTTGAGTGGCATCTCCCCCAAACTGGCCTGTATAGTAAGGCAGAGGGACTGATGTACAACTGCAGTTTTGGAGTCTAATTCTGGTTTTAACTCCACACCTCTCCCTTTTGAACAGTTTGAACAGATTATTATTTTGGAGCTTCTGTTTCCTCAGCTATAAACTGTTGCTCATAAGGCCTATTACAGTGTTCTTGTGAGAATTGAATAATACATGCAAAATACCTCCTGGCGGAGAGAAGCACATTCTGTAGGAATTTTTCCCCTACAGAATCAGAACACACTGTATGATTTTAACTCATCACCTTTACAGATTTTCTTTGTAATCTGTGTTATCATTGGTTCAGATATTTATGTTTTTTCATTTTGTAGTTGAGAGAAAAATGGTGATTTATGTTACATAGATTTGACAGATTTTATCTTTCTTTACAAAAGCATATTTTTTTGTATGAAATGTTTGGTTAAAAGTGTAGTAATTTGAATGAGTAGCATTCTCTTTTGCATAAGACCTGGTTTTATCTGGAGATTCTTTCAAAAGGAAATATTTCCTCATTCTCCTAATAGCTTGGACTTTGTTTTTCACCCTTTATTGTGTTACTAGAGAATCTTGGAAGTACTAATGATGGTAGATCTATAGGGAGCAGAACTAGTTGATTTATATCCTGAAGTAAATTATTGTCCTACATATATTTGACTCCTTACTTGATATACTAATTCAAGTGATTATATTTTATTCTAAAATGAAGTTCTATAAAGATCAGCCTTATTGTTAGATAGATAATTCTGATATTATAAAATGCAAAGTAGGTTCTGTGTCCTTAGTAGTTTAATATCCAGCTCTGTATCACATAAATCTTTCACTGTTGTTGCTATTACTGGTTTATCATCTGTGTTGCTTCAGTCTCAGTTGGAAAGGTATTTGGCTGTGATGTATTAAGGTTATCCTTTATATTCTCTAAATTAATTTAAAAGCCAAAAGTTTTCCAAGAGATTAATTTTGAAAGGCTACTGGAAAATGTTTATAATTTACCTGTATCTTTCAGAGTTGTTAGCTTTCAGTGCAGATACAGTGAATTCATTATTTTGAAATTGGTAGTATATTTGCTTTCATGACCAGCAATTTGTTGTTTTCAGGAGAGATATATTGTTTTTCTTCCTTGTCTTTCTTAGACCCAGTGGTGAGAAACTTTCACAGTCTGTAATAGATGGAGTAACTGTTTTAGGAGGTCAATTCCATGGTATGTAACTATCTTTAGTTGTAAATTAAGTAAAAAAACTTTTTTTTTTTTTTTTTTTTTTGCAATACCAGGGATCACTCAGGAGTTTGCTTGAGTTTGTGAGGCATGTGGTGGCACCACTGAGCCAAATCCCCAGCCCAATTTTTAAATTAAAAAAAAATTATAAAATATGTCTTTACTGTTTGAAATTACAGATGAATAATACATTTAAAATAATTAACATCTAGATATAAAAGGTTATTAACTTAAAATAGTCTTTCAGATTTTTCCTGGGCAGGTTTTTTTAACCTATGGGAGTACTGCAGGAAATTTTGGAATTTTATAGAACTTCCTTAACTTTAGGAAGGCTGGATTTCTTGATATAAAAATTTTTTGAAGATGACAAAAGAATTCCATTTTGGATTTTTTGGGCGTCAGTTTTAGGCATTCCCTAATAGTCAGTCACTTGTCACACACTGATGGAAAATATCTTTGGCCTGCACATAATCATGGTTTTAAGTTTTGACAGGTGCTTCCTCCTGTTTTATCAAATGAGTTGAAATGCAGCACTGGAGTCTTCTTGTCTTGTGAAGACAGAGACTCCACTGTGCTTTGAGGTGAATTTCTCCTAGTGTCAGATCTTTTCCATTAAGAAAAGACATCTGTGGACTGTGAAACCTCCTCTAGCTGCTGCTATGTGCTCTTTCTTCTTAGTGTATCTCTGTGAGCTCACTCTGCTTGCCTTCTGTTTGCTTCTCCACTGCTTGTTTCTTAGCCTGCTGCAGGTGAATCTCTTCCCTTGCCTCTCCAGGGCAACATCTCCTCCACACTGAATTCTGATTGCCAGATTGGGCAGACACAGTCAATGGGGATTCTTAAGATGGGTCCAGGGCCTTGTTGTTTCTAGTTAAGCTATAGCGAATCTGTGGTCCTCTGGACACATGCATGTTACCTACGTAAGTGCTTTTCTAGGGAGAAGCTATGTACCTTTTGTCAGATATTTGCAGAGACCCATGTCCTAAAAATAACTTCAAGAATGTGTGTTTTAAAGTTTTTATTTAAAAAAAAAAAGTTTTTATTTCAGTTGACATCTTTGTAGCTTCCACAGTTAAAACTCATTCTTTCTCTAAGCCTCTGTTGTTTGGCCACATTCCTTATTGGGCTTCTCTGCTGGGTCCTCCTCTATTTCTTGATAAAGATCCAATTTGCTTATTCTACCTGGTTTCTGAATGATCATCTCTTCTGCCATAGCCCCTGTGACCTTTATTCATTAGTAGTTTTTTTGTTTGGTTTGGTTTGGTTTGGTACCAGGGATCGAACTCATATTCATTAGTAGTTTATCGGACATTTTTTTTTTTTTGGTACCAGGGATTGAACTCGGGTCCTTGTGCTTGCAAGGCAGGCCACTGAACTGCTGAGCTAAATCCCCAGCCCCTATCCGACATTTTTTATTATTTGCTGTGGACAGTCACCAGTAGTCTTCACTCTGAGCTGCAACCCTAGCCCATCTAGCCCATTTTTTATTTATTCTGAGACAGGGTCTCACTAAGAAACCAAGTTGCCCAGGCTGGGCTTGAACTTGTGATCCTCCTGTCTCAGTTTCCTGAAGTTCGGGGATCACTTTTTTTTTTTTTTTTTTTTTTTTTTTTTTTAGTGAATCACTGATTATCCTGTAGAGAAGGAAAAGTTGTAAGGAAAGAAGAGACCAACTGGACCACTCTTGCACATATGTAGTTCATGCAGGAGAGATGAAACCATGAGAAAAAAGTTTTTGATAGCATAGATAATGACGACTTTTAATCAGTATATGTAATAGTCATGTAGTGAATGTTTACTTGGTCACAAAATCTTTCTGCCTTTTGTATGTCTATTGAAATAATGGTTTTGTCTCTTTAATCACTTCCATTTAACTAGTCTAAACTGTTACTCGCTTTTTTTGAGCTCTCATACTTACTTTTCCTTGTTGCCAGAACTAAAGCTGCCTTCATGAAATACCATTTCTCTTGTGTAACTTGCAGGGCATAAGAACTTAAAATGGTTCCTTTTTACCTGTAGTATAGACCCTTGTTTGATTTTCAAGTCTGTGGACAGATTTAGTCACTGAATGTTTACTTGTTAGATACCAGCCCTCTCTGCTGTCCATTTCTCTTGTTTCTTGTGCCAGTACTTTTCTTGTGTACTTTGTTGTATTTGACTGGAAGCTATTTTTCTCAGAAAGTTGTTTATGGGACATTTTTAAGATCTTGGATAAAGGTGTATACTATACCTCCAGCAGAATTTAGTGTTTTCCTCTGCTGGGTGCCTGAGGTGCTGCCTGGCTGGGTCTACTTTAACTTCCTTCATCTGAACGCTTACAGTGATGTATACTGGGGCTGCTGCTCCATGCAAGGACCCGTGCTCATGGTGACAGTTCTTGAAGGGTGGGTTTTCCTCCTCCTCTTGCTCATTGCCAAGATAACCATCCTGGGAGTCTGGACTTGGAGTGATTCACTTCCCCCGCTCTTACAGTGGATATGTAGTCTATTGGGGTTTCAGGGCCTGGTCTTCTGGTTTCCTGTTTCCTCTTGCTCATTGCCAAGATAACCATCCTGGGAGTCTGGACTTGGAGTGATTCACTTCCCCCCTCTTACAGTGGATATGTAGTCTATTGGGGTTTCAGGGCCTGGTCTTCTGGTTTCCTGCTGTTAGTTTTTTGCATTGAAACCCAGAGCTCTGTTTCTACTTGAGAGGAATGCCTAAGAGCCAAACTGGCTCCTCTTAGCTCAGATCTTGAAATCCCTGTTTTCACATAGAGTTTAGTTGGATAATTCTTCTGAATTTGTCTGAATTTGTAGTGCACTTTCTTTCCAAAGAGATTTTGTTCTTTTATGCAGCATTTTGGGCTCTCGGAAGAATGGTTCATTTGAATTAATGTTTATCATGTTGCTAGAAACAGAACTCTGTTATTGCTTTTTTGTATTTTATATTTATTTAGTTATCTGTCCATACTAAATGATTATTTTTTATTAGTAATTTATAATTCAAAATTGAATATGTGAAATGTAGTGAGTTTTAGTGGATATCTGTGCTTCTCAATAGTAGGTTGAAAGTTAGTGATATATATATGTAGCAATTCCCCAAGACAAATGTAATTATTATGTATTATAAACATTCACCAATAAGAAAAGTGTTCTTGTGTTTTCTGGGATGCCTTTTTGCCCCCTGATCTGAGGATCAAACCCATATGGTAGACAAGTGCTCCACCACCTGAGCTGTACTGCCCGGCCAAGATGCCTTTCTGGTAGTACTGGGGATTGAGTCCACAGCCTTGTAAACACTAGGCAAAGTGCTCCACCACTGAGCTACATCTCCAGCTCTGAAATTCCTTTTTCAAAAGAGGATTTGTCACCTTGAAAGTCTTAGAGTATGGATGCATGTAAACTTTTTTCTATATTGAGAAATGAGGCAAATTGCTTTTTTGTATTTCTGGACAGATTATGGCTTGTTAACAACACCCCAGCTGCACTACATGGTGTACTGTCGAAACACCAGTGGCCGATATGGAGAGGCAACCATAGAAGGTTACTACCAGAAACTTTCTAAAGCTTTTGTGGAACTTACCAAACAGGTGAAATATCTTGAACATGGTTAAAATGTAGACAAGTGAATAAAGTAACAGGATCCATTGAACAGTTTATCTTGGCTTGTTATTCCTCCTTTTCCCTTTCAAATAAATGTGGCTTCTCTGTTTTCTCTTTAGAGCTCCACTTGATTCTGGTCTGAGTATCCTGCTAACTCTCTGTTGGTTTTAGCAAGACACACATTGTATTCTGAGATCACTGCAAGAGACAACATGGTGGTGTTCTCACTCATGGTTATCATAAGTGTTTATGCAGATGAATTTGGTCTTAGAGTTAATGTAGGTGCCATTGACTTAGTACTTGAGAAAGTGAGAAAGTACTGTTGGCTAGTTAAACTTGGGGGAGGTTTGAGTTTTGTTCATTAGATAAATAAATATTGAATGTATGTCATTGCCAAGCATAGATTACCAAAACAAAGCCCTTGGTCTCATAGAACTTATCCTTTGAGATGAGGCCAGGAGGGACAAAGACTGACAAAAAAAAAATAAATTAAAAAAAAATGCCCTGATGATCTTCTGTGGTAGGAAGAGAATGACAGGTATTGTTACTGTTCATCCCTCCTGTACTTATTTTCACATTTGAATGGCTGTCATGTAATATAGACTATAATATTTTAGGGATTCTGTTCAATTGAGACTAGATTGTATTAAGTCTCTGTTTCTAAAAGTTGTTCAATCAGTGCAAGTATTCCACTGTCTAGGTTGATTTTAAATTTTATTTTGGTGTTTTATAATTTCCATCTAAATGTATGTATGTTTTCTGGGTTAAAAAATAAGTCAGCTAAAATAATTGTCATGTAATACAGACTATAATATTTTAGGGATTCTGTTCAATTAAGACTAGATTGTATTAAGTCTCTGTTTCTAAAAGTTGTTCAATCAGTGCAAGTATTCCACTGTCTAGGTTGATTTTAAATTTTATTTTGGTGTTTTATAATTTCCATCTAAATATATGTATGTTTTCTGGGTTAAAAAAATAAGTCAACTAAAATAATTGAAGGTGTTTATACACACATACACACACACACACACACACACACACACACACATATACACATATTTCACTTTTATAACTTGAAATTTTTCTTCCATGTCTTTTTTGAAGGCTTCCTGCAGTGGATATGAATATAGATCACTTAAAGTTGACTGCGCAAATGGTATAGGGGCTATGAAGCTAAAGGAAATGCAACACTACGTCTCACAGGGACTGTCAGTTCAGCTGTTTAATGATGGGACCAAAGGGAAGCTCAACCATTTATGTGGGGCTGACTTTGTGAAAAGCCATCAGAAACCTCCAGAGGGTGTGTATTACTAGCACTGTGAAATCTTGTTTTTAGAACTCTTTGGGGCCAGTGTCATTTACAAGCCAAAGTGGTCACGTGAGTTAATCATTTCAGCTAGTCCTTGCTCTATTTTTAGACATTTAAGACTCTTCCTAGTTGTCAATGCCATTCAAAACATGGTGTATTCTTTCTGTGTATTTGTCATACCACTACTTAATAGTTGATAGGAAATCTAGTGGAGAAAGCAGAGTCAGAAAATGGCATGCTAGTATATGTGCTGCCAAAGTGAGCACAAGAAAATAGCATTCTAAAGCAGTGGTTCCCAGACTTCAGCACACATCATAATTGCCTGGTTAGTACAAAGATTTAGGGACCGCAACCAGTTTCTGATTTACTGGGTCTGAGGTATGATCTGCGTAGCATTTCTGTCAAGTCCCCACGCTTTGTTGTTGGTGAAGCTCAGGTGACCACACTTTGAAAATACTGATCTAGAGATAACAAGAGTAAGCAGCATTATCTTTTACCTCATCTTCACAAATTACATTATTGAAAGGGAATGTAATTCTAGATTTGTGCATTATGGAACCTAAATTTATCTGCCTGTTAGCAAAACCTGGCCTGCATGTGTATTTGGTTTGACTTGCTGGGTGTTTGCCTGTACGTTTAGTGCATTAGTTGTCACTGTTTAAAAATTTTTGCATTTTCTCTTAAATACTGAAATCCCTATTGTTTCTTTACTAAAATCACAACGTATCTTTTCATATTTCCTTTAAATATGAAATACATTCTCAAATTGTACAGAATTCACATAGTTGCTTCGTTCTGCCTCACTGGAGTAAGCATTTAAAATTTTAATTAAGTTAACTGTTTTAAGGGCTGGGGATTTAGCTCAGTGGTTCCGGCACCTGCCTTGCAAGCACAAGGACTGGAGTTTGATCCCTGTTACAACCCCCCCCCAAAAAAAAAGTTTTAAGACTTTTCATTCATTTGCTTGTGTTGACATTTACTTTACTTCTTTGTCACTCATTTATCCATTTACTCACTCTGAGCTCTCTCTACTGCTCTAAGCATTGGGACCACAGTGTGAGGAAGGCCATAGCCTTTGCTGTCCTGGGCCTTGAATTGTGTCTTACAGGCAACGTTTTACTCACATTCCTGACAAAGTCTTAGCTTAAGTTAGACTAACTTAACTTAGTTGACTTCGTCACTCTGCTGCTGTTAAGGCTAAGGAACAGCCAGATTTTCTAATAGTTGCTGAAGTTTCAATAACTTTATACATGTTTTACCAGCCAGTTATCCCTTACAGGTTGTAATTCTTGTCTTAATTACCAGTGTTTCTTAGTATTGGTAATGTGAACAAAGACTATTCCTACTAGTTATCCATTACTATTACTTTTTTAGATGTAAAGGACCACAATACTAGTTGGATTATATTTAGAAATCCTTGTAACTTTCAGAAAACTATAGGGGAAATCTGTCTAATCAAACCAACAAGTTTATAAAGTGGAGTTTTAAGCCAGGTACAGTGGTGCACACTTATAGTCCTAGCACTGTTAGAGGCTGAGAGCAACTTACCAAAACTTTATTTTAAAGTAAAGGTCTGGGGATGTTGCACAGTGCATTTAATCCCCAGTACAATGAAATAAAATGAAATTTTTAGTATTACAGCAAATTTCACTATGGATTTTTTTGAATGTTCCTTTTCTATTTTGAAAGAATTTGACCTGTAAAAAGGACTAATGTACAACACTATTTAAAGATTAAGACTTGTTTTTATCTGAAAGAATAATTTTAAACATCTCTTGAAAAATTTTCTAATGGACATGCTACATATGTAACACATAAGCCCATTCTGATCAATGAAAAATTTACTGAAAAATTTTCCTATAGTTACTAGTGTAAGAGAAAAGCCTACATTATTTATTTTATTACTTTTTTTTGGTATCAGGTATCGAACTCAGGTTCTTGTGCTTGTGAGGCAGGCTGCAAATCCACTGAGCTAAATCCCCGGCCCATACCTTTTTTAAGATTGAGTTTTATTCATGTTTCTTATACTGAAATGCATTTTAAATTACCTTGTGTGCTAGGAATGGAAATGAAGCCTAATGAAAGATGCTGTTCCTTTGATGGAGATGCAGACAGAATTGTGTATTACTACTGGGATGCATATGGTCAGTTTCATCTCATAGATGGAGACAAGATAGCAGCGTTAATTAGCAGTTTCCTTAAAGATGTCCTATTGGAGGTATGATGGTAGATTGTGTCCTAGGACACCACATTGATTAGTGAAGTCATTCCATATCACTCATTTGAATATCTCAGAGGCATGATATATAGGAAGTTCTTCACATTTATGGCTAGAAAATGAAAAAAGAAGTGGTAGTTACAGTCATTTCAACATTGGGACATCAGTTTTGGAACCTGAAGTGCTTTTTTCTTCCTTATACTGGCTAGATTTTATGACTTAAAGCTTTATTAAGTTCTTCGTAACTGAATTCTACCATTATACCATAAATCCCCAGATTCTAACAGAAAATATCATCTTGGAGATTTATTTAATATGACTATGATATAAATGCAAGTTTTTCCCTCTTTTTCAGAAATCTTTTTCAGATTTTAAGATGAAATTAGAAATTATAATTGGGAAAGGGTATATTTTTAAAATTCACTAAATACTTTTATTAAAAAATATAAAAAACATAAGGATTAGGAGCCAAGCTTCTTGAAGAGGGATTCCCTCTTAAATAGTGCTCAAAACTACTGTGGGTTTTTTTGGGGAGTGGGCCATACATATTTTAATAAGTCCCTTATTGCATAAACTAAGGTATAATGAACTGGCTGCTAATTTTGTCAGCCTTAAGAACTCTCATGTTTGCTTTTGGACACTATATTGATGGCAAGTTAAATATCACTGTTTTTGTCTAGATTGGAGAAAATTTGAATATTGGTGTTGTACAAACTGCATATGCAAATGGAAGCTCAACACGGTATCTTGAAGAAGTTATGAAGGTATTGATCCATTTTCATTTTCTGATAGTTTCTAAAAAATTGTAAAATATTTCTGAGGCAAATATTGTCCTCATAAACAAGTATATAGTGTTTAAGTTGAGCTATTGCTCATGCAAGGGTAAGTAGAAATAAGAAGAAAACTTAATTGTCCCTGATGCAAAAAGGGCAACATTTTCCTCATTCCTTTTTTTTTTTTTTTTTTTTTTTTTTTTTTTTTTTTTTTTTTTTTTTTTTTTTTTTTTTTTTTTTTTTTTTTTTTTTTTTTTTTTTTTTTTTTTTTTTTTTTTTTTTTTTTTTTTTTTTTTTTTTTTTTTTTTTTTTTTTTTTTTTTGTATTGGGGATCAAACTTGGGACCTTGTGCTTACAAGGCAGAACCACCTCATTCCTTCTGTTGTATACTTTCTTTTAAAATTTTGAAAACTTGTGAATTCTTTTTGTGCCCCTTCATAATGAATGTAAATCTTAAAGTAGGCCAGTTTTATAACTCATGAATTTTTTAAGGGGCTGTTGATACCTCTTAATATAACCCATAACTCGAATTTCATGAGATTTAATTAGGTATATATTTTTCCTTTGGGAAAGTCCTTTGGTTAGCCAGGCCATTCCAGTTACCAGGGAAATTGAACATAAACTGTGATCAGAAATGGCATTTTCAAGAATAATTGAGGGTTAATAATAAAGAAAAACTATTTGTGACACTTTTTAAAATGGTAAGGGAGATATTTCTGCGGGACCATTGTGATATGGTAGATTTCTGTGATGGAGTTTTGCAGTCAGAGATAAAGGACTACATTCCAAATACAACAGGGAGAAGTAGGGATTTTATAGTGAAGCAGAAGGATGTTTGTGTGGATGGTGATTGTGGAAAGTTACTGAGAGGAAACATCAGAGTAAAAGAGGATATTCTGGCTAAATAGGATTTTTTTTTTTTTTTTATTTTGATATCAAGGATCAAATTCAGGACCCTGCACTTGCTAGGCAGTTGCTTTGCTGCTGAGCTAAATCCCTGGCCCTGTTAAATAGGATTCTTGGTAAAGGCAGGATAGGGTGGTCTGACATTACCTGAGTGACAGTGGAGGATGAAGAATTAGACCATATACAGAGTGAGTGGGTTTCCAGCTAAGGAATTCAGACTGAACCAGTTTGGCAGAATTCTTGCTAAAATTGGGCTCTTGGAGGGCACATCCAATGCTGATACCTAGTTGCACTCAGATGAGTCTGGTTTGAGTTTATTTAAGGAGAGAATATTTATCATCAGTCATCTTTTATGTTGAGAACATGTGGCAAATAGAATGTGTATGCTTGGTTACATTAAAGGATAAGCTTTCTTTTTATTTTGATTTTTGGTACTGGGGATCAAACGTGGTTCCTTGCACTTTCGAGGCAGGTGGAGAACCATTGAGCTAAATCCCTGGCCTGTGAGCTTTCTTTTGTTTTTGCAAAAAACTTAGCAACTTGCCCATGAGGTATGTATCACACTCTGGCTTAATAAAACTGTTCCTTTACATTTCTTTTGTGGACAGGGTATCTGGGTTGATAGATTTTGTTTCTAATTATTTCTCATCCATCAGGTGACCACTTTCTGTACCTACCATAATGACTGTTCCAACAAGGAGATCATAGATAAAATTGGAAATCTTTTTCACCTTTTTTCTAGTTACTAATTAGTGCAATATTTTTCCAACTGTTGGGTATGCTGTTTCACATTCCTGCAGGATCTGTACAAGGTAAAGTGAATGAGTACCATAGTTGATTAAAGACTGGGAATGTGTGCCCAGGCTAGCTGCTTTATTCAGATTCTTAAAGAGAAGTGGAAATCCGAATTTTCTCTTAAGAGAGAGAAATTTATGACCTAATTTGAAGATTTTTAATATTTAAAAATTTGTATTTATTATTATTATTATTATTTTTTTTTTTTTGGTACCGGGGGTTGAACTCGGGTCCTTGCGCTTGCAAGGCAGGCCACCAAACCGCTGAGCTAAATCCCTGGCCCTATTTAAATATTTATTTTTAAGACTTTTTTTTAATGAGTAAAACTCAAGGGACTCCACCTGGGGCCCAGATTTCTGTTTTTCACAGGGATGCTCAGTACTTAGATTCATTGTTCATAAACAGTGGTGACATGTTTTGAGAAAGGTGTTATCAGGAGATTCAGTTATTGTGTAAACATAGAGTGTAATCAGGCTGTCACTAGGTGTCATAATCATGGTAGCACTGTAGTTCATGCAGACTTAGCACTGACCAGAACATTATGTGGTGCATGACTGTTTTGTCTTGAAAATGTCTCTTAGATGTCCTGTCTTAGAAACTGAACACAACAGCAGAAATTTATTTCTCAAGCCATTCTTGGAGGTATTCTAAGGGCAAGCAGCTGCTGATCTCGAGGTCTCTTTTTGCAATCATTTTTTTTCTCAGTCTTTTTTGATACCAGGGATTGAACTTGTGACCTTACATTTGGGAGGCAGGTGGTGGCACCACTGAGTTAAGTCCCCCGCCCCAGCCATTCTTAAATCTACCCATGGTATCTCTACTTACTGTTATTGGTCCAACCAGTATAGTGTTGTATTTGGTTTTGTCCTGGCAACTTCCTAACTTGACCCCTTTCTTAATCTTGTAAGCCAGGAGTGGTTTCATCAACTCTCAACTTGCCAATGTAAACTTTCATTGGAATAGAGCCACACACATTTGTTAATTATAGTCTGCAGAATCTGAAATATTTACTACTTGGCCCTTGCCAAAAAAAAGCTTGCAGATCCTTACTATAAGCCATTCTCCATACTGTAACAAACAGCTAAAACAATTTAGATCGTGTCATGTCCCACTTAGGACCTTTCACTGTCTTGATGACCTCATCTCACTTTGCTCTTGCTGTGAGCTTCCACAGTACCTCCATTACCCCACAGTGGCATGTTTTGTATAATGTGTATATGGTGATATTTGTCAATTGAATAATTGCTGTTGTGTTTTCTTGTATATGTATGTTGTAGGTACCTGTTTACTGTACTAAAACTGGTGTAAAACATTTGCACCACAAGGCTCAAGAGTTTGACATTGGAGTTTATTTTGAAGCAAATGGGCACGGCACAGTAAGTTCTCTTAAAAGATCACAATTGGCCTTAGTTAACACTTTTTTTTAATTGTAATTGTATTTCTGTGCAGCAATAGGTAATATTCTACTCTGTTGACTATGGTAGTAAAATTATTTGGTTAGCATGTATTTTCAAGTGTCGTGAAATTGGTTCTTTTAAATTTTAATGATCTTCCTTTGTGAAGAGAAACTTGTTTTTTTCCCTTAATAATTAAAAGTAGTGCAGTTCTTCATTTTCTTCTTCTTCTTCTTTTTTTTTTTTGTATCAGGTATTGAACTCAGGATCTCGTGCTTGCTGGGCAGACGCTGTGCCACTTCACTGTCTTAAAGGGAGATTATCTATATATTTTTCTTCCACTAGCCATAGGAGGGAAAAGGAAAAGTTGAATAGCTATAGTGAATTGAAAAGTGTTAAAAGTTGAGGATTAGTGTGAAGATGTAGCTCTGTGACACTTTGCCTGACTCACAAGTACAAGATCTTCAGTTTGATCCCTGGTACCATTAAAAAAAAAAAGTTGAGAATTAAATGATAACAACTGGAAGTAAATTTAAAATAGTGATAGCATATTAGGTTTTTTAATGCCTTTCTTAGCAATGCATATTTAGAAAAATTTTGGGACATTATTCACATACTATAAAACTTGTCATCTAAGAGTATATAGTTATTTTTAGATTCATAATGCTTAGGATTTTTTTTCCTGCATTTCCCAGGTTTCTAGTTTTTAATTAAGCACAAGACCATAGATCTCAGTTGAATCTTCACAACATGCTTTGGACATAGAAATGTTATAATTTTTACAGTTAAATTACAGCTGAGAAAACAGAAGTTTTAAGAGGTGACAGACTTTGGTCATTCAGAATCTGACTCCAAAAGCCCCTTTTCTTTTGAATGGAGCCCAAAGCATCATTAATGGAAGGCTTGCCTTTTCCCTGGGATCTATCTTGTTCCTCCAGTTTGTTAAAAACTTTGCTCAGAATTTAATTCCTTCCAGTTGTAGAGATAGATAAGGGATCATTTTTGGATAGCTTAGCTTAGGGACAAGAAGCCACTCTTGTTCCCCAGATACCAATGCCTTGGTTAAATGAAAACTCCCTCCAGGTTGTCCTGCTTGGACATAATCTAGAGGAAGGAAAGCAGACCAAAAAGGCAAACCAGGCCACTTATTCCAGTGCCAGGACCAAACCTCCAGGAGGAAGACGCATGACTTTTTTAAAAAATACATCTTTGTATTTCACCTTTATCATTGAATTGACCAACAGAAAACTTGAATCTAGGCCAAATTATTTTCCTTATTAATTCAAAGGTGACACCTGGAGGCCATAAATATATAAAAAGAAGTTCCTATGAAATACAATTAAAATATTAAGGGACCCAATGCAGGGGTTAGTAAATGTTTTTTAAAGTGTAGATAGTAGATATTTTATGCTTTGCAGGTCTCATAATTGCTCATCTTTGCTCATGTAATGTAAATGAATAGGTAAGGCTATATCACAGTAGAACTTGATTTATAAAAACAGGTAACTAGCATGCACTGTATTTTACCAACACTTATATTTCATCAAGTAGTTGAGCACCATATGCTGCTACTCCTCTGTCCTGGGCATCAGGAGGACTGTAAAGAGGTGGGTAAGGCCTTTCAAAATGTCGGAAATATCCAGGAACATGGTGTAAATTGTAATAAATACTTATTACACTGTCTGTCCTACTGTGATTAAATGTGATGAACCCTCTACTGCTGCCCAGCTTGGATTCTTCAAAGGATACACACCAATTTTAAGTAACCCAACTCAGAGCTGAGTTGGTAAAAGGAAAGCAGAATGAACTCATAATGTACATTTACCATTAGTCAAGTTGATATCTTTTTAATCAGCTGTTTAAATTTTGACAAGCAGTTTTATAAATCATGATCTTCTTTTCTGTGATATCCTTTGGACTCAGATTTTATCTCAGATCAATTTCATATAAGGCTGCCATTTTTCCCCTCAGTTTTTCCAGTCACTAAAGGTGAAAAGTGGTTTAGCAAACATGATAGTAATTTTAACTGAGGCCTGGATGTTTTGTGATTGATTTCTTCTGCTTTCATTGCAGGCATTGTTTAGTAAAGCTGTTGAAGTGAAGATAAAACAGCTAGCAAAAGAATTAGGAGATAATAAAGGAAAAGCTGCTAAGATGCTTGAAAATATCATTGACTTGTTTAACCAGGTCAGAAATGATGGGGTGGTGGATGTTTGGTTACCTTTACATTGTCCAGAAGATAAACAGGGCAAAGTGTGTTACTTAAAAAGTTAAAGTGGAGAAGTCCTGGCCTGGTTGCTCCTTGCAGCAATAATATATATGCTGTTGAGATTATGCTGAAAGGGAGTGACAGAACATTTTTTATATGTTTCCCTCCCCCTACCTTCTATGATGAAAAATAATCAAGTAATAAGATCGGGCACTTTACATACTTTTGTTATCCTTGTATTAACACAGGGAGTTATTATAGTTCCCGTTTTACAAATGAAGAAACAAAAGCCTAGCACATGGGTCCAGCTTCGGGGTGATCTTACACCAATTCTCATTTTCTCTCTTTCACATTGATACCTTTCGTCATCATGGTATACTAACTATCTCAAAGAGATCTAATAAGAAACATTTGAGTCACAGGATATTAGACCTTTAGTCTTTTTTAGGTGAGAAAGGATGAAAGGCAAGTTTTCCATGTGTTAGTTTTAGTATTTGTTGTATATTCTATCTTACTGATGTTCATACTAATTTACACTCCAGTTAATGAAGCATGAAGGGAAAGATGATATACCCGATTTTCCTAGCATGCTCCTATCAAGATTTGCTTATTTCTTCCATCTTTGTTTCCCCACCTTCCAGGCAGCTGGTGATGCCATTTCTGACATGCTGATAATTGAGGCCATCCTGGGTCTGAAAGGCCTGACTGTACAACAGTGGGATGCTCTCTACATGGATCTTCCAAACAGACAACTCAAAGTGAAGGTGTGAGAGAAATTTTAAAATCTTTTTGGTACCGGGGAGTGAATTCAGGTCCTTGCACTTGCGAGGCAGGTGGCAGTACCACTGGGCTAAATCCCTGGCCCTCTTAAAATCTTTTAAAAGATATAAATAAGACCTATTTTCTCACAATCTTTAAAAAGAAAATAGGTCTTATCATTTGAGAAGTACTAGATTTCCAAGTTTATTATAAAGAATATTATGCATGACTATGCATCACTTTAAAAAAAAAGATCTTATTATGGGAAACTTATTAGATATGGACAAAGCACAAAACATATGCCCCTTTACGCTCAGCTTTAGGAGTTCTGTTATTTTGAAGCAAAACCCAGATAGCCTATTAAATGAAAATATTTCCTTTGCACTATTTTTGGCTCACAAAAATAATACCTTTGGCTAGATGGAGTAGTCAAATCTGTGTGCTCAGTAGGAGAGAGTATTTAAAAAAGGATTTCAGGTAAATGACTGGTTGATTTGCATATGAGCTTATACCAGTCTACATATTCTCCAGTAGAATTTGTTAGAAAAGTTCAGAGCTCCTAGAAATGGGCTTCTGATTGTTCAAATTAGTTTTGGGTATATTTTGGAGATAACACAGCTCTTGTATGTAACAGGTTGCCACTATACTATTAAAAAATACCTACTTGAGTAATTTGTAGGAAACTGGATGCACTTGGAGACCATGTTGAGTGAAATAAACAGACACACAAGCTTAAATATTACATGGCTTCTCTTATTTGGGAAACCTAAAATATAAAGAATAATAGATAATAGAGGATAATCAAGATGTGTTATGTACATGTACTAACTCCCCACAAGGGATATAGTTATATACAGTAAATATGTCCAAAAATAAATACCTAAAGTTATTATATCATTGGGTCTGAGGGATGATAGGGCACTTAAAATCATACAGTATTTGCTGTCCATTATTTTAGTCAAGTGTCTAGGGATTTGTTTGGTTTGCTAAAGGGATAGGTCTCACTTTGGAAAAAACATTTCACTATCTCAGTATTGTACTTTATAATACAGTAGGCCAAAGTGCTAGTCTGTTGTTGTTAATTCCAATAAAATTCATTTTATGTTGAGCAGGTTAGTTTCTGAAAGGTATTTAATACGTATAACAGGTATCCAACACCTCTGTTTAGGTTGCAGACAGGCGAGTTATTAGCACCACAGATGCTGAAAGACAGGTGGTTACACCACCTGGATTACAGAAGGTGATCAGTGACCTGGTGAAGAAGTACAAGTTCTCCCGAGCTTTTGTTCGGCCTTCTGGTACAGAGGATGTTGTCCGAGTGTATGCAGAAGCAGATTCACAAGTAAGCTGGGATAGTTCTGAAAAAAATGTGCAGTGAGAGTCTAATGACAGAGGGTCAGGGGAGAACACTAGCAGTGGGCAGAAAACATTTTAACATTTAGGATTTCACTGTGAAGGGTAAGTTTATATTTGTGATTTTAAGATTATCATGAAGAGTGTTACAAAGCTGAACAAGTAACACCTCTTTGGTTCATTTTTACCCCAAGATAGGTCTCACTGTGTACAGATTGTCCTTGAACTCATTCTGTAGGCTAGGCTGACTTTGAACTTGCAGTGATCCAACTGCCTCAGTCTCCCGAGTGTTGGGATTATAGGTGTGTGCTACTATGCTCAGCTTGTCCCCAAATTATTTTTGATTTATTGTAGACTTTCTGAAGTGCTATATGTCTGTGACAGGAATAACTAAGTTTGATATGCTATGCTCTGTGAAGTAGATAATCCTGTTTTATAAGAACAGCCAGCTTTGCAGTTCATTTCTAAACCAACTGGTAATGTTTTTGTTTCTGGGAAATTTTTTTTTTTGGTACCGGGGATCAAACTCAGAACCTTGTGCTTGGGAGGCAGCGGAACCACTGAGCTAAATCCCAGCCCCTGTTTCTGTGCATTTGACTTGAAATGACAGCTTTACTGTTTTCCCCTTGGGGTCAAGACCGGTGCTCTGGATTTTTTTTTTGGAGTCAGGATCTTGATGTGTAGTTCATCCTGGCCTTGACTCTCCATCTTCCTGTGTAGCCCCACAGGCTGGGATTTTTATAATTTTCCCTCTTCACATACTCCATCTTGTCTGTCACCTTAGAGTCTTGATACAAATGTTTGCACAGAAAAGTAAACTAGGTTGAGCAGGGACTTGGAAACATTTCTATAAGACTTGGGGAACTTTTTCTTTTCTTTTTTTAATAGAAGCATGGACCACCTTAGGATGCAGGAAATGAATAGCCATGGCAAAGCAGAGGGCAACTAAGGTCCTAAGATAGTGATGGCAGACCTTTTAGAGACAAGGGCCCAAACTGCAACCCAAAACCCACTTATTATGTAATTGCAACACTGCAATTAAACTTGAATACTGAAGTTTTAGTTTAGGGGGGGAAAAAAACCTATGTACATTAATATCTTTTGTCTTAAAGGACAAACAACATGCTTGCCATACTTTCCTAGGAGTTCCTAAGCCAATTATGGCCACCTTACCTTTAAAGGGACTAGGTTTTATTGAATTCATTCAGTTTGGGAATAACTGGTTTTATTTCCTGGATCAGCTGAAACTTACCTTATTTAGGAGAATTTAATTTGATTTCCATTTATTTAAGGGCCTGGGAACTTGTTACTGAAAGATGAAGAATAGCTTTCATTTGAATATGTTAGTGAAAATCAGGAAGCGCCCCCCCATCCCCCTATCCCAGTCCCAGAGCTGCAAGTAGCATGGTAGATGTTACAGCTTTATTATCTAATTTCTTTAATGTAATTTGCAGGAAAATGCAGATAGCCTTGCACATGAAGTGAGCTTGGCAGTATTTCAGCTGGCTGGAGGAATTGGAGAAAGACCTACACCAAGTTTCTGAGGATAATTTGTATGTTCTGGAAACTGGAATTTTAAAAAGCTTTTACAAAACTGTAACAGTAATGGCACAACTAATTCATAATCATGTTTACATGCACCTTACTGGATTGTTTCTGGATCGGTTTTTCCTAAACACTACTAGAATATTTTTTTAGAAATAAGTAAATTTTTTTATGCTTGTTATAGTTGACCTCTAATTTTACTAATATAAAATATTGGGGGCTTAAGTATATGATTTAATCATTAATTTTACATATATGCACAAATCATTCAGAGTGCTGGAAAATTAAATCTTACTACCCACTTCTTGTCATGTCTCTGCTGTGGCTACTACCTAATCGAGGTGTTGCTTTACAGCTTAACCCTTCTACAATACCAGTGAGGAGGGTGGAGGCAGCTTTATACTACCAAATTTTCTATGGCAGATCTTCAGCCTGGGTATAAGATAACTTACCTCTTTGCTTAGCACCGTTAGGAATTCGGAGGTGTGAGCCTGGAGGTGGCCCATCTCTCCTCCACACTGAGGGGGAGGTGCCTGTGATGTCCTTACGAAGCCACACATTTCATTCAGGCTTCAGTGAAGGGATGTGGAAGAAGTAAATCTTAAGTTACTGAGTCTCTGATGGCAAAATATTCTGATACTAGATTATGGTTAATAATGAAAAGAAAACTCCCAAGCAATCTAAATTAAACCAAGCCTGAAGCCAGTAGAAAAAAAAAAGGGCAGAGTGTATTGTGTAGGTTTAAGACAATTCAGGACAATAAAACAGTGTACTAGACATATATATAGGGAGATCTCTCATAGGCACCATAATCACTATGAACCAACAATATTTAAACTTGAGTCAGGCCACATTCAGACATTAGCTCTTATTTACAAATATTTAAATACAACCTAAAATGTGTTTTGTTACATATATAAAAAGGAAAAAGAAACTATACAACTCAGAGCAGCATGTCTGTTTTAAATAATTCCAATGAAACCACTGGCGATATTCAAGTTTTTATCACCCCTTCCAGAAAATCCTTTTCTACCATCTCTTCTATTTTTTGCCTGGCTTTGCTGGAAAATGGTTTGTGGTTCTCCAGTTTCACATCCTTATTAGGGAAGCTGTTTGAGTAAAGGATAGGGCTCCCTGAGTGTCCTCCACACCGACTGGTGACTTTGCTGTTGAAGACCTGGCTGAGGACATTGAAGAATGGCAGGAGCTGTTCCATACTGCGTACGGTACAGATGGTGAGCAGCAAGTGCCCTGGCTCCCAACCCAATGTTCTCCCTGAGTTGTCTTCCTCTGGATTTTTCTGTAGAAAACAAAGGAAACATTGGTGTACTATATTAAACAGATGTAAATATCAGAAATCAGAGCTAAGAAATACAAGTGATGCTAAGTCTGCATTCAGATTTAATTGCTTCTAAGGCCGTTTGGTGCCATTTGCTACTTTTTATATATAGGGGGTCTGACATCCCTCATATAATAATTTCCAACCAAAATGCACAGGTAAGTTAGCAGAGGTTATTTTAGACAGTGATGAGTCAGAAATAAATAGCCAGCTCCTAGACTTCTGGACTCCCACCAAGGACTAGGGTCACAAATGATTATAAAAGAATTAGGAAAGGGGACTGAACTTCATACATTTAGCTAAATGGCCTAAACTTGCCACAAGATTATAGCAGGGTCCAAAAGTGGGTAATTATCCAAATGTCACTTGTGGGTTGTGCTAAACAACATGGTTAGTGTTTGCTCTGCCACTTAACTGTGTTGCATCCTTGGGAAAGACATAAAAGTTCCTCACTGATGAAACGGGACAATCTTATCTATGAGCAGTAGAGTCAAATGAGAATATTTTGTAAACTGTCAACTAAATACAAGCACCAATAATTTCTGTTTTAAAAGCTAGTTGAAAAAACCAGCTGGGCACAGTGGTGCATACCTGTAATCCCAGTACTCAGAGGATTGAGGCAGGAGGATTATGACTTCAACCCCAGCCTGGACTACATAGCAAGACTTTGTCTCAAAGGAAAAAAAAAAAAAGCCAACTGAATTACACAGGCATGCATATATATATATACTGCATTATAACTAGGTTTATCCTACTTTATATATATATATATACACACATACATACATACATACATGCATGAATGAAAAAGTCTTAGAGAAATTTATAGATGTTTGTACTTGAGCAAAATCACATATACTACAACACAGTAAAGATAATGTAAAGCAGTAAACTACAGAGAAATTATTCACTTATTGTTGGGAGAATTCATTCACAAATGGAGTTTCTCTTCTAAAATCAGATGATGTAGAGAAACTTTCATTGTTTACCTAATATTGTAATATCACCTTTGTCCTTGTGGAGAAAGAGTCAAAACTCTTGTGACTTCAAGATTTCTTTGCTTGTGCTTTTTATGTGTGGTGCTAGGGATCAAACCCAGGGCCTCATGAATGTTAAACATGCACTCAACCACTAAGCTACAGCCCCAGCTCTGTTTGCTTGTTATGAAGCCAAATGTTAAGAATATAGATTTAGCTGGGCATGGTGGTGTATGCTTGTAGTCCCAGCACTAGGGAGGCTGAGGCAGGAGGACTGCTGTGAGTTTGAGGCCAGCATGAAATGCATAGCAAGACCCTGTCTCAAAAAAAAAAAAAAAAAAGATTTAAAAAACAGATTCCACAAGAAAATAAAGTGTCATTTAGTTACCTGTAGCCAAAAAAAGACTAAAAACTCAGTTATCTATTTATTTCTTAGTAATTCTGATGTAGATTATAGTATAATACAGAAGTATCACCATTCCCTTACCTATGACACTGGCTTTCAAATCATTGACTAGTGGTAAGTACTAGCTGACAATATCACTTCTATTCATCTAAATCAAACTGCAAGTCCACTGTAGGTATCAAAGGGTAAACAGAGAAGAATTTACTCCTGAAGGAAAATTAATTCTGTACTTATACTCTCTATATAACTAATTTACAAATGTAAGACAACCAAGGTTTAACCTTTCATTTATATTACCTATCAAGAAGTGCCTTAAGACAGATTTTTTTCCCCAAACTCGACCTCAGTGTTAAAGTCAAGTATGTTTCCATACAAATAATTTCTCCTTTGACTTCCCAGTCTACATATGGAAAAAAGACTTCCTTCCTGTTTACCTCTCTTGTGCTTGATGAAATCCAGACCTGGGTTTTGTGTTTCACTATTGGGTCCAGATGTGGCAGCTTTTGCTGCTATATCACAAGCATCAAACAGCCAGCCACCCTCACCTGATGCTTGGCCATCTCCAATCCCTCCAAAATCACTGTCTTAAAGTCCTCCTCGTCCTGTGGAAGGAAAGAGAACTCATAGCCTTTGTTTGAATCACTGAAAAGTATGCTTGGCCTTGAAGACCTCGTTTAAAAGGATGTGGATAGGAAGATGCTTTGCAATCGAAACACAGTAGTTGTCTTATTCTGTGGGTTAAGTCCTGCCTATCCTTTAGATAAGGGAGGGGTCTTAGAATAATTATTACTTCTGAGATACTGGGATAACAGGGCATGTGTCTGGGGTCATGTGAAATTATACTATTTCTGGATTTGTTACGATCACTTTTCCAAACCCTGTGATATCAAAGTACCCACATCTACTCTTAAACTCTGGATTCAACTTTCATCTACATCTCTGTCCTTTTATTTAGCTCCTAAAGAAGCAATTAGGATTATAAATCAAATTCCTTGTGTCCTTCAAGGTAAAACTCCTTTTAATCACTTTCTTCCATTTCACTGTATAGTATGTGGAATTCAATTTAGGAACAGCTGCCTGATTAGGGAAAATTTCAGAAGACTGGAAAATTTCTGAGCACACAAAGCACATACTGCAAACTAAACCTCACCAATAACTATCATCCTAAAATTGTAGAGTTTATTTTTTAAAAATATGAATGCAAAAAAAAAAAAATGACAAAAGATGAACAAGTAAGGCCCAGTAATGAGCATGCCAATTTCATTACTCTTCTGGTCCTGGCAAAGTTATACAATAAATTAACCTGATATAGATAATATAATCGACAATACATACAGTATTGGCTCGGTTCAACAGTTTGGTTAGCAAGCAGAAAGAAGCACTGGGAAAAATTGTGCTTCCATTCGTGACCTCCGTATTGCATGATGAACAACCAATGTGGCCATCTTCCCCAGAATTTTGAAATGAATGAAGTTCATGAACTGGAGTACCACTGCACATTTTATGACCTTTATCTTCCTACACTTAATGGTACATGTTTTAAGAAAATTTTCACTTTTACCCATGAAGAGTATAAGTAGAAGCGTTACATACACACACACACATATTTTTGTTTTGTTGAGACAGGGTTTCACTATGTAGTTGAGACTGACCTGGAACTCACTATGTAGCCCAGTCTGGTCTCGAACACAGCGATCTGAGACAGGGTTTCACTATGTAGTTGAGACTGACCTGGAACTCACTACTATGTAGCCCAGTCTGGTCTCGAACTCACAGCGATCCTCCTGCCTCAGCCTTTGGAGTGCTGGGATTACAGGCATGTGTCACCACGCCAGGGAAAGCTTTATATTTTTGAGCCTTTTCACAACCTTTCCATAAAGATAGTGTAAACTCAGGGCCTTGTGCTTGCAAGGCAGTTGTGATGCCACTCAGATAAATCCCCGGCCCCAAGTCAGTATAATTCTTAAGTGTTTTAAAAAATGCAGGATTTGGGGAGGAGTGCCTTGAAATCCTAAAATAGGAAGTGTCAACAATAGAAAATGTACAAAAGAAAATACAGATTAAGGGGAAGTGTTTGATGAGAAACTTCAGATTCTGTTTTATGGCAATACTTATCAGGATATGGAACACAGTTTAGGTTATAATGAAAGCAAAAAATAACCTAAAAAGAGGTTTTTAGCGTATACATCTTACTTTATGTATAAGCAGAATGAATGCTAATGATTATTCCCATTATTCTAATCAGTTACCTGATTCAATTTTGATGCAATATTCCTGTCAATGTGTTCAAATTTCAAATGTATAATCTCAATCACTGATTATTGCTTGTTGAAACCAATTGACAGATTTTACAAATTCCTTTTAGGATTGCATTTTTCTCAGTTAACTCATCTGTTTCTCATCAAGTCATTCAGATAAATATTGTGGGTGTATTAAATTCTTAAGGTTGGACATAAAAGCCTTTTAGGACAACAGTACTAAGTACTTGTATGCATGGTTTCAAGGTTTTTATTTTACTCTGAAAATACATTTTAAAATAGATGTTATTAGTATACAAAAGACTTCAAATAGATATCAGGGCTAGGATTTAAGAGTTTGCCTAACCACGTGCAAGGCCTTGAGGTCAATCTAGAAATGAAAATCAAATGTTCCTCTAAAATATATACAATATATTTCTTTATTTTGAATGTTTCCTTTTTCTAAAACCTTTGAGACAGGTGAGGTCTTGCTAAATTGTCCAGTGTAGCTTCAGGCTTGCAATTCTTTCAGTAGCTGGGATTATAGGCATGTGCCATTGCACCTGCTATATTTTTTAAATGTTCATAAATATTAGATTTATATCAGTTCTGAAAACTAGGGACTTGTTTTCAAAATAGCTCAATTTGAAAGTATCTTCAATATCTCAGGAACTATTTAATAAATGTCTGACTGATTAAGAGGTTAGTACAGCAAGTCCCTGACAGGTGTGCTGTTTAAGACACACAATCAGAAATGAATCTGGCTTAGAAACATTCTCCCAGAACAGAACTCCTTTGTAAGTCAGGGACTTATCTATCACATAATCTTAACAATACAGATATAAAATGCAATGTGCACATAATAAAACCAAATAAAAACACATTTAATACCTTTGCCCTTTTCCGGAGAAGTTTTGCTAGTCGTACCACGTAAGGTTTAAATTCTCGTTGATGTATGCCCTGCCTCCTGACTTCCAAACCTGAATCATCTGAGGCTTCTGGAATAAAGGCCCATCGGTACCTTTGTGTGGAAGAATGATGTCATCATCAGTAAGACAAACTGTGCTAAGGTAAGGTTATATAATTTGGTAGAAAGGTCATCATTCTATTACTTACAAAGGTTTCAAATGACAGCTGTGCTACTGCTGATAGCCCTGTTACCTTGGGTATATTTTTTAACCTCTGAGCCTTTTCTTCATCAGTAAATACAGTAAATACCACACAAGAATTTTAAGGGCTAATGTGCTCATCACTGTTTTTTTTTGTCTAGCACAAAGCAAGTACTCATCAAATGTATCGTTATTAGTTAATAGGCAAAAACTTCTTAAAAAGAAATTGCTTTTATGTAGCTTGTCTCTTTATACTATAATAGTCTCATAATGACCTGATTTTACAACATATAATGGACTAAAAATTTTACTAATAATGTATTAAGAACTGGAAATTTCAGTATTGAAATAGGACTTCTACCATGCCTACTTTAGATTTTTGCTTATTTAAATCTATGGAAAAAATTAGAATATAAAGGACATACCAAAGAAAGGTATTCTCCCACCTACCATAAGACCCATCAGTTTCTTGTATTATACTTTTTCAGAAATACTTTATTCATGAAAGAGTACATACTCACATAATGAACCCTTTCACTCACTGCCCCTTTAAGAAAAATAAGACATTATGCTTGTATTGATATAATTATAGATCTTAGAGATCATTCATATCACGTTAAACCCATTCTAAAGCTACACAGAACTCTACTGATTCAACCAAGTTTCTTAGATGGTCTAAGTTTGTTACAAAAGTACTACATAGTACAAGTTACTTATATGAAAATTATTAGTGTAAGTATTGTGTTAAGACAGAACCTTGGATGAAGCAGAATTATTAGCTTAAAGAGAAAGTATATTGAAATTTTTAGTAAATATAACCCTCTAAGCTGTATAATCTCAATGTATACTTCCAAGAAGAATGATTTATGAAGCAGTTTTTAGGTCTTTACCATTCTGATGGTTATCTATAGTTTTAATTGTAATTTCTCATATGATTGCAACTTAGCACTTTTTCTATTTTAGTAGCTATTTTTCTTTTGGTGCCGGAGTTGAACTCAATGTGGCAAGATGCCGTCTGCCATAGAGTTACCCACTCTAGCCCTGTTTCATCTTAACAGTATCTTGGCAAGTAAAGAAGATAAACTAACTCTGGTTCTTGTCATGGAAGAATAAAAGTCAATACCATAAGCATACTAGTTAATGTTCATCTTAAGGCACTGAAAAGTATAGTTTCTGTCACTTCTCTGAATGTAAGTGTCCTGGTTAACTTTGGACACCTTGCTTAGTTCTGCTTAGTACTGGTATCCTTTTCTAAACTTTTTTAGGACTTACATTTGACAGATACCCAACTATTAAAATTCTTCAAGAAGTAGATGTAGACTGTTATCAAATGGAAAAAGGAATTAATCTAAAATAATGTTTAGTTTTGCCATTAAATTTAATGACAAGCAAATCTTGAAGATTTACGCATGCCCAAAGAAAAAGATAGCTTACTTTATCTTATATCATTCTTTGTAAGAATACTATTAACAGCATAATATACTGTACAAATGTTTGATCTTGTGCACAGATTCTCAAATTATTTTAGCTACATTTTGATTAGAATATCATAGTTTTCCTATTTTAAGATTTAGATATGGAAAACCATATTATTGAGCAATTACTATTAAAGCATTATGAGCATTTCCTCATGAATTTTCTCCCTACTTAGTTTAGTTCACTATTAAATAAAATAGCCTTCTTAGTTCTAGTGTTGCCTACCTCTAGTTCTTTCTTCACAGTATACAGCCAAAATACTTAATAATCAAGTCCTTTTCCAGCCTCATGAAACTGTGCTTCAGTCAGTGCTGATTTTTCAGTATCTCAGACATACCAGGCCTATTACTACCTGACTTCACCTGTGTGCCTTTCTTTCCCAACCCTCACTCACCACCTCAGTTTAAAAACTCCCAGGGCTAGCTCTGAATCAAAAAGCTGGGAGAGATTTCTGCTCTGTGCCTTTTACAGCATGTTTTATAGGTACTATTGTGTAACATTCATCTTGTGCTCAACTGTATGACTCCTTTACTGGGCCTGAAGGTTGCAAGTCATGTTTCCCAATGCTTCTCATCTGGATGGTATTCAATTTGTTGACTGAAGGGCCTGCTGATCTTAATATAGCCACATCGACCCTTTACTTTCAGTACATGTGGTGTCCTCTCCTTTGCTAAAAGAGGTACACTTTAGTAAAAATTATTCCAACTTGGTACAAAGAACTTTTTAGTGTTAGATTTCAGTGACATCTAACGTTTTTCAAATGTATTTTCAAATCTACCCACTTACATCTGAAACTGGGGAAGATTTTCAGAGGGCAGTGCCAGAGCCAAATCCAAAAATTTGCAAGCAGAGAGATAGAGGTTTAACCACCGCTGGCTGTTATATGAAGTGGAAAAGCCATTGCCTCCTGTATAGGTGGTCTCCAGACCAGCTACAGAGGGGCCCGAAGTCCTGTAAGGTAAAAATAGCACTATCAGCCATATGCTTCACGTGGAATTCCTGGAACATCTGAACTACCAGGCAGTATTTTATAGTCATCTTAAGTGTACCAATAATTTTTGCTAAATTACTGGTCATGACAATTTTGCTGCATCAAAAAAAAATTCATGTTTTTCTAATGTTAAGAATTTATAAATAACATCTCATAAATATACAAGTAATAGTGTAACCCTGAAACCTTACTAGTATGCAGTTACTTTTTGCAAGTATAGGCAGAATCTTTCAATAATAATAAACAGTTATTAGGACAGCAGACTTTTTATAAACTACTGAAGAATACAATGTATTTAAGAAACGTGGTCTTAAAGGAATTTCTAAATTTACAGATTTAGGCAAAACATGTATAAATTAGATTTAATCATAACATTGGTCCCACTAAAAGTAAAACTGTAAATATTACATTTGGAACATTCTAAAAGATCTGGATACCTTTATTACAAATTTTCTCCTGTACTAAGTTTTGCTATCTAACAATTATAAGGGACCAGATATTGACCATGTAAGTATGGCTCATGTTGCTGAAATTGTACTATATTGAGCTGTATTTGTATCTAGAGGCCAAAGAGCATAATTGCTAATAGTTTAATCCAGTCTACTGGATTCAGGACTAAGTGAAATTCTGTTATATCCAAACATGATCAACTAAACAGTGGACTAGTCATATAAAATATTCAGATAAAACAGTATGTACTCTCTGGAGTTGTTGAAATTCTGGATAACTTTGGGGTATTAAAACATGCTTAAGAACATGTTGAAATAAATTACATATTACCGTGAAATATCTTCATCAGCAGTGAGTTCCTGCTCCATCAACAAAAATACCTGTACCTGAAGAACATTAAATAAATGTTAAATATTTATTTAAATGGATATGTAATCCTTTCATGTTATCTTTAGGCTATAATTTCATTAATATAAAAATTTTAGAATACATGTTCAGAGTATTTTGTATTAGTTCTGAAAAGAAAATTGAAAGTTTTGCAGCACAGAGCCTTACTAATCATTTGGCAGAGTCCACTGGGACAGATTTTTGTTTTTAGTGATGATAGAAAAGAGTTATAGTTGCTTAAAAAACAAAAATGAAATATTAAAGCAGATTTCTTTGTGAAATTATAAAGTTGGATTTCAGACAAATGGGTTTCTCTCCCCTTCTCTACTTGTCATCCTTTGCTGAATTCCCAAATCATTGCTTTGAAGATGAGGATGACTTCATATATGAGGACACTGAATAGTGTAGGTAGACTTGGGAAAGTTCTGCTGATCCATAGTTTAGAAAATCTTTGTGGAAGGCTAAAACAAATTTAACTGGAGTAGGTCCTGTACTTCAACAGTAAGTATATTCCTTGTGCCACTGTTATGGTTTATATGGAAAATGTCCCCCAAAGGTCTCAGGTACACAGAGGTGGAGCTTTTGGAAGGTGACCTAGTCACAGAGGGGTTTGCTATTGATGTTGGGGAGGTCTGTTCAGAAGAGAGAGATCCATGGGGGCATGACCTGGAAGGATCTCTGTCTTTCCTTGGCTCCTCCCTTCTCTGCTTCTGACATGACATTAGCAGCTTTACTCTGCCAGGCTGTTTCACCCAGGACTTTCTGCCTTGGAGCTGGCCAACTGTGGACTGAAAATGTAAGTCAAAAATAAACCTTTAAGTTGCAGGTGTTGGGTATTTTGTTTTAGTTATAAAGAAAGTGACTCAGCCAGTCCATTAAAATCCAGCTCATCCATCTCTATCACTAGAGGGACTACTAAAAGTGGGAACCAAACCTGTTGACCCTGACAAGTTAAAAGTATACAGGAAAAAAAAAATTTTTTTTAAGTGTACAGAAGATACAGAACACTAAACCAGATCAGATGAACTATTTCATATGCAGCTGGCCATCTACAATGCATGATTGGAAGTTTAAGAGCTTACTGTAAGAGATGGAATCTGACTCATTTTACTGTTTTCAGCTGTAAAAAATGTTAGTACTTTAAATTTAATTCTCTTTCAAGATTAGTTTTCAAGGGGCCGGGGATTTAGCTCTGTGGTGTTGCCACCTGCCTTGCAAGCACAAGGACCAGAGTTTGATCCCTGGTACCAGAAAAAAAAAAAAAAAAAGATTAGTTTCAAGATTTGTAAATAGGGATGGGTAGAGGGGGTGAAGGGAGGGCAGGGGTATGCGGAAAAAAGAACCAAGATACATCATGTGTAAAGGTACAAAATCCCAATGATGAATGTAACTGTACTATATACCTAAAATGTACCAATAAAAATGCAAAAAAGATTAGTGTTAGCCAGTAAATGTGGAAACAAATCATACTGTTTTATAGTTTAGTTTGTAACCTAACAATTAAAATTGACTCACAAGTTCTGTGATCATGGTAGGCCAGAGTGAGGTAAGATGTTGTGGAGACATTCTTAAAAGTAACACTCTGAAAAACAGGAACACTTGAGAGTGAAGAGTTGGCACCTGGGGCAAACGGAGGCTTTCAACCAATCTCTCTGCAAGAAATGCAGTATATTTTCAATGCTGAAATAATTTGGTTCATATCATATAGCACTTCTTATCTACTGCAGTAGTTCTTAAACCATCTAATAAAGGACTCCTTTAAAAAATTCCAATCTATCGAAGACATACATACATAAAAATTACATGAAAAATCAAGGATATACAAAATACAAATATGTATCATTTTATTATCAAATGACAAATGTTTACTCTAAATTTTTGTATTTATCATGGATAGGAAAAGTGATGGATAGTGATCCATGGACCAGACTTACTGCGTATTGTATTTCTGAAATTAGGTACATTATAAAGGAAAAAAAAAAAGGAATCACTTGTATTCCTGAAGAAAAATCTTGTGAGGGATATGGCAAGTATGTTACCATGTGTGCCCCTGACAGTGGAGGCCACATAGTATACTGACTGCACCGCAAATAATTCTTTTCATTTTTCTTTTTATTAGCATGTGTTTGCAGTACATTCATTGTGGGGAGTTGGTACATGTACATAACACATCTTATTTTTTTATTCTCTTCTTCTGTGTGCCGGCCCCTACCCTCACTATCTCTTAGATAAAATTCATTCCCACTGTAAAGTAATTTGGTGGTATGGCGTGTTGAGGGCACTGCATTCTTCTGGACATAGGAGGTCAACAAACTCATTTAATGAAGGTTACCAGAAACCTTATACCTACCCTAACTACAGTCTCCAAATATTTCTTCTAGCCACAACTTGTGGGCTCTTCCTATATTTGTCTTCTCCTAAAGGGTGTATGACTTGTCCAAAATTAAAGCACTAACATGCCTGTCCATAGTAAAATAGTCAGACATTACTAACATGAATTCCTAAGGAATGTGAACCAAACAATAAAAGACCATATTCAAGTGAGCCTACAAATTCAGTGTTGGTTTGTTTTAGATATTGGAAATAATTTTTGTGGTACAGTAGAAAAATTTCTGATTATATAGCATTTTCTGCCAACCTATACATGGTATATTTCACACCAAGTTACAATTTAGGGGAAGCATTTTCTAAGAAACAACAAAAATCCTTTTAGTTAAGAAGATAGGAAAAAAAAAGGGTTTTAATTATTTACCTTGTATATCAGGAAGATATTTCTGGTATTGGTCAATTTCACTGCTAAAGATAGCAAAGGCCAATCTTTTGAGAAGCATGGCTCTCTGTTCCAGCTCCACATCTCTGTTTGCAAAGAGATTCAGTGAACTGCTTTGAGCCACAGCAACTCGAGCTAAAGAAAACAAGTGAGAGATGGTGCACACAGTCATTAGTAACCAGATTATTCTGTTACTTGTTTTAAAAAGTGGGTAGATGCCTTGTAATATTAAAAAATGAGAGGAAGTCGGCGAAGAGTACATGGGACCACTCTGCCACAAAAGAGCTGGCAAACAAAGCACACAAATGCCAGAAGACCAGACAGAATATAGAAGAGACATCATCATTTGGAACTGTGGATTTTAGAAGATAAAATTACTAATACTATTTTATAAAACCTTTCAATATTTTATGCCATCTGCATAAATCCTTTGTTTTACCTTAAAATATAATTTTTAGCCTGGTCTACCTACCTCTCTTTCCTCATGTCTGTTTACCCCCAACTTCTCAGCTATTTGTAGCCAGATTGTCTTATTTGCTGTCAGGTGAATTTATCATGTTTGCTGCCATCCCAAGACCTTAGAAATTTTTATTTCCTATTCCTAGAATATCTCTCCCTAGACCTCCCTGTTACACTTTTTATTCTTACATCAAATATGAACTCTTTAGCTGTTTTTTAAAATTGGTATTCCATATGGCCCCATTTCCATCACAATTTTTTATGCTCTGATATATGTTTTTTTGACTAAGGTGAACATAACACCCAGCCCACTGTTGCTAAATTTACTAAAAATTGTTTACTAAATGTTCAGTAAATATTTAAGTGGATGAATATGAAATTTAAAACAAGTTTTTTGAAGATGAGAAAAAGATAAAATAATGCCTTTAATCTATAAGAGAGGACTAGCTTGAGCTAAATTTATACAAATTTTAGCAGGGTGTGGCAGTGTATTCCTATAATCCCAGCACTCTAAGATCTGAGACAAGGCAAGTTTAAGCCTTGCTGGGGCAAATTAGTGACCTGGCAAAAACTTGTCTCAAAATAAAAATAATAAAAAGCCCTGGATTCAATCTCAGTACCACAAAAAAACCAAACCAAACGAAAAAGTAAAACTGTGCAGACACAATTTCACTGCTATTTCAGTTTAGTAACTCTCAAATTACTTTTAAAAAATCAGGAAAACCTTTTTTTCTCCAAAAGAATACTAAATGGAACCCTAATTCATAAAGCCATCAGGATTGAGTAGAAAGGGATGTAGAAAGTGATTCTGACCATCTTGGCCACTCCCTTCAGAGGAGAAAAACAGAACCCCAGAGATTTGGTACTTGTCTCATTGGATGGTTTAAACTTCCTGCCTTAACTGTCTGTCAGTCTTTCTTTCAATCAATCATTATTTCAGTGCCTACTTTACACAAGGTATAGAACTATGGTGTATTAGAAACAATTTAGAAACACTTCTCTAGAAACTCTAAGAACAAAACTCCAGAAATTCTAGAAACAATTTAGAGCCAATGTAGACATGACCCTTTCCTTCCGCTAGTTGCCCCAGGAGGTTACTTACTGTTCATTACTAAGTTGTCCATTGTAAATATTAATATTATATTGCCATAGGTTACTATATACATCTTGACAAATAACTAATTTAGTAGCTTCCAGAAAGAACAATGTAAATATTAAGAATAAATCATGCACAACAAAGACATTGCCGGGATTATCATTCCACAATACTCACTCATCAAATCTCTAAATGTTGTCTTATCATGGGTCATCAGATTGTCCATAATAGCTCTCCAACTGTAAGAGATAAGGATTATGATATGTAACTTTGTTCTTGTTACTATTAAAACATCATTACTTGGTGGGACAATAGTTGACTTGAGCTACCTTACCATGTTATATGAAAGCAAAGGATGACTTACTGATTAACACAAAAGGCATCCATCTGAAAGAAACTGGGATCCATAAAGAGGTCAAAGGCTTCTTTTTTCCAGGCTCTCCGTGTGTACTGATATCCACTGAGACTGCTGAGCAACTGGACACAGGCACGGTAACTAGGGGCATTGTGTGCACTGTAAGAAAGAAAACCACCTTACTCTCTCCTTTCTAGCTTTAATCATGCTAAGTTAGATATATGTTCACATTTACCCAAGACAATGAATGACATCTGAAACAGTAACATAAAAATACTGCAATTTTATGCTTAATTCTAAAAAAGGCAATGAGAAAACAGAACTTATTTCTAAATGGCTATGAATTAATTTAAATTATAAACAGGAACTTGTTTCCAGAAGGCTATGAAATAATGTAAATCATAATAGTACCTGTGATTTCGGAGGTAGGGCACAACATAATGCATAATATTTACAAGTAAAGGAATAACTCGCTCCTTTTCATCACTATAGAAAACCATATCCAAAAGGTGAGCCAAAATCTGAAACATGAAAAATGAAATGGTATAATCTATGAGTAGAAACTAATATCACCTACAGGTATTAATGTTTAGTTCATAGGAAAACTTAGAAAAACTTAAAATGAGAAAAATCTAATGTAAGGTCTCTAAATCACTTTTATATCAATGATTTCTGCCACACTCTACTTTTTTCTCCATTCTAGCTACAGGATATAGACATATTTTGCTATTTCCAGCAGAGAGAGGGATGTATATAAAAAAGTGGTTAAATGGGCTTGGGATTTAGCTCAGTGGATCCACTGCCTGCCTCACAAGCACAAGGTCCTGAGTTCGATAACTAATCTAGAGGTGGGGGAAAGAGTTAAAGAAAAATAAGAAATATGATGGATCATGTAAAGGTGCAAATTTCCAATGATGAATGTCATTATATTGTGTACCTTAAATGTATCGATAAAAATTTTTATAATTTAATAAAGTTAAAGAATCTTCTAATGTGACGGTGACTAAACAGTGGACTTAAGACTACAAATTCAAGGGCTGGGGATTTAGCTCAGCGGTTCGGTGGCCTGCCTTGCAAGCACAAGGACCCAAGTTCAATCCCCAGTACCAAAAAAAAAAAAAAAAAAACTACAAATTCAGTATTCTTTCCCCCTTACTAGGTTAAAAGGAGGCTTTGAAAATACCAAATTAACTTGGCTACTCAAGTCCCAACTCTGTTACTTAATAGTTATACAGCCTTAGTAATAGTTTTCTAACCTTTTTGAAGACTCAGTACCCAAATGTATAAAGGGAAAACAAAAAAATGACATACATAGATGTGTAACAGTATGAAAAATACTTGGCAGAGAATGTGCATAAAGATGTTGCTAACCTGTTAAACCCTTCACAGTGAAAGCATCATTATCATAATGAAAATACAAAGGCAGTTCTCTTTCTTAAAAAATATATTTTTATTCTGTTTTGTTTTGGTACCGGGCATTGAACTTGGGTCCCTGCGCTTGCAAGGCAGGCGGCAGAACCACTGAGCTAAATCCCCGGCTTAAAAAATAGTGTGTGGGAAGGGAGAACAATATCTCGAGTTATTATCACTAATGTTAAACAAAACTGTCAAAACATAGACAAAGCCAAAGGTTTACGTCTGTTAATTCTACATATGATTTCTAGAAATACAAAATGGGTTTTCAATTAAAATTTCTCTATAAGAATTATTTGCTCACTGGTCATTTGAGAGATGCAAATGAAAACACCACCGAAATTCCACTTTACCCTAGAAAGAAGGGCTGCTATCAAGCAATCAGTAACAAATGTTGGCAGGGTTGTGGGGAGAAAGGAACCCTTCTCCACTGTCAGTGGGAGTACAGACTGGTGCAACCACTGTGGAAACCAATGTGGAGATACCTCAAAGAACTAGGATTACAGGTCCCATTTGACCTAGCCATTCTCCTGCTGGATAGCTTCACAAAAGAATGAAAAGAATTGTACCACAGTGATATATGTGCACCCATGTTCATAGCAGCACAGTTTGTAATAGGTAAAACTTGGAAACAGCCCAACTGGAGACTGGATAAAGAAAGTTTGTTTTTTAATAAAATGGAGTAGTACTCAGGCATAAAAATTAGAAATTAAAGACACTTTTAGCTAAATGGATGCACATTGAGGCGATACTCAAGTAAAATAAATAGGACACGTGTAAATACCAAATAGTTTCTCTGGTGTAAGAAACTGAAAGTGTAAATAAGGATCAAAATGTATAACAGATAATGTGAAATAGGAAGAAAAGGGGCAATGGAGAAGGGGAAGGAGGAGAGGTAGGGGAAAGGAAAGAAGGGAATAGAATTAATATGAGAAAATGAAAAAATGGAAACAAAGTCTCTGTAAATAGAGAGGGGTGGAGGGGTTGAAGGGAGGGCAGGGGAATGGGGAAAAATAAGAACCAAGATATACCATGTAAAGTCACAAATCTCCAATGATGAATGTCACATTGTACACCGGAAATGTACCAATAAAATTAATTTTAAAAAATTATTTGCTCATATTTTATTACTAAACTTAACTTACAAGATCTTGTTAAAAAAAACTTGGATGTTTACCTCAGAGAGTAATGTCAATGCATGGACACTATATACAGAGGGAGTTATGTTTGAGGTTTCCATTGCAGGGGATAACATATCTAAATATGAGAAAAGACAGGTAAAGCAAACACACTGGTTAGCATTTTCCCACTCAAAAGAAGTTATTTGCTAATAATGAGAAAAGGGATGAATTTATTGTACTCACAGTGCTAACGGAAATGACTATTAATTTATAGAAAACAAACCTAAATGCCTGAAATACCTTCAACATCAGATTCCAAATTGGTTCCATCTACCATTATTTTTGGAGAAGGCTTAACTTCTAGGTTTCGTCTCAGCCATGTTGTTTGTTCCAGAGAAGAACCAGCAATTGCACCAATAGCATCCACTATTTTATGAGTCACATCCTAAAGAAACAAGGAAAAGTCCCTATATATGTGTACATTCACACATACATAAATATTCATTATTAAGTTTTGTAGTTTTATATTTTCTGACAACAGGTATTTTACAAAAGACATTGCTCATCTTTATAGAATGTTAGGAGTTGGAAGAACTTCACAGATTATCTTATATGACCCTCATGTGCAAATTGAAAACGACGAGAAACAGAATTTTGGCATGGTTTACCTGAAGGTCTCTTTGGTCTTTTTTATTTTCCAGACTAGGGTTTTTCATAATAAACTCATTCAGAACCCTAAAAAGGCCACCAAATAAAAATACAGAAATAAAAAATATTAGTCTAAAGAAAATGATGCAATCTGGTTTATCACAGTAAGTGGCTTTATGGCCTCAATTTCTATTTTAACTATTAATTGAATATGTATTTATTTTCTGACTCAAATGAACTGCCTAAACATGCATGAAAAGACACAAATGTTAAAAGCAGCAAAATTTCTAAGAATTTAGTATATTTAAAAATGTTCACCTCTTTAATGTTTGATCCATGTACATATTGAGAAGATGAGGAAACAGTAAAATCTTTTTTTTTTTTTTTTTTT
>NW_022900926.1:48878156-48907151 GCF_012274545.1 Fukomys damarensis | reverse complement strand
GAAAAATATATATATATATATATATATATATATATATGTATATATGTGTGTGTATGTATATATATGAATATATGCTTTCTATAAGTCTTAAAACTCTGAGCTAGATAGGCATATAATAATCTTGTCTGACTGATTGGAAACCTGGGAGAGGTTTACTTATGAGCTGCATGTCACAGCAATGAGGGTTGGGAGGTTGGTATGGTGGCTTATGTCTATAATCTCAGCACCTAGGTGGCTGAGGCATCAGGATCTCAAGCTGGAAAGTTTGAGCCCAGCCAGTGCAACTTAGCAAGACCTTGTTCTTAAAAAAAAAAAAAAAAAATGCCTGGGGATGTAGCTCAATAGGAAGGCCTTAGTTTCAATTCCTAGTGATGTATGAGCAAGAGAAAGATATGAAGTTGGAATTCAAGATAAGAAAAATCAGAAATATTTATGAGAATGCTGTTATTTTTCCAGTGTGTCTATGTTTATCTCTCATTAAAATCATTCACAGCCGGGTGTGGTGGCACACAACTATAATCCCAGCACTCTGGAGACTGAGGTAGGAGGATCACTCACTACATAGTGAGACCCTGTCTGAAAAACAAAAAAACAAACAAAAATCTTTGATCCAGGAATTGCAGAAACTCAGTCTACTGCTCTTTTCATTAAATCTTCAGATTCTCAAACTTCAGCTTGTTGGTTTAGATAGTTTTCAAAATAATAGCATGAGAATCCAGGGATTATTATGATGCCTGAAATTTTTTGTTTTTTGAGACAGGGTCTTGCAATGTAGTTTAGGCTGGCCTCTAACTTGCAGCAAGCCTCCTGTTTTCTATGTGGCTAGCTGGAGGACCAAACTTTGAGTAGTAAAGTCTTAGAGAAAACACATCCATTTTTGGCCCTCTTATCCCATTTTCTTTTCTTCATCTCCTCCAAATGTCTGTAGAATCTGTGCTATCAATAAGCATTTTTCTCTCTAGAATCTTCTATCACTCCCCACTTAGATAACAGTTGTTATGGCCAGATACTGATCTAAGAATTTCACAATTGTTAACTCATCTACTCCTCCTAACAACTTTAAGAGGTAGGCATTATTAGCACCCTCATTTTATAGATGGGGAGTTTAAATAATTTGCTAAAGACCACAGAACAATACATAAAGGAGTTGAGATCTGAACCTAGGGAAAAATACAACTTCAGAGTCTTTGCTGTTAAGATCTTGAAGCTTGCCTTTTCGTTACCATTTACCATTTAGTTTCTAAGGCACATTTTCCCCTGCTACCTTCTCACTTTTCCTTGTTCTCATGATCAAATATCTTCTAAGGTTCTCACTCTTACTTTTTGCCATTAACATTTGTATATAATTACTACCTCATAAGCTTCTCTCTCCTAAATTACCAATGTCACCAAATCATCAGCAAACATGGCCTCTTAAAATTCCTCATCTTCCTTAACCGCCCTTGTTTTTGAAACACTGAATCAACCTGGCTTTCTTCTAATTTTCTGATATTTCCTTTTCTGTCTTGAACTCTGGATCTTCCACTTGTGAGGCAGGCATGGCATCAACTGATCTAAATCCCCAGCTTTTTCCTCTCCTTTGCTGAGCCCTTTTCTTGTCTTGCTCTTTGAATCCCATCACCACTAGTTCATACCCTTCCCTACCTCCCATTTGAAAAATAATTTCTAGCTCACTTTCTTTCCTCTCTGATCAAATCATACTATAAATTTGCACAAGTCATGTCCCTCTTCAACACAATTACTTCCACCCACCAAGACAAAATTATGATTTTTTTCGTAACGGGGATCAAACTCGGGACCTTATGCTTGCAAGGCAGGCGGTGGGACCACTGAACTAAATCCCCGACCCCAAGACAAAATTCTTTAAAACCCAAGGTCCGTCCCCAACTAACTCCCATCTCCCTTTTCATCTACCCTTATTCCACTGACTGCCCTACCCTATCACAAAACCATACAAATGTAGTTAATCTCAGTCTCCTTCCCCACCTGTCTCTACAAAGACTTTCTGGTTCTATCACCTCTATTCGCTTAACAAGTATTTATTAGGAACACATTATGAACTCATAATGGTGAATAAAAACCAGGCATTGTTTATGGCAGAATGATATTTGTTAAGTAAAGGTTACAGGGATTTATCAAATAATCATACAAAATTTTTAGCATAGATCAAGAAACTCCAAGACATGAACAGAAAATGAATTTTCCAAGCATGTTCATGTTCAGCATCCAGTTCAAAGGCTCCACCTCTCGGTGATTCAAATGCTCCTTTAACCAGGCTACTCATCCTCGCAGACCTTTTCACCCTGCACTTCCCCAGGCCTAAGTACTGTTGTGTCAGTTTCATTTCAGCACACTTATATCTTGTGTATGTTTAAGTACACACTGTTCCCTTCCTTCACTTACTTTTACACGCCTTCTATTTCTGGTTTTCAGAACCCCGTGAGTAGGTAGAGGCCACATGGTTAGCCAAAACACTTATTCAGCAACGTGCTTTTCTTCAAAATTTGTGTGTGTGTGTGTGTGTGTGTGTGTGTGTGTGTGTGTATTTTGGTGATACTGGTAATTGAAGCCAGGACCTTGTGCTTGCTAAGGAAGTAGTCTACCACTGAGCTACATCTCTAGCCCCTCAAAATAATATTATTAAGTGAAATTACTTACCCAAGTATAAGAAACTGTCCAGGGGCAGGAAGACTCAGTTGAATAGAGTCTTTTAGAAGTATCAACAGTGATGCCCAGCTATCTACTAAACTGGGCACTGGAATTCTGCAACACAAATATAGTTTGTATATATAGAAACTCACAATAAAATGAATTTTCTTTATATTTTCCTGAAGTTTCTAACATATTTTCCATTACTTATTCTGAAGCATTCTTTTATAGATGACAGTTAAATAAAACTTCTAAAGGCTTTACATTTTCTACTCATATATAAGATGACTAAACACACTAAAGATAGTGCAATTTCTTAATCTAGACATCTTGCTTTAGAAATCTGTTATCACATGGACTCTTAAAAGGAAAATACGACTGTAATAATTCTCAGTTTAATAAATGTCAAATATTCCCTATCCTGATCTATTTCACTTAACCTGTAAATCTCCATCCCATGTTAGGGAGGGTTCTCAATCTATACTGATTATCAGTCTCCCACCTGTACACATATTAATTTTTTTTTTTTTTTCAGTGTAACTTTAACATCTCTCTGTATCTAAAATCAGATTTTGGGCAATCCTTGCTTTAAGTTTCAATCATTTTAATATATGAAATAACCTAATTTTATAAATGTTAGTCACAAATCCCAAATGGATACCAAACTTGGTAATTAAAATGGAACTTCCTAGGGCTGGGAATTTAGCTCAGTGGTTCCAGCGCCTGACTCACAAGCACAAGGACCAGAGTTCGATCCCTGGTACCATAAAAAAAAAAAAAAAAAGAAAAAGGAACTTCCTATAAGGAAGGATTAAGTTTCAGGTTTGCAAGAATGAAGTTTACCAAAACTCATATCCATTAACTTCTATTCAGAGGCCTGCTAAATATAAAACGGAACACCAAACAAGAAGACATTTCCATGTTATTTCTAATTTTTAAAAACAAGGCAAATTGTATTGCTGCAGGTTCACTAATAAAATATTCAGTGGCAATAAGCATGAATTCAAAGGTAAGTTCAACCTTTTACTTGTATTTAAATGATTTTCTTTTGGTTAGCTGTTTTAATAACCAGTTATTGGCTTGTAGTATTTGTATAGCAGGGACATTAGGATATGTACGATTTTAATTAATATATCCAGTGCTCGCTTCAGCTTCAGCAGCACATAAACTAAAATAATTAATATATCCATAAATGATCCTTAGTTTCTTGCATTTGGTTTAGTTTTAGGTAAACAAAAAATCAAAACCCTGGCAACTTCTTGAAGGAAGTCACATTCTTTTCTTCCTATATTTCTTAACTTTAATACACTGTAAATGCAGAAAAGAATGATCAATGTTAGTAATCTTACCTCTGAATATAAGCATAGAAAAACTGAAGCATGCAGACTTCCAAAGAAAGATGTTTCTATAAACAAAAGAAAACAATTTTATAGTGAATAAAAATGCCTTTGTTTTGTCTTTGTTGTACATACTCTGTATCTTTTTGCCAGTCTATCATTTTAAAAAGCAGGACCCATGTATCTCTTTCATTTAGTAGGGTAAATTCATACTTAAGTTATTTAAAAGTTAAAAATAGATGAACAATTCTTAAGTTCCCTGCCTTACACATATCAAAAGTTGACATTTCACCAATGACTATGAAATGATCATTCACTCTGCAAGCATCAGGATTAATCTTTTTTTTTTTCTTGGTGTGCTACTACGGATTGAATCCCAGGCCTTGTGCATGCTAGGAAACACTCCACCGCTGAGTAATGGTCCTACTCTCCCACCCAGTATTATTTTTTAATTTTTAAAATCAGCTTATGCTATCAGAATTCAGTTGAAACTTTATTAAACATGTATTTAAAACTATAAATTTATGTTAAATTAGCAATTGGTTCAAATTTGGTTCATTTTTAATAGCTGAAGATAGAGCTGTTAAAGACAGTATGATAAAAAGAATTTACCTCCCTTTGCAAATGCTACTGATGTCCACCGACAGTAGTCAGTTTGTTCTTTTTTATCCAACTACTGTACTCCTTAAAGGTTTCCCTCTTATTACACAATAAAAAATAACACAATTCAGTAGGGAGTGGATGTAGGAGCAGAATTGGTTTGTTTTTCTAGCCCTCATCTATAGCCCAATGTCTGTCTGCAACTGACTTGAGCTTTCACATGAATACTAAACATCCTACAAAAATGCTCCAGAGGTGCTTTGAAAATAGCTAGGAAATTACTGAAAAGTTAGTAAGGAGGCTGGGGATATAACTAAGAGATATTGCCTAGTAAGCTTTAGGCTCTGGGTTAAATTCCCAGTACTATACTACATATATACAAACATTCCCAGCTGTGTAAAAGAAAAAGTTCATAAGGATGTTATTAACTCACACATACCCTCTTTTCTTTGGCAACTGAAGAAAAAGCTTTTTTAAAAAGGAAAAAAGTCAACATTTTCAGCTATATGTAATAATTCTTTTAAAGATATGATTACATCTAATTTTGGTGTGTGTCAAAGTTTAATGTTTGCAGTTGGTAAATCTTTTCTAGAAAAATGGGATATTTTGCTGTTGCTTGAATAAAGGGCAGAAAAAGAAGAAGTCCATATAATTCTAGTAGACTGACTAAAATGGACTAAAGACTTATTTGTAGGTTTTTATGTTTACCTAATTAGAGACACAGCAACATGAGTGGAGAGACTGTCATTTGTTTTTTGAAGCCTTACAGAGTTTACTATTGTACATGGTCAAGAAATGACATTCTCTGGGACCAAGATATGCTAAAACTTGGGAAGGTTACAGAAATGAGATGTATTTAGAAAAGAAAGCAACGGGGAAGCTGTGTAAATGGTAAATAAACACTGGGCCCTGGATTCTGTGTTTTTTCCTTTAAATATTCAGCAAAATCTCCCTAAGAATGTGTATGACCAATAAAATGCCTTTCTCTAGCTATAAGAATTATCAGAATAGTGACTACAGATTTTTTGTGTGTGTATGTGTACTTAAGTTATAGCAGTGATGTGCAGTCATCTTGATAATCACAATATGGTTAAAAGGACACTAATACAGAGAAAAATATCTAACCTATCAGCATCATTTCTAAAACTGAATTTTAAACAAAGGCAAAGACAAGCTTTCTTACCTTGTCCTTGGCTATGGCTGGAGGCTGCTTTACAACTTCTTTCACAGTCTGGATAACAGTTTCTGCTCTCATGACACTGATTGAACGAACTAGTTCCACTAGCAAAAGCTGTTCTTCACTGGCAGCGGGAATAACCTGGATAACATGCTATTGTGTTTATGGAAGTGTATGTATATATAAAGTATTTTAAGAGAATTCATAGAAGAGACTATTTTATGATCTTTAATATAAATTAGAAGTCCCTTGACCAATTTAGGTGAAATTTAATAAATATAATACACATCAATTCAAACATTCAAAAAAAAGACAATAAGCCTTGTAAGAAAAAAATAGCACTACCTTGTCCTATCTCTCCATTCTTTTGGTTATTATCTATTATTTCTAAATAACATCCTATTTACCCTAATTTTTTTAAAACTTTTAGACATTATCTATCAATTTCTTTAGAAAACAGATTTAACTCTCTTAGATTTGTTCCTCTTCTGCAAGCAAGTTTTAGAATTTTATTTAAATCAGTATCCAGTATTCACATGACTCTTTATAGTTGTACTGTATATTGTACTATCACTGTGTCTCTCTTGTACAACTTGTTTTTCCTAGAGTGAATAAACTCCCTCTTTTTTGGTTGGCTTTTCTATGTATCTATCACAAGTTCACCCCTTAATGTGCCAACAACTGTAAATTGCTATTTGTATATTCAAGTATCTAGGTAATTAATCTTGTGTCCTTTCTTCCTCTTCTTTTTTCTTCCCCTTTGAGACATTTCTGTTCTATCCTGGATTAGCCCTCTCTAGGCTTGCTACAAAGTGTCATGTTGATATTTGTCTTGTCACCACCACCCTGGAAAGTACTTGTGCTCTTCTTCTGTGTTTAAACCCATATTTCTTGGATCCCCTACCTTCTTGCATCTTGATTTATTCGTCCCTTGTGGAGCTGCATTTTCTCATAGATGATCAAGTAACCCCCACCCTCTTCTTTCACACTGCATGGCTGCAAATTCCTTGAGTAATAATTTGGCTATAAGAATGTAGGTTCAGACTGCTTGCCCATTAAATTTTCCACTGTCCCTTTTAACAATTTTTTATCATTAGTCTTTTGAATGAGACCAATTATTTTTCTTTACAAAATTTTAGGATTTCCTCTTTACCCTGTGTTCTCAAAGTGCGCACTGATTTGTGGGCATGCATCTTTTCACACTGCTTGGCATAATCTAGAAAAATCCTCTATTTCTGAGGATTTTATGATATTTAATATTTTTCTTCTTTTTCTTTACTTCTGCAAAAAGATACTGAGCCTCCAGCACCACTCCCCACATTTCTTACCTCTTTTTGTGCATTTTTCATATCTTTAGACTTACACTCTACTTAGGATATTTATCTACTTTCCTTTTCAATCGTTTTATGATCCTGCTCTGTATCTGCTACAAAATCAGCATCCAAGAAAATTTTACATTTTTGATATGGTTTTTCTTATAATCTATCTTGTAATTGCAAAATAATTTCATTCCTTAAAAGTTATTACTGCTTTTATTTACATTTTCCTGTATTACCTGCATTGCTTGACTCTTTTTTCCTTTTGAAGCAAAACATTTTTTGGTACATTTTAGATATACATAATGATAACATTCATCATAGGAAATTTGTACTTGCCCATGATATATCTTGCTTTTTTCCCCCGGTTCCCACCTTTGGCTCCTCTTCCCCTCCTTATTTACAAAAAGCTTTGCTTCCATTTTTGCATCTATTCTTTTTTTTCTTGTGCTTTCTCCCCCATCTCACCTTGTTCCACTTCTCATTTGAACATTTTCTTCCCATTTCCCAGTATCTATTATACATTTTGGTCCCTGTTTCCACTCTGTTTCTCACTCCAGAGAAACAATGCAGTATTTAAATGTGTATGTCTGATTTATTTTGTTTGAGAATATGTTGACTCTCAAAATCTAGCTTAAATGTGAGAATTAATAATGTTTGAATGTGAGAAATAATAACATAGCTAGTATTTAGTCACTGATCTGTGATTTTTTCCCCTTCTCTCCTTTTTTCCTTTCATCCCTTCTTTCCCTTCCCTTCTTCTTACCTTCCCTCTTATTCTTTCCTTTTCTTTCTTAAATACACATAATCCTTTAGAAGTAACATTTCTACCCTGAAGTCACATAGCTAGTGAATGGAGAAGTTAGAATTTCAACCCCATGGATGTAGCTTAAAAGTGGACTTTTAAGCACTATGTTGTTTTGGATTTGAGTACATTTCAGATTTTTCGATTAGGGATGCTCAAACCTCGCTTTTTTAGTATCATGTCAGTGCCCAAAAAATTTCAGATTTAGGGTATTTTTCATTTCAAATTTTCAGGTTAGCGATGCTCTACAGGTAACTCAGAAATACTCCTAAATTTGAATCATTCTTGGTTTCAGACATTTTGGATAAGGAATGTTCGACCTCTCTATAGACCTTTCTAAATGCCCTTGCTTTCAGCACGATGTTTAACACATTCCTACCACTTTGAACCACCAGTAGTACAAAAGGATCTAATCAGTTTTATTGGTCTTTTTATTAATAAGTCTATAAATGGACCATATCCACTTGAGTTGGAATAATTTTGCCCAAATATAAATATTAATATTATTCATACCAATTAAATAATTATAAGAAATTTATTTCATTAAATTAAAATTTTATTTATATTTGTGAATAGTTTATCAATAATTAATTCTCTAAATTTTAACATAGAAATCTTACAAGCGCATATAATATGCATTTACAAATGCTGAACCACAAATTAGCTGTATTAGAACTTTTATGCCATTTTTATGTTTTCCTTAAGGAACTGTAATATGATGACATCTCATCTGCTAAATCAATGCCTTTCTTTGCATTATGGTAATCAAAGACCCTCTGAGAAACATTACCAGCCACCCAATGGGACAGTCCTGTTAAGTACCACAGTGGTTCAAGCCAGGAGAAATGACTGAATTCAAATAAGAGCCCCTGTCAGTGAGACATGAATTTTGGCCCCATTTTGACCATGTTAAATTCTACCTGTCTGAACTTCATGCCTTATGATGCAGAAATTTGCTTGGTAAAATCTTAATTCCAGTCTCCTGCTGGATAGGGGACACCAGGGTGGTTGGATAGTTTGGGGAAAGGGGATCTAGAAGGCATCAAACAGATGTTTATAAAAGCTTTCAACCAATTCTCCAGATTTCAACCCTATCTGAATCTCTTGGCTTTAGAAGTACAGTACTTGCTATTTCTACTTCAAGACACCATCTGTGGTTTTACAGCAGGATCTGGTTTCCCTTTGGCAGTCAAGTAATCACCTATAAACTCTCTCTACTATGTTCCAACTCAGACATTCATTTTTCAATCTTTAAAATTTTGATTATACTTATTTTTCCATGATCACCACTCCTAATGTTATTATGTATTTATAACTTTTAAGTTCATTTACTCCATTTCTTGGGCAAGAACCCTTGTCTATTTTAAATAATCTGGATTTTCATTTTGTTCAATGTGAAATCCATAACTAAATCTGTACACGCAAAAAAATGTAATATGACAGAAGTATTTTTTTATGATTTAGAAATATCAGTATATATGTACTGTGAAATGAACACACTAAAAACAAGTTTTTAGGTATAGAAATAACATATTTTATATATTATTTAATATAATAGCATTGCTATTATGTCATGATTTATTTATAATACTAACACTATGATTTCAAACTCACAAAGCAAGCAGCAAAATTTTTCATATATAATTCAATCAAAACCAAATGAATTACATTTAGAAACAGTAACTGACTGAATTATCACACTGCATTAAAAAATTTTATTTGTATTCTTATTACTGGAATGAATAGCATTTAAAGAAATACTGTATCATAGAACAATTTTGATCTAAAATATAGTGAGTTTTAATATCATACTAAATTCTCATTTTTTCACATTAAATAATACTTTTTTGGGTTTTGCAATATTAGATATTGAACCTTGGTCCTCATGCATTTTAGAACAAGCACTTTACCACTGAGCCATAACCTCACTACTAAAATAAAAAATTTAGACAATAAGTCATTTAACCTCTAGGCAAACTTTTCCTTTTCCACCTACTTCAGCCTCACTGCAACTTTTGGAGAATTTAACCAGCATGTACTCACCAAGCAGAACTGTAATTACCAATGAGAAAAACAAAAAGTACTAAATAGTTAAATAGATACCTTGGTTCGGATAGTGGTTTTGTTCTGTCTTCTTTCATTCCATACAAATGCAATGGCAGCCATAAAGTGAACACCATGATTCATTGAAATAGGACCCAATAATTCAAGGATCTGTTGTCTCAAGTTCTAAAATAATTTAAACAAATGACAAGTGAAAAACTATGAAAACAACAATAACCACACTTAATCTTTAGTTTTTCATGAATAATATATGTTACTTATTTGTATTACTACCTAAGTAGTACATACAGGGACCTTTAATAGTTTAGAGTTACAATGTATCTATTTTAATTCTGAAAGAAACCCTATAAATAATGGCAACTACCAATGAACCAAATGTAAATCTAATCACTGTGATGAGATACTAGAAAAACACATTTGAAATTCAATTTATTATATTTTAGAAGCTTAAAAAAGTGGGACATTTTATAAAGCACCCTTTATGTTTTATTTTCATGTAGAATGAACATAAAAAATATAGTTTAAACATAGGTACTTAGATTACAGGTTCTTGTGGCTCTTAGTTTTCCCCTACCCACAATTCCTTGTTTCTACAAGTGCCAGAGCTAAGTGGTGAGGCCCAAGAATAAATTAGGTTATTGAGAAATGTCAACCTGACAAATAATGACAATATTCAAATTGTTGAAAATATAAAGCTGAAAATTTGAAAAATCCCAGAGTACAAAGAAGAAAACAACTGTGAGATAATCACTCTGAATAGGTGAGTTTTATTCCTTTTTTTGCAGAGAAATTTTTTTACATAACTAAAATTTAACATCTCTATTTCACTGCACTTTTGAGCACTTTCCTATCCAGTGAGAAATTTTTTTTTTTTTTTTTTTTTTTTTGTTATCAGGGATCAAACTCAGGCCCTTGTGCTTGTGAGGCAGGCGGCGACACCATTGAGCGAAATCCCTGGTGAGAATTCTTCAAACTTTAGTGGCTAAATGATGTAAGAATGAGAAGATAATCACTTCCCTATTCATCATTCAGGATATTTTCCATTAAATGCTACAATGAACAATATGTCTAACTTTGATTACCTTAGAATTCATTTCTAAAGCAGATTAGATCAAAAATTATGAAACTTAAAAGTTCTTTGTACACATTGATAAAAACTTTCCCAAAAGGGTTTTATTAAAATATAAAAACTTATAATGTCCTTTTAAAATGGAACATTATAACATGTATAAATGAACTTCAATGAAAGAAACTATACAAAAAAGACCAAATATTGTATTTCCTCATTTCTATGAAATACCCAGATATATCAAATCCTTAGATTAGGATAATAGCAGTGGGTGGGGGGGTAGGGATGGGAACAGGAAGTGAGTATAAATGGGTATACAGAATCTTTTTGTAGTGAAGAATACGACTGAAAATTGGATTGTATAGCTTCAATTTTATAAATCTACTTATAAAATATCACAGATTTGTATACTTGGGTGAATCCTGTGATGTCAACAGTATCTCAATAAAATTGCTATTTGGTAATTACGCTATGCAGAGTACCATAATTCTCTTAATTATGCATAAATTCTCAATATAATCTGGACAAAGTCCTCAAGTAGACTTTTGAGCACTAGATTGTGAATTGTCTAACCTTTGTAGCTCCAAGGTTAATAGTGGTAACAGATGCAGATGCGGCAACAGTCATCTTTTCTGAAGCATCAGCCTGATGCAGTATACTCCAAAGCAATGTCACAGAGGACATGATCATGTGAAGGATTGAGAGTATTCCACTGCGCGCTTTAAACAAGTGTTTTTGGTCTACATTGACGAAAAGCTATTAAAAATGAGGAAAGAAAACATTTAAGTTTACAAGTTGGGACTTACTAAAGCACATAGTTTTTAAAAAGGAGTCAAGTTTTTATATAATCTTACTTGGTGATACTGTGTAGTTGGATCTAACAAACAGTAATGGATAATGGCTGTGATCCCTTCCAAGAGAGTAAGAATCATATCTGGTGGAATGATTGACGCCATCCACAGAGGCCTGAAATGACATATATTCATCTGAACACAGTTGTGTGAAAGCACAGGTCATATTTTATCACTAGTAAATATCCAGCATTTGCCAGGCAAACAACAGGTGCTCAGTAAATAAATGAAGAAATGACTAAAAGAATAAATTAGGGGATTTATTTTCTAATCTATAAAATAAATGAATTAGTTTAAATGTAGTATATAGTTTCTTTTGGTTAAAGAATTGGGGGGGGCAGGATTTTTAGGCAAAAAGTCTACAATTCCCTTTATGTACATAGTGTGTATGTATAGATAATATAAACACAGGCACACATACTTTACATATTTATATATAAATCGGACACAACCACAAATATCACAGAGTTTCTCTTATATGAGAAACACAAAGAACAAAACAGAAGAGAAATAAATAGGAAACAGAAGTTCAAAAATTTCTCCAAACTATAAATTCCATCGGTTTAAAACTATTTCAATATATATGCTAATTAGTTTCATTTATACTACTGATTTATCTTTGTTGAAAAGAAAGACTTGTGTTGGTTAAAGTATTTTGTAAAAAAAAAAATTCTATATAAAATAAACATATATAGCCAGAAAACGTCTAACTACTAGCAAATGGAAGGTATATCAGAAGGTATATCAATACTGTATTAAATAATACAGGCAGTTTTCTCGCTAGCTGATGAGGTAGCTAATGTTATATAAGAAAATCAGATATCCACCTACTAAACATCTGGCTTAGTTTTGAACATGGCTTGGAGAAACATAGTTTATGTCCAACCAGGAAAATCCAAAACAAGAAGCAAAATTAGGTGAAAACAGAATTACTTGTAAATTTCAGTTTCAAATTAATTTGCACTTAGGGGGGTAAGAGGTAAAAGTAGGAAAACCCTTCGCAGAACTTTCTATTACTTCTTCCAGCTAAGTCAAGACAACCACGGGGCCACTTAATCTTGTCAGCTTGACTGGATTCAGACTCCTGGATAACTGGATCATAAGGGCACTATACTCATTAGTGGATTAATCCACTCATGTTCATAAGATCAATATGGTACTGGGAGATGGGGCCAGGTTGGAGGCAGGCCAATGGGGAAGTGCCTTTGGAAGGCTCATCTCTTGCTGGTACTTTTCCCCTGTGCTGTGCTTCTTGGCTATCATCAAACAAGCAGCTACGGTCTTCCACTATCTCTGTTTCTTGGAGCCAGCCAGTATGGATTAATTCTTTCAAAACTTGACGCACAATAAGCCTCTTCGCGTTTATGCTATGGGTGTCAGGTACTTTGTCACAGCATCAAGAAATCTGACTAACACAATCTTCTAAATTAATTTCAGCCCTTGGGAGGGAAAAGGCTTAAGTATTCTTTCCCTCTTCTATTCTATATTCTTTGATACTCTTTCTTAAGCTGAATTTTCTTCTTCATGAAAATAACATGCTATGGCATGTGAGGCCAGGCAAAGGTTAGTTATGCAACTACAAGGCTAGAGATGGCTAATAAAGGACTGGAAGCTAGACAGAGACAAGGAAGGAAATCCCTACAGTTTTAGAGGTAGCATGGCTCTGCTGACACCTTTATTTTGGACTTCTGGACTCTAGAATCACAAGACAGTTTCTATTGTTTTAAGCCACTCAATTTTGGGTGCTTTATTACTTTAGCTCTAAAACACTTACTAAAACTGATTGAGAAGTAAAAGTCAATATAACCAGAATCTGTAAGATTACTTTTATAATAGAAGAAAAAGTATCTTGCTAAAATATTTTTTAAAATGTATGTGCTACTTTCAGTTGAAACAAATATTCATATATTAAGCAAATATTGACATAACACTTCTGTTCCTCACACACAGAACCTAGCAGAGTGTCCTGAACATAAATCATTCCACTGTAGATTTTGTGGCTTAGCTTAAAATGATTGAAAGTAAAATTAGCCTACAAATATTAAAATATTCGCTTATAGAACTTGAGCCATAAAATGTATACAGTGCTACTGAAATGTGAGAGTAATCATTGAAAAGAATTTCCATGAAGCTTATCAAGGCAAAATTTCATCTGAATCTACATATGGATAATAAACCATATACTCTGAAAAAAAATACATTAACATGCTAATTATGAACTACTGAAAACCACTAATTTACTTTTTGAGTGTGTGTGGTTCTGGGGATTAGAATTTCAATGCATGCTAAACACGTATTTTTCCACTAAAGGTCCTCAGGCCTACCTGTGACTTTTTGGACATTTAAGCAGAGTCATATATATGAAAAATGTCGATGACAACAAAGTTAAAAAAAAAACCTTACCTACTATCAGATAATCCTGTTTCATATTTGTACTGCTGAATAAGATTGTCCAAATTTCTGCACAGTTGTAGTGTCACAGAGACAACCACTCTCTGTAGGACTTTTCCCATGTAAGGCAGAGTAGATGTGATTAAACCAATCCACTGTGGGTGCATCTTACACACACAGTGTTGATGCAAAGCTCGTATCACTGCACAGAGGAACATGCCTTGACATGTAATTGGCTGAGCCTGCAAATACTGAAGAGAAGTCATGGGTTGATGGGGACTGATGTGTTCCAGGTCAGTTACAACAAAATCAAAACCTGTTTCATTCTCTTCGGGAATGGTCATTACTCGATGTTCTAGAACAATCAGCCTCTGAAGCACCCTAAGTAGTTGTGACTGAAGTGTGCTGCCATTGTCGAATTCATCTTCTGAGAAATTGATAAGGCTGTCCTCTGAGAAGCCTTCCTCCACAGCAACCAAGTTCTTACCTGCCATTTTTTCAGTATGCCATTTTTGTGCACTGAAGATAGATGACAGCAAACAATGAAGAATCACTTTCTGAACTTTGCATTTTGATAACATATCAGAGATAAAACTTGGGAAACCTTTTGTGGAGTTTTCGATTACTTTTGCCAGCTCAGTAAAGAGGAGAGTCAAAATTTCTATGCTCATCATCTGCATGTTTCGATTGCCTATTAAATCCTGGGCAGTGACCTTGACATGAGTTGGATAATGGCTACGCACGTAATATAAACAGAGGGAAATAAGAATTTCTATATACATAGAACTCCGAAAGTTATGATTGGAGTCCAGTGGAATGTGACTATAAAAGTCTTTGCCCATAACAGAGATCCGGTGTCTGGCCAATAGATTCTGAAGCAGAGACAACTGAGGTGTATACACATTATTTACACTAGTGGTTGAAATGGCATTTACAAAAGCAATAGGGTTAGTTTTTAAGATGGCTTTGATGGCAGAGAAAGCATATAGAGTCCTTGATGAATCGTACAACTGGAGATATAGGAGCACATGTTGATAAAGAGGATGGATATTGAAATTGGGAGATTTCCGTGATCCTGGAGAGCCCAAGTCACTTTCAATTTCAGAAATTTCTCCTTCTCCACAGCTGTACCAATTCTCTAAATCCAGACCATCACTGAAGAATACACTGGTTTGTTTTAGTTTTTCATTTGATGGTTTTTTCTTGTCATCATCCTTTTTCCTGGCAAGTTTTACTTTCGGTTTTGCTCCTGGTTGTTTACCTGATTCCTTAACAATTGTTTCTTTCTCTGAGACCTTTTCTGATAACTTTTCTTTGAAGCTCAACTGAATACTACTGTGACTCCTTTGTCTAGATTTGGTTTCTGTGGAGGCAACAGAAGAATCCTGGAGAGTCTGTGTGCTTCCTGTAATACAAGGTGAAGAGCTATTTCTGGAAATTCCATTTGCCAAGAAATACTCATGGCATTCCTCTGCAGACACAGACAGAAATTGAGGACTGTCATTACTTAGCAAAGAACTTTGGCTTTGCTGAGTGGACTGATCTTCATTTTTAATTGCCTCTTCATTTAGATATAAATCACCACCGTTTGGAGGCAGAATTTCAACTTCTAATTCAGATGTAATTGATGCAGATTCTGCTTCAAGGTCGCTTACAACTTTACATATCAGGTCAAACACTACCTGTTGAACATCATCATCTGGGGACCTTGCTTTTGGCATGTGAGAGTCCTCCTGGGCATTCACATTTTCAGGATCAATTTCATAACTCAAGTTGTCCCCAGCAGAGGACTGTGAACATCCAGAGTCAGAACTCTGAAGAATTTCTATTTGTTGGTCTGGAAGATCAAAATCAGAAAAAACCATTGGAATTGTTTCACTGCTGGTACTTAGGAGGGAAAGTCTATCACTCAATGGATTAACAGTGAGACTGAAGTTCTCTATTTCATCCATGGTAAGTGGCTTTTCACCATTTCCTTTTGATGTAATGAGCTGCAGTTGATTTACTGGCATATGACAAAAATAGTAAAAGAGGGGAAAAAAAAACCCAAAATGTATTAAAATAATTGAAATGTGGAAAGGTAAATTGAATGCAAAATTTTTAATCACTTTAATCACCTACTCACATTTTCTTATTTTATCATTTTAGACTTTGAGTCAGAAAATGATAAAATGACCATTAAGAATATAACAGTATATTTAACAGACAAAATATAAAAATTGTCTTTTCCTAAAAAAAGACATTCTTTTTACAACAGGTTGAACTTTTTTTTCCTCCCTGTATACTGTCCTTTTCTTACATTGTTTCAAAGAATCCAAACATTTTAATATATAGGCAAATATATAAAAAGACAATTATCTTGATTTTAGTAAAACTCAATGAAGATTAATGAATTATCTAGTACCTGTAAGACTATAACCTGAAAAAAATAAGGAGACATATCATTGTTCCTCTTTAAGAAGTTCAACATGTTTTGGCTGGCTTGAACTATGGGTGGTACACCTATGACTGTCCCATCAGGAGGTTTGTACCACCTATAGTTCAGAGCCATCCAACAGTGAGAAATAAAAATTATGGCCCTGTAGTGAGTATGTTAAAATTAGCAGGAAACCGCCAATACAGTCACCTACTTCTGTACTTTTTTTGGCAGCATGCAGTATTGATGGCATTCTTTGGGAGAAGTTGGAAGGCTCAGTGCCATATCAGTAATACAAACCAAATGCTATCAAATTCATGATATGACAGGAAGGTCTGAGATGGAGCTCAGAGAAGAAGTAGAATTCACCAGACAGGGTCTGGGGCAGATAAAGGGCTACCGCCAGGATATTCTGGCAATAAGCTGAGTACAGTAAGTTCATAGATTATCCATACTAAGTGGTGTAAAGGAAACCTGAGGAAGGAACAAAAGCCTTATAGAAAAACACTAGAGATAGAGCAGAAATATGGTGGTTTGGTTCCAGCCTCGTCATTTACCAGCCATGAGACTTTGAGAAAACCATAGTTCTCCTGAACATCAGCAGTCTGCTTGGTAAAATTACCTTTTTATTACTGACCTCATGAGGTTATTTGTCAAGGGATATAAATAAGACATGTGAGTCATTTGTTCCTTAAATATAATAAAGGGCCATTATCATTGTATCGAGGCCATCACGCAAGAGTTTGTAAAGTGTGGATGTTGTAAGAATATCGTTTTGTTTTTTGTTTTTTGTTTTGTACTGGGGATTGAACTCAGGTCCTTATGCTTCTGAGGCAGGCACTGGAACCGCTAAGCTAAATCCCCAGCCAGAATATCAAATATTTATCAAGCATGTCACATTTAATGACTACATTTAAAGTACATAACAAAGCCTTGCATGGTGAATATTATTATTCCTATTTTATAGAAAGTGAAAAAAATCAAATAAAATGTGCATTACAGGGTTATTATAAATTCCCAGTGTAGTATCTGCAGACCTGTTGCAGGATGAGGATTGCTAAATATGTTAAGATATTTTCACCAAAATTATAAAACATCTCTGACCACAGCTGTGGCTGATTGCCCTGCTGAGAAAGTTAACTGAAAAAAGAGATCCTCAGAATTCTAAGGTCATCAATGAAGCACATTATGACATCATCCACACTGCACTGCTAATGCATGAAAAGGAAATAAGCCACAGAGAAAATCACACATGCAATTCTTTGCCAATCAGTGCTGTGTTTACACCTCATTTTGTTTTAATAATTTAATTCTAATAGAGGCATTCTACTTCCAGGTGATATTTACCATTGCTGCAGGCAAAATTTTGCATGAAATGCTTATCACTCTCCTCTCCTGGATAACAGGGAATCTTATTCCAGTAACGTTCTGCTTGTACACGCTGCACTGAAACTCTCTGAGTTTTTGGATGAAGCAAGAGCAATAGCAATGGTTCTAAAACTCTTGCGATATCATGCCTTTGAAGGACTTGGTTCAGCCAGGCTTGACCCATAGAGCTAGTAGAACCATCGAGACTGTTAAGGCTATCCAACATGATGAATAACGACCTAAAGTAAACATCAATAATTAAAGAACAAAACACCTTTAATTATAACACTATAATTTTCTTCAATTACTATTATAAATTGCTTTTCATTAACTATTAAGTATTTTACTATTTTAAGGTAATTATGCTTTCAGAAAAATTTTTTCCAGAGTATTATATCTTAACAGATACAATGAAAAAGGAGAAAATAATTCTTCCCTTTTTATATACTTCTGTGTACACAAGCCTACATTACTTTTATAAAATGAAAAATAAAGAATAGGAAAAAACTTATTTAGTTTTGTTTCAGTTTATCAAATATTGAAGCTACTGCAAATCAACATGATTTCCATGCTGATCAGTGATACTCTCCTCTCATTCTCTTCCAAAGTCAAAGCTATCTGCTTAATTCAAGGAAAGATCTGTGAAAAGTATGGAGGTATAGTTTGGAGTTAGAAAAGTAAAGATGCAAATATGGTATGTGGTCTTTGGCAAACAACTTAACTTCTCTGGGCTTCCAATGCTTTGCTTGTAAGATGAGGTAGGATGACTGTCAAATTAGAAATGGTTATTTGTTCAGTACCTAGCTCAGGGTCTAGTTCATTGCAGGGGTTTAACGTATGCTTCAATAGCAGACAAATTAAAAATGGTGATGCTGGCTAAAAAATCATCAGCTGAAATATAATGTCCAGTAGAGCATGCATCTGATCCTAAAATGGGCTTTAACGATAGTTAATTTGTGGCTACTTCTATGAGACCTGATGTGAGTGCTATATTTTGACAATATGTGAGTATACCAATAAATGGCAGTTCCTTAGAAGATAATGCAAATTTTATATTCAAAGTATGACTTATTTAAGTAGATTTCAAAACTAGGCAAAAAGAAAAACTACTTTTTAGTACTACAGGTTCTCTAATTCTATTAAAGGGGTATGTATGCCAGTGCTTTCAATTATAGATTTCAGTATATGTGCTGTCTAAGTGAGCACATAATTATAGACTTTAGTAAGTCCAGTTCAAGCATAAGACCAAAAATAATTGCTTGAGAAACACTTAAAAACACAGTGTTTACATGCAGTTTCATTGTATATGAATATAGCATCAAGAATGGCTGTATCAAGCGCTGTATTCCCAGCAGTGAAAATGATACCTGGTACATAGTAGGGACGATGAATCATGCTCCAATGAAAGGAAGGGACACTTGGGTACTCTTGAGCTAGGAAAGGAAAATCTGATGGATAAATGGGACTTTCATGCAAATTAATATAGCTCAGACTTTTTAAAAAAAAATCTTCAAAAATTTGTAAATTTCTATCTCTTACCCGGGTCAACTAGACAGATGACTAAGAGACAATAACCTATCTGACCATAACATCTGAATATAAAATATAACCGACCTGTCAAAAGAGCGTGCAAAAGATGACTTATTTATGTGGAGATCCCTTGTTAGATGCCAAAGAACTGCAAACTTTGCATGTGCTTCCATTCTTATTTTCTGAAGAGGAACATGGGAGATTAAGTTATTTTATTCTCTCTTAAAAATATAAAGTGATTTTAGTAAAATCAAAGGGACTTGTGGAGTCCCAGAAACAAAAGCCATAAGAAGAAACCAGATTGCAACTGTTTAAACTGCATATAAGTTAGAAAAGGGTTTGCTTCTTCTGTGGGTTTATTAAATGCTATTCTTATGAAGCCTGTGCTTATACATTAACAGAAAACATTCATGGAGATAAATATACATACATATATATTGTATATATATGAGCTTAGAAGTATTTCTTTAAAAGTGAAATGTGACACAAGTAAAGACTATTAAATAATTTGTCCTGGATTTATATTTAATGTAAAAACACAAACTGTTAAAATGCAGGATTTTGCTGATAGTACAGAACTATTCAGGAGGCCAAGGTAAGATCACATCTGAGAAGAGCCTGGGCAGCTCAGTGAGATATGATCTCAAAAAACAACCCCAGGATTTAAGATTTTATATCTGAATAATTTTGAAAGAATATGGTGAAGCAGATATAGAATTGTAACACTTTTTATTCCTCTCATTTACTCCTTTATTCATCACTTTCCCCTCTGCTAAATCTTTTATTTACTCAACATGACGACTTTCAAGACCACAAACTTCTCTAAATTGCCCTGAAGACATCAATCAAAATAATTTGCCTCTTTCCGGCCTACCTATAACTCAGGTATCATAACTAACTTATGTATCACTTGATATATGTTAGAATGCATGACTTCTATTTTGGATATATTTACAAGGCAAATATAATCTCACATATTGGTACATAAACAGCTAAAATAAAACTTATAAATGTAAAACCCACATTATTTCACCTCACATGTATTACAGTTAATATATATATATCACTTTCATAACTGAAGACACTTATTCTTCTCTAAATAACCGAGAAAAACATTACCTATACTGATGTCCTAAACCAAGAAAGAAATCCAGCATTTGATTTTGGATTATTTCATTTTTTATATTATTGATGTTTTTATAAAGAACTCCCTGTAGAAGGATCAGAATAAGATATTTAAAGATACTAATATCACTCTGAACAAAGCTATATTATTTCTTATCCATGTATTTGATTGAATAATTTTCCTAGAGTTTTCTTAATTTACCTCTTAGTATAATGTGTGCATACTGTATACACAGGATGAGAAAAGGAGAATTTACCTTGTCTTTATGTGTTAGCTGCTGACTTATAACATCTTCACAGATGCTAGAAGAAGGGACTAAGTTATGTAATTGATAAAATAGTTCCACACTCTTCTGGTGGTGCTGAGGTGTCCCATCTCCTAGTTGGTCCCACAAAGTCAAAGCTACATGCTGTAGAAAAAGATATAAAAGTGATTGTTATAAAACCATGCCTAAAAGTTTATTTAACAAACATATTCTATTAAGTACAAACTAATACATGGTCTCTGACTGCCAGACATGAAACTTCACCATACCACTGGTGTGAGATTTAAAAGTAAAGCCTTGGACTTCTCTATTTCTGGTCACATAAGAACTCAAACATTCAGGATGATCCTTAAATATTATTTCTTTTTAACATTAGAAATGTAATAAGAATGTTCTACACGGTCCAGACAAAACCTGTTTCACTATTTTAGTGATAATAAAATAATGCTAGAATACATCAACTTTAATAGGATAAAAATCCCAAGTTGAATATAATTTAATTTTTGATTATATATTACAGAGTGAAATGTAATTCATATCCAAATATCTGAACTATTGTACTTTTTAAAAATTTGCATGCTTGTTGCATGTGCTGGGGATTAAACCCAGGAGCTGATTCATGCTAGGCAAGTACTCTACCACTGAGCTATACCCCCAGCGCAAAGAATTTATAAAATAAATCATATATGTTTTGGAGCTACATGTGTAAACACAGTACCAGATCTGTGACAGTATTAATACAATGTAAAAATCTTTGGGATGTTCACAACCACAACATTATAGTAATCAAGCTGAATCTAGCAGGAGGAAATATCTAGAGGGGCACAATAATACTAATACTTAGAATTTACCTTAAAAAATTCAGTCTTCTCAGCTATGTATCTCAGATTGCCTTGAGTGAGGGGGGGTCTAATAACCACGGCAACTCTTCCCTGGTTTGGACTTAACGGTTGTGCAGACTCCATGCTATTAATGTTCTCCCCAGTGACCATGGCCACAGATTGAGTCAGTCCCACGAGGTCCATGACTAATGAAACAGCAACACTCTGAACACTGAAATCACTTGCTTGGCTGCAAGCATTCATCAGAGTCTGGAGCCACTGTGGAGGCTGTACATGCTCACAGTCTGAAACAAAAGAGGAAAGTAATCAGTGCTCACTATATGAAACACTTTACATACATTGTAAGTTAATTTTTTTTTGCAAACTCTACTTCATTCCTTTAGACAATGATTTGTTAACAAAATCATGGTTTCCCTTTTAGTTTAGAACTTTAAGAAAATAGCAAAGAGAATTTCATAAACTTTTTTCAGTATACATTTCTCTTATGCCAAGTCTTACATCTCTTTTCCTGTACTAAAAAGTTTATTTATCAACAAATGTTATCGAGCACTCACTGCACTCCATATATATATACAGAACAATTTAAATAAAGGTAAACACATATGATGCTGTTATAATAAAGGAAACCAGCGGATTTAATGTTATATTTCATTTCTCTAGACTTGTAACCAAACTGTGAAAGTCATCAAAGTCAGTCTTCTAACAGCAATTTCTCCATGGTTATTTAATTCAAGTAATTCTAGTCAAAATGACAGTTAAAATTAAAACTAGGCTAAAAATCCAGTTTTTAATATCTGCATCTTTAAAACAGAACATTCTACATAAATATCCCAATATAAACAAAACAGAGATGATCTTACCACTCTCTACTTTTTCAGAACTTAATTCTGATGTATGGTTCCCCTCAGCAATATAAACTGGGAAACTTGAGCACTCTAGGAAGAGCTGGCAGGCAGCAAGGAAGGCAGAAAGGTATTCTTTTGAAGTTTTTTGTTTACATATGTTACTCTCTTTTACATCTCCTTGTGAATCCCTGTCCCATTTTGAAGTGCCTCCTTGCATTGGACTGAGATCCCCTTGATGCTCTGTAGCCAATGCATGAGAAAAAGAGTTACTCTGAACGATATAGAGGTTGATGAGTCGGGTAAGAAACTGTTGAACATACTCCAAGCAGCACTGCATTGCAGTCTTTTGGGCTGTCTTCCCACTTCGGGTTGCTGTCCCCTGTGTGAACGTGGAAGGGGGCTGGACAATGGTTTCCTCAGATCCCACAGTAGATGCTGTTTCTGTCTCAGAGGACGTGCTACCAATTGGGATGGCAGTTGCCCCCTGCCCTTCATTCATTTCTCTGTCAATGTCATCAGTTCGGTCTGCTTGATACTGTATAAACTCAGTGAAGCCACTTTCTGATGATTGACTACTTGGTGGGTTTTCTCCATCTTCAAACACATCAGTAGGATTTTCCAGAGAAACTGATGCTACCTGACAGATTTTTAAAAAAGCAAAAGGTTGAGTACATACATATATACGTATTAGGAAGTAGAAATGGTCATCTTTTTAGGGAAGTTTTAGATCAGATTATAGACAGATTAGTTTACATTCTGTTGAATTTGAAAAGAGTTCATACATTCATTCATGTTTATGATAAGCAGATATTAATGTGATTCTTATGAATATACATTTATGCATTTACCAAGTATTTATCATTCATCATTTATACACACACACAAGGTTAAGATCTTTAGGATATGTATTATTTTCAAATGTCTAACAATTTATTTCATCTATTTAATAAAATCACTTTCCTAATGTTGAAAACATTCAGAGAGAGAGACATATAAGATTAAAAAATGACATTTTAAAAACTAGGAATAAAATCAATAGGTTATCTGTTCAGAACCACATGCATGTAAACTTTGGTTAAAATATACAAAGTACAAGTTCAATGTTTGCTATTGATCTTACATTCTTTTACAAAATAGTAACTAAATTCATATGTGGTAGACACTGTATTAGGTAGTAGGTAGATAAGCAGTACTGTAATTTAAAGGGCAACAATTAATTACAATACAAATAAACCAGTTCCTAGAGTAGGACTGGAATGTATTAAACTTTCCCTTGGTAAAAAGGATAAGAACAGTCATTAAGGATATTTATTGTCACAGTTTAAATAAACAAAGATGTGCATATCACACATTCCTTGGGTAACTGGGTCAGGGTATAACTCAAATAAGATTATGAAAAGTGATTTTATTAATACATTAACTAAATGCTTTGCTGCCCAAAGCTGGACCTTACCTAAGGTCCCTTGTTTCAATGAATGACACTACCATGTATCAAAGCTGGTTAGCAGAGACCTAGGGATCTTCTTGGCACCTTCATCACCTCTCCTCCCCTTCCGCATTTCTCCCACATCAGTACAGTGGTTAAGGGTGTGGGTGCCAAGTAAGCCGGAGCTCTACTGTTCTCTATGTAAGCTTGGCAAGTTATTTAACCTCTCCAAACCTCAGTTTTCTATTTGTATACAGTAGGTGCCCCCATCCATGGGGTATATGGTGCAGGACCCCTAGTGATGTTTGATAGTATGGATAGTACTGAACCTTATTTATACTAAGCTTTTTCCTATATATACACATACCTATGATAGTTTAATTTATAACATGGGCATAATGTGAAATTAATCATAGAACAATTATTCTAATACATTGTAATGAAAGTCATATGAATGTGGTTGCTCTTGCTCTCAAAACATCCAACTGTACTGTACTCACCCTTCTTGTGATGAAGCAACATGAAACAATGCCTACATGATAACATGAAATGAGATGAAAGATGTAGGCACGTGATATAGTCTTAGGCTACTGCATAAGGATTACTTGAACAAAAGAACAGTCCATCTGATAACCAAGACAGCTACTAAATGACTAATGGGTAATACTATATACAGTGTGAACACACTAGACAAAGGGATGATTCATATATTAGGCAGGACAAAGAAAGATGATGTGAGATTTAATTGTGATACTCAGAGCAGCACATCAATTTTATGAAAAATTCATGAAATTTTCCATTTAATATATTAGGAACATTGTTGACCACTGGTCACTGAAACTGCAAAGAGAAACTATGGATAAGGAGGACCACTGTAATTGAGAAGACACAAATTCCTAAAGTTTACAGTTGTTACTAGGATTAAGTAATAATGGTAGATATAAGGCACCTAGTACATGGTTAAACACTCAGTAAATATTAGTGATCACTCATTATCCTTACCATCTATTACTAAATCTTTTTGTCTTCCTAAACATATTGCTAACCCATCAATTTCTGTCTTTACTCCCCGCATCTTAGCACAAATACCACCACCTCTCACCTGCACTACTGCAGGTCTCCCCACATCCATTTTTGTTTCTCAGATCCATATTCCACACTGCAGCCAGAGTAATTTTTCTAATACACAAATCTGATTATGTCACTTGCCTTTTCCCTTCAGTGTCTTCCCATTGCTCCTAAGATAAAGAATAAAAGCCTTAGTACAGTGAACAAGGCTCTGTAAAACCTGCCTTCTGTCTCCCTCAAAGCTGTTATTACCCCATCTGCAGTGTTCCTTCCTGCCTCAGTTGTTGCAAATACTCCCTTCTCTGCCCCATGCTCTATCTTTTCTACCTCACCTCCACCCCACCAAATTTCTCCAGGGCTTCACTTCCTCAAGAAAGCCATCATTAGCCCTTGGCCTATGTCAGGTCATCCCATTTTCCACAATTCTCTCCATACTTTCTTTTATACATTAATTGGAACTATAATTAAGTGTGAAATCACTTGTTATATGTGTCGGCCAACTAGAAAGGGTTGAGAAGCTACCTAATTTTCTATTTTATTTGAAAGATAAGAAAACTGAGGCTCAGTGAGGTTAAAAAAAAGCAACACACACAATGAAACAAAAACCAAAACTTGCCCAAGGTTATAGAAGCTTAGGAATTAGTAGAAGAGCTCAGATGAGGCAATTTTAAACTTCACATTTATTTCACCACAGGTAATCAGCTTTTCATATTATTCCAAAGTTTAGAGGTGATTATCAAAGTTGAATGATAATTTTTTTCTTTTGAAAAAATCATGTAAAAATAAATTTAAATGATAAAACTATGATTATGACTATAAAATTATTTCTATATTAATCTTCTGTAATAAAATAATCATCAATGGGTGATATTAATTTAAAGAATTCCAGTTACAATCCAGTTTATTTGTAAACATAATATTTACTGCAATGGACTATATTACACAGATAAACATATAATATATATTGTAATATTGTAATATATATAATCATTTGATAATACAATGTTCTTTTGAAAATAGAAATAAATGAGGTTTTGGGCATTTGGGCATAGAGATCCAATACATAGATTTTACAAAAATACACAAAGTACACAGAATCAAATTAGATTTAAAAAAATATTGTCAATCCTTTATTTACACTTTCTAAAAAAGAAAACAGAAAACACTCAACCTTTAAATATGATCATTTTCAGACATCTAATACCATCATACTTCAGTAAAAAACAGAAAAATATACATGGTCTGGGGGCATAGAAGAAAAGCAGAGACAGAAGGGAAAAGGCACACTCGAAGGTTAATGGCATTATAATTTTAGGAGAGTACATTAATTATCATTCATTTAATAGGAGTGGCTATTACTTTTTACCTTATCTATAACCACCAATGAGGGTCTTTGAAGGTTTACTATATTGGAGATATTCAAAGATTTGAATATGCTATTGAAAAGACACCAAGGGCCTTGATTCTCCTACTCCCATTAATTTCATTCAAACGAAAACTAAAACTTCAGTACTAGTTAATATCTATTTTAGTTTCATTTCTAAGAAAATTTCAGGAGCACAATTTAAGGGAAATTTACTAGAAAATAAAATTTTCAGCAATGGTAAACATATATGTATATAAAATTATTAATATTAGTATATATTATGTATCACATATAATAAGCAGGTTGGAAGGAAAATAAGAGAAGTTTTAATTTATGTAGGCTAAACCTCAAGTATATTTACAATGCCCAAAGGTCAGTAATTTCACTTCATATTGAAGAACAATACATTTAGAAAAAAGTTTTAGGATTAATATCTGATGAGAAAAGTTATATGAGGTCATCCTAAATTATATTTTGCCTATCTGGGGAAAAAAAGGCAGCTAAAGGGGTTTTAAAAAAGGCAATTACACAAACCCAGGATTTAGACAATAATCTAACAATGTACTCTAAAAATTTTAAATCTTTGTTTTAATATAGTGACACTGCTTAAAGTCAATGTAATCATCATACAATTCAGTTGCATGCTTTCATTCATAGTTACTAAAATATTTTATTATAAGCCTAAGAGCTTTTAAATTATTGATTTTTCCGTAAGTGTTCAGGTATGTTAGTGGTGTCAGACCACTAATTTTATAATTAAAATTATAAGTTTAATTCTCAATTTCATAAAGACAGTATTAAGCATCTAGAAGACTGAAGACAGTAAAAACATCCTGGATTTCAGATCATGTGAAAAATTTGTTGTATCTGAAAAGGACCAAAAAAGTTGTGATACAGACCCATTGTTTAATATGGCAGACATATTAATATGGCTACATGTGGCTACCATATACTTGAAATGTGGAAAGACTGATTGAGAAACTGAATTTTTAATTCTATTTAAGTTTAAAAATTGATAATTTAGTTATCAGAAAACTAAGCATATTTGGAACAACTTTGTAAGTAATTTTGATTAAGTGGAAATTTCATAAATTCAATAAAAAGTATTTCTGTTAAAAATGCAGCATTTCCTGAGTTTGATTCCTGGTACTGGAAAAAAATTAGAAAAAATAATACAGCATTTGAAAATATGCTATATCACTTTAAAGACAGTAAACTATCTTATATTTTCTATATCAAATTACTTTTGTATATATTGTCAAATTTATACAGATTACAAGTTGAAACAATAATGTATTGCTACACTGGGATAAGTAAAATATAATTAAAAATAATTTCACCTACTTCTTTTTAAATGTAGCTACCAGAAAATTTAAAATTATATATGTCACGTTGTATTTGTATTGGAAAGTATTAATATAGGCTATTAAATGGCATCATGGCAGAAAGCCTACAATATGGTCTATTGCCACATCACATGGAACTAAGAAAGAATCACTGGTATTTTAATGCTGATGTACAGTGATTTAACTCAGAAATTGTTTTGCTTTGAAGAATACAAGGTCTAATACCAAACATAATAGCTAAGATTACCTTTTTGTCTTCCCATTCCTTGACTGTGTTGTTCTGCCCACTTGGAAATTGCAACATGCCTCCAGTACCAGCAGATAGCAGAGGAGGTTGAACCTTGCTAAGGATCTTTGAGCAGAGCCTGAGTGAATCTGTGAGCTCAGATGAGCGCAATGTCTGGAGATGGCTTGTGAGAGCAGAAATCATCCTGAGCAGCAATTGGGGCAAGTGTTCTGTTTGGATTTCAATATAAGTCTCCTGAAAATAAAAGGGAAATGAAAGATAATTAAACAATTTATAAGATGAAAATCATTTACCTTTAAATCTGCACAAATAAGGCAATAATTTTACTCATATTTTATAGGTATCATGCTTTTAATTAATATTATACTTTACTATTGATGACATAAAATTTCTACTCCCAAATTTTCAATTTAAATACTTTTAAAGCATGTTATTATAAAACAATCCCAGTTTTATCTGCTATATTACAGAAATAGTAATGTAACAAAAGTGAATAGAATCAGTTAAAAACAGGCTGAATGTCATACCTGACACAGCACCCTCATACTTCTAGTAGGCTTCAAAATGAGAAAGCACAGAATTGAGGAGAGAAAACATAAGAGGAAAAGATTTCCAACAGTCTTCATTTAACAGAAAATAATCATTATAAATACAAATACAGCTTTAGGCCAATGTAGTAAATATTTATAATTTCATAGCATGCAGTTAGAAAGTATATTCCATGTATTATATTCATGTCAAATGGCGTAACACTTGGAAAATTTTATGAATAAAAAAGCTATATCAAAGAAAGAAAATCAATTTAATTTTAAAGATGAAATTGAGTTCCAACATAAAATATTTAAGCTATATTCTTAGATTTACTTGAGATATATGTGTATGTATGTATGT
>NW_022900926.1:48834988-48878096 GCF_012274545.1 Fukomys damarensis | reverse complement strand
AAACCAAGGTTGTCTTACCAAAGAAACTATATCCAACAAAAAATCCACCAGTAAGCAGAAATTGGTCAGCTGTAATTCAGATGACTCACGACTATCTCCAGGCCCAATCTGAAGTCTGGCATGCAGTGTTCTCCTAAAAGAACAAAATTTACTTTAGCAAGTACGTTCTCAAGTGATATAAGTACTTGGGAAACATCATTATCTTCTTAATGAGGGCCAAGTTAACAATGGGTCACAAACTAATGTTCTTGTGATGAAACAGTCCCTTTCCCCCAATACACTACCATACCTCTATTTGGAAAATTCTCAAAGCTAGTTTCTTAGGCCTAATATTTCCTTGTAATGCCTAACTTTTACTTTCAAGTTTTTATGAATGGATCTCACTTTCTGAGACTTGTTTCTCATTGCTTATCTCTTAGTTAAAATGGACTGTTTGCCATTTGATTTCTAAACTTAGGACCTTTGTAGGGCCGGGGATTTAGCTCAGCAGTTTGGTGGCCTGCCTTGCAAGCACAAAGACCCGAGTTCAATCCCCGGTACCAAAAAAATAAATAAACTTAGGAACTTTGTTTGTACTAATTTGTTTTCCTGGATTATCATCCTCCACTGACTTCATTTTCTTGTATCTAGAATGTTAACCGTCCTAAAATCAAATGTACCTCTTCCAGGAAGTCTCTTCTGGCCCAAGTAGAGAGTATTCCTTCAACAAACATTAACATCATATTAATCTTATATGACCATAGGTTACTCTACACTCTGAAGACACAAAAGAATATGACACCAATGGGCACAAAAGCTGGGATATTTTAGAAAGAATAGCACAAGGGAGTCCTAACATATAAAAGTTTATGTGTGCTCAGGTTAGTTCAAGAAGCATGAGTGTGAATTTGTGGACATACAAATGAAATGCAGTAGGGTAGATTGTGTGTGTGTGTGTGTGTGTGTGTGTGTGTGTGTGTATAGAAACACAGTTTCACACAGAAAGTGAAAATCAGGGTAGGATTAGGTGGTAAAAAGATACTCGTAAGTCCTCCTCATTCCTGTATTTTATTATTTCTAAAAGATATCTGCAATTTTAAACTTGAGACCTCTCTTCTCACGGTCACTGACTTCAATTTTATCTTCTATATCTGATACAATTTTAAACTTAATACTAGGGATATGCATATCTTATTTGCCCCATTGTCAGTTCTTTGAAGATAAGACTTTATATGCCTAGCACAGTGCTTGTCAGGAGGATGTTCAACACCAGCCAAGTGGGTATCCAAAAGCTTTCTAAGTTATTAAAGGAATTCATGTATAGCAGTATTTACATTTTTAATGACTTCTAAACATAGGATTATACATATTTACTTTTTTTCTACAAGCTCATGAAGCTTGAGAAACTAAATTGGTTCTTAAAAATGTTTTATCTAAAATCCAGACAGATGGCACTCTAGTTTACTAGTATTCCAGGGTTTTGGACTATTCTTTAGGCTTTCTATCTTAAAAGGTAGAGGACTTTATCACCTCAGTGATAATATGGGCAAGTTCTAATGGCTTTGAAAATATATAAGTGCCCAGGAGGTTGTTACTCAAAGTGGAAATACTTTTGGGAAAGTGTTCCAAGGCAGAAATATAAATTTGTTATTTTCTCTGTAATAAAGAGAAGCTAGATCCCTATAGACTAGAGAGGTATGAATCATTCATTTATGTTAATGAATAAATTAACTCATCTTTGAGCTCCCTTCCAATTCTAAGATGATATGAGCAATAATTTTTATATGGTAAAGTAACAAGGTAGAGTCAGATTATGGCTACTAAAGAATTAATAGTTCTCAGTAGAAGTAGAATGTATAAAAGAAAATTCTTGAATTTAAACAACTTAAAAATTAGCTTTAGATATTGAAACAAATGAATAGTTTAACTTACCTACAACATTCTTCAAACCAGCGTGCAACATAATCCCACATATAATAAGGTTCAAACGAATTAAAGAGAAGGTTGGCAGTTTTAATCAGCTCAGCTGTTTTCTTATTTTCCCTTAGTTTACTAAAGAAAAGAAAAGAAAAACTACGAGTATTATCATTTTTTTTTCAAATTTAGATCTGAGTGAAATTATCACTGAGGCAGTGCACATTCCTAGGAAGCTGCTAGAAAATATGCTAGCAAGAACACTGCAACAAATAATTTAAATCTGTTTTCATTCTTCTCTTACTTTATATGCAAGTATTCTTCCAAATTTGAGTCTTCATAACTCAAATATATAATCAAAATCAGAAATTAGCCTTATATAATAAAAATCACAAAAGAACAGGAAGATCCTTCTGAACTCTTAGTGCACAGTGTTAATTTGGCATTAAGTTGTTTTTTTTCCCATGGCACATATAAAGTGAGCCGTGATTTGGACAGTTTTGATTCTAAAGAATTTTGCTTGCTTATCTGCTGTTCAGGATTTTAACAGTTTATTTTGACCAGTTTCACTCAAATTATTATTCTTACCTTTAAAAACAATAATGAAAAGCATTATAATTGCAAATAGCTGTCATTACTAAAATACCATCAGAGAAAAATAAATTCTGTTATTTCAAATGGCTAACATTTTGTCTACTACCTATTTTTCTCTTCCTATCTTCTCTAACAAAACAATTGTATCTATGTCTATCTGACAGATATCTATATCTGTAGATGCTAGGGATCAAACCTAGGGCCTTGTATATTATACGGTAGGCGTGTGCTTTATATAGTGAGGTATTACAATTGTTGATAGCAGAAGTAAATACTCTATGGGCAGAAAATACTCTCAGGCAGAAGGCAGAATGAAACAGTAGTACTGCGTTCATCAACAAACTTATCTAAAAATACAAGGAATTATATAATGAAAAATCAAAAATGTCTTGAAGTGTTTTACAAGGAGACATCAATAAAATGCAAAATATCTAAAACTATTATAACCTTAGACTTCTGTCATAAAGACAGATGATACTAAAAGTGGTCTGTTTAAAGCAGAGAAGAAAAAAACTTTGTCAGTATGTATCTATCATTGACTTAAGAGAACAAGACATGCTAATGTTACATGACTTGTCCTAGACATTCGTAATAAATGTTAATATACATGTGTGAAAGAATAACTATAATTCAAAAAAAATTCAGTGGCCTTTCATTTGCCTAACAGTTATCTTTTTCAAGTCTTTTTGTAATCTATGATTTTGTTTTTGAGTGTGTTAAATGACCAAGAGGCACTACCCTATGAACAACCAGGACTGCTTAGCAAACAAAATACCATTATTAACAATTACCATTACTAACTGAAATGTGGCAGTCTCTTATAAGTTTGGTAAGTGAAATTAAATTTCTGGGGCCAATATGTTCACTGCTAAAATTTAGCTTTGTAAACTGGTGATGTGAAGAACCACTCCTGACCAATAGTGGCTGTATGGTTGTGCTTAAATTGCCTGTTTGAATGATGAGTGACTTATGATACTTCATACTACCAAAATACAGTGGAAAATCAGTTCTCATTAGATCACAAACTTTATATAAAGATCTTCATTTATTATAAATAAATACTTCAAATTTCATTAAGTGAACATAAAGAGTACAATCTACTTTATGAATAATAATCAGTAAAAACTTCTTTGTCATGCTTAATTTTTTGGTAGTCTACCTGCTTAATTGAGCATGGTCCTTGCTGAAGGGTGGTTCCACTTGAAGATCTAATTCTGCTTTGCATTGAGAATACAATGTTTTAAATACCTCAATCAGTACGTCTTCCAGAATTACAGGTCCTAAAATCAATATACAAAGTAAAGACAGTAATCAGAATGGGTAAATCATGATCATTTAAAAGTTATTTCAAAGAATGTTTTAAAACGAATATTTAAAATAATTTTGAGAAGCTAAATTAAACTTCACATTTTTAGAAACCCTGAAGCAATTGAAAATAATGTCCATTTTAAATACAGATATACATTACAGAAGTGATAGAATCAGAGAAATCGATTCGATCAGTTTATAGTTCTATTACCTTGGACAAGCTTTACTTCTTTGAGCTTTGGTTTTCTGTGCTTTTTTTTTCTGGGTACCAGGGATCGAACTTGGGTCCTTATGCTTGCAAGGGAAGCAGGGGAACCACTGAGCTAAATCCCTGGCCCTTGAGCTTTGGTTTTCTTATCCAGAATGAGGATAATAAATGTATATGACAGTTTAAAGGATTAAGAAAAGTATTTGGTGTACAGCAGTTTCCAGAATTCCATATATGCTACTGCTACTATTACTATTGACAATTTAATTATAAAATTGTATAAGGCTAAATTTTATTTGCTATAACAGATGCCAATTTCCTTTTAAAAAATTCCTCAGTGGGCCGGGGATTTAGCTCAGTGGTTCTGCCCGCCTGCCTTGCAAGCACAAGGACCAGAGTTCCATCCCCAGTACCAAAAAACAAAAAGAAAAAACTTCTCAGCTTCACTTACTATCATACAATACCTAAAAATAAACCTGTCAGAGCAATCAATATAAGTTGATATCCTTCTATTTTAAATATTTTATATTTCATTTTAAGATTTGGTGAATTTAGTATACCTGCTAAAATATCTGCATGTAACTTGAAAAATTTTCACATTATATTTTCATTTTATTGTTAATATCTGTCTTAATTTCTGTCTTATAACATATTTAGCCTTCAAGTAGATCTAATATGTAATTAATACACAATGGGAAGAAAGGAGAAAACATAAAAGGGGTAATGAGGAAGAGAAATATAACACAAATAGTTCTGCCCAAATCCTTAAATTCTGTGAACTCTTAGATTATAACAGATCATACGTTTCAATTTCCATAATTTAGTAAGGATTAAGAGAAGCTCAGTCATTTTTAAAATTATTTCTGTTACATATACAGTACATAGAAGGCATGAGGAATAACATATACACTGCATGTATACCTGTATCTTAACTTTCTAATCTTTAAAAAATTTTGAATCTGCATTTAAAAGCTATCTCAAAACACAGCAGTTTTTCTAATGACTTCACCTTATTTTTATTATGAAACAATACAAAACCATCACACATTACCTATCCCTTGGGATTGCTGTATATATTACCTAGCTCAGGTTTGTCCAGCAAACTGATTAAAATACGAAAAGGTTTTAGATCTTGCATTAGAGTGCTCTCTTCTCCAAATCCATTCACTTGTAAGATTCCCACCATTGCCTTTAAAAAAGAAATATGTACTAGTCATTTTGTAAATAGATTGAAATAATTTTTGCATAAGAAAAAATACTTTTAAATATAACCATATGTAATGCAGCTTTACATCCCCCATCACTTTTCTGAAGCATTCTTTCTCTGCTAGAAAGAAAAATGTTACATTTATCTGTCTGGAGAAAAAAAAAAGTGCTTACATTTCCCTAGGGAAAAAATGGAAGAGTCAAAAAAAATCAAGAAAAGTATAATCATAAGTATTGTTTGCTATCAAGATGAAAATGTTTAAGATCATGAACCCCAAACTATGCCAGTTCATCAAGGTAGCATCTGCTATTGCACAATTACTGTACCACCAGTGACTCCAAACTCAGTTTGTAACTCCATGCTTTTAAAAATGCTTCTGGCATTTTGAGACAACTTGAAAATAAAGGGAAATGAAAATAATATGAAATAAATATATGGATAATGTTAACATTTCCTTTACAATAACTATTTTATCATATTTAGATTCCTGCTAGAATATATAGGCCTTAGTCCACTTTAGGAAAAGCTCCAATGTTCACAGAGTACACAGATAAACAGCTGAACTATGTTTTAGTAAAGTCATAAAAACTACAAAATAAAGAAATAGCTCTAGCCTTACAAAGGAGTCTAGCTTATGGTTACTTATTTTATTTTACCATTTGCTGGTCACTGTCCCTTTTAGAAAGTGTTTGAATCTTGTCTCAACTATGAATTCAATTAAGGCAGGTCTGTGTTCTACCTAGTAACTAGTGGTAGGCAAATAAGCAAAGAATAATGAAAGCATTTATTACCTGCACCAACAATTCTTTTGAAAAGGTAGTGAAATAGTAAGTGGCATGTTCTTCAGGATTACTGTGTCTTGTACTTCTGGGTCCTACGATAGTACCGTTGTTATCAAAACCTCCATGGAAATAAATTGTAAATGAATTAAAATAGAATCCTCAAAACTGTTGTTCACTAAATACCAGAACAGCAATTAAAAACAGCACTAAACACTTACCAGTTAGCAGCCCATTCAATGTCAGCAAGAGAGATCATTTCGGATAGTTTAATAAAGGGAAACCAATTCAGTACATAACTATCATAGTATTCTTCCAGAATTACCTTGTCCTCCAGCCCCCATCTTACCACAGTAAAATAACTGACAACTCAAATCATCCAAGTGATACTGTGTCCTCTCGCGCTAGGGACTAAGGAGTTGGGAGGATAGGCCAAACACTGCCAAAAAGTATAGCTGACCAAAATGTACACAATGTTTTATTGCTTCAATGGGAGCTAGTGGTACTTACTAATCTTGATTCCTTTGATGACTTTAAAGTTTTAGAAACTGTCATTTTGATTATTAACTTAAGCCTTTTTTACTAATTTATAGTATAGAACCTTAACTTGTAAGAGGGAAAAAAATCTCATTATGTGTCCATATGGATTCAAATAACCTCTTCAACTAAGGTTTTGAAATTTCTTCATATAATACATCATTAATAGTTTATATTTTTCATTGTCCCGTTACACAAAAAGTTTTGGTTTTTTTCACTTAGAAAATACAAAACTTGATAATAGTTATGTATGATAAATTATTTCTCCATTTTTTTCTCAATTATGGCTACCTACCAAGAAGCCATGCATAAAGTCTTCGGTTCAGGGACATATCCCTCCTTAGAACTACATGAAGAGCTGCTGACAATATCCTGATCATGTCTGATCGAGTGGCCTGAAAGGATCAGGAATATGATTATACTTTATCACACAGAAAAGTACATCATTTTTCTTTTTTAATGTATAAAAATCAATTATAATCTCAATTAAAGGTATAAACACTAGACATTCAAGTCAGCTTTCCATGAAATAAGCAAAAGTGATCTAACAGTCCATTTATAGTGTAATAACAATCTTATTTTTAGAAATAAAATAATAAATTAGAAATACAATCAATGCTCTAAGTTTATTATGCAAGGCATGTACAAAGGTAAAGTGGGAAACCAGGATGACTATGATCCTTAATCTTAGGTAATCTAAAATTTTGATATAGGAATGGGGAGAAGAGCATTAGAATTGGGTAAGGTAATTAGTATCAGAATTAGAAGAGTATTAGAATTAGGTATCTACCTTTAAAACCATATTCAATATAGTTACTATTTTTATAAAACAAATTATAGAGGCTACAGTTTGAGAAAATCTTGGCTGGTAAGAATACAAAGCAAAGAAGTACTAAAGAAAGAAAAATGTTTAAAAAGGCCCAGAAGCACCAATCTAGGAATATTACAAATTAAGTTATTAGTTTAAGTCTACTAAGAATTGATTTCTTCACATCCCAGTGAGGAATTTAAGTGAGGAACTACTAATACTAATGATTTTTGGAGAGCAGACAGTTCAAAAGCAAGAGTCAATAACATTTGATGAGTAGCCAGATCATATACGTTTTAGGCTTTTGGACTACATACATTTCTTTGGCATATTCTAGTTTTCTCTTTCAAGCTTTTCAAAAACAGCATGGATTTTTTGGCTACTTCTGTACTAGAGATTGTACCAAAATATCTTAGTAGGGATTTCTGTGAAAAGCCAGAGGATAAAGGCCCCTTGTTAAAGGAAAGACTCTCAAAACAGAAAGTAGATGTGGTTTATGTCCCAATTAGTGGTAACACAGACACTGGAACATAAGTATCCAAATGTTGTTTAGTCTAATTAAATTTAAAAATTTAAATAACACTTAAATAGAGCAATAAAGAAAAACTGGATAAAAAATGAGAACCAAGACCTGGCATGTAAAGGTACAAGATCCCAGTAATGAATGTAACTATACTGTCTACCTAGAATGTACCAATAAATTAAATTTAAAAAAAAAGAAAAACTGGATAAAAAATGAGAACCAAGACCTGGCATGTAAAGGTACAAGATCCCAGTAATGAATGTAACTATACTGTCTACCTAGAATGTACCAATAAATTAAATTTAAAAAAAAAGAAAAACTGGATAAATAAAAATTAGCCAATTTTATGAAAATTCATTATAGTTATCTTCTAATAGTCATGAAAAACCCCAAATAGTTTTTCCTGCTAATAATTTTTTAAAAATAAACATATTTTTATGTTATAAATTCTGAATCACTTTTGTTAGATATTTAGTTTCACCATTCTGCCTACTTATCTTCTGATACTTCAAATCACTCAATGTTTGGGACTTAAAATTTTAGATTGCTTTAAAAAATGACATTTACTAAATTTCAGCAGTAAGGCACTTCATGACCAATGTGTCAAGTCAGTTAGTCTAATTTACAACAAAAGCACTAGCAAATATCAATGACTAAGTATTTTACTCTCAACTTACAGCCAATGCTTCTGAGATTCTGACTTGCATCCTAAAATCACCAAAGCAAGATAAGGTAACATTAGACATATGGGTACTGACTGGCTCAAAAGGCCTGCATCTCTGAATCTTGGCTTACTTAGAGTTACTAAGAAATATCTCTTCTTTATATAAATTAGAACTTTTTTCAAAGGTATGAAGCAATCTGTTTCAATCAACATATTCTTATCAAACCAATCTTTTTCTCAAAATTTTTACCAATTCCATTCCTTGAAAAGGAACCTATTTTGTACGCACTTACTGATTTGTAGATCAAAAAGTAGAATGCCTTTAAAAATAACTGTAATCACGAATCTGTAATTTTCTAAGAATGTCTTATATTAATATCAGTCTTTGTTTTACCTGACTCATGTGGAATGGAAAACAGAAGAGTATGAGGTCCAGTGTGCTTCTCTGTACAAGTACACTTGAGTCCTGCACTGAGGTACTTACTGCTTCTACCTGAAATAAAGAGTGTTTAACATCTATTGCCTATTATGCTGGGAATTTTTGTCATGAGAATGTTAGCTCATCATTTTTTCTAATAAAGTACTCTAAAGATCACAGAATGCTAAAATGGGAGGTTCTGATAGTTTTACATGAGGTCAGCCCCAACATATATCTATAAAAACATCCATATGCAGATGTTATTAGTAGCTTTACTTAGAAATGCTCCAAATGGGATATAACTCAAATTCCATTATTAACTGATGAATGAATAAATTGTGGTACTGTCACACAACAGAATATTATGTACCAATATAAGGAAACAAATCACTGATATACACAAAAGCATCTGTGAATCTCAAATATGTTATGAAAAGTGAGGGACACTGTACTTGAAGACTGTATGCAGTATAATTCCATTTATATAACTTTCTAGAAATAGCAAAGTTAAAGAAGCTGGAAACAGATTATTGTTTGCAAAATCCTAGAAGAACAGTGGAAGAGGACTTGACACAGAACTTTTGGAGCGATGTAATTTTTTGTGTCCTGATTGCAGTAACAGTTCCAGGTCTGTAGCTTACCAAAATTTATACAACTATATTTTTAAGAAGGGTTACTTTCAAAATATAAATTATACTTTAATAAATCTAATAAAAATGGTTTTGGTCTTTTTGGGTTTTTTTGTTTTTTTGGTATGGGGGATTGAACTCAGGTTCTTGTGCTTGTGAGGCGGGGGGCAGAACCACTGAGTTAAATCCATGGCCCTAAGCTAATTAAAAATCTAGATAGGGCCAGGGATTGGCTCAGTGGTTCCATTGCCTGTTTCACAAGTGTAAGGGCCTGAGTTCGATCCCTGGTACAAAACAAAAAAAAACTGGGCAAAAATCAGTCATGGGGAGAAAGAATAATGAGGACAAAAATATAAATTAAATATAAAATACATTCATATAACAATAAATATAGCTATGTTAACAGTGTAGTCTGATCTATAGAATAGTAAAAACAAAACTCATTACTTTGCCTAACAGATAATAGAGATGACAGATATAAATAACATCTTTTCATAAAAAATTAAGCTTTTAAAATCAGTAATTGAATTTTTAAAGTTAATAATTTAGCCTTTAGTTTTCCTTAATGAAAAAAATGAAAGCATTTTCATTACATGATCCTCAATATCCATCTGAAATAGTACATATCCCTAAGGAAATATCCGCGAAATGAGCAACCACAATTTTGAACCTACCATTAGCTCAATATCACTGCCGATTATATAAAGCTGATCTTCCATAGAAAGCTTCCTATTCAAATGGGCAAGAACATATGTGATTCCAGGCAGACGAACAGCAGGACTGGTAAGAAGACTACCCCAGAGGGCACTATAGAACGCTGACTGGTCCACTGCAGCAGCAACCTTTTCCAACAATGTATTTGTTCTGAGATAAAAAAATAAAATGATGTATGAGCAGAAACATTTAGTGTATTTTAAAATAAAGATACCGCTATAATCTTTCAAATAATATACCATCAGTCTTTTCAAAAATGTATAAAATTATCTATGCCACAGTCATCTTTGCCTGGAAATAAATGTGCTAGTTTGGAAGAAGAGTATACTTTTACAGTCAGAGGACTGCATTTAAACCGTAACTCTACCATTTACTAGCTGTGTAATTTGGGGAAATCACTTCATCTTGCTACAGTTCAGTCTCTTCATCTCTAAAGTGAAGAGAATAAAAAAATACCCATCAGAAGGCCTATCTAACCTCACTAGGTTGTTAAACCACTCTAAGCAATAAAACACCATGTATTAATTTTTAGGTAATAGTAATGCTATGGTAGAACATCTGTTGATTTTCTACAAAATCTTAAATCTATATTTTCAGTATAACATATTTCTAAATTTTTTTTTTTTTTTTTTTTTTGGTACTGGGGATCGAACTTGGGTCCCTGCGCTTGCAAGGCAGGCGGTGGAACCACTGAGCTAAATCCCTGGCCCTGTTCCTTTCTTTTTGAAATTGCATATCATATAGTTAACAATGATATTAATGAATTAGGCCTATGACAAAATGAAAGATGTGTTACTGTTTTAAGGACTACATTAAAGATTACTTTTTGTTTTTAACAATGCAAAGCATAACAGACTATTTCACTGCAGTATTATGGAGTCAGGAGAATGAGTTTTAATTGCTGTATGGCTTAATTCTTCTGGTCTCAAGTTTATGGGCATTAAAACATTTGTGAATGCTTTTATAGACTATGTGTGGAATAACAAACAAGCTATACGATAAATCATGCGATACTTCAACCATAATTATTTAATTTGTATATTAAATTTTTAATTCTAGCTAAGTTAGTACCGTACTAGTACTGTACTAAGGGATTCTGTACTTCCCTTAAGAAAGTAAAACAAAACAAAATAAAGCAAAATTGACTTCAAAGCTGAATACTTTTTATTATATTTGTAAAATTTTAAGCAAATAAATAAAATAGTTAATAAAAGTAAATAAACTTTTAGGACAAGTTTTTTTGTCAGAGTAGCCTAAAAGGGTAATCTAGTATTTTCAGAAATTGATTCCTATTGCATTATAGGAACAGCTGAAGGTACAACAAAATCGAGTAACTGGTCAATGTACTTAAATAGATTATTTAAATTTAAATAGGTGTACTTATAAATTAAATTTGGGAATTTCAATTTTTGCAAACAACTCAAAATTTCTTTTTCTTGTAAGAATACTTAAGCGTATCATACACTGTCTAGAACTCTCAAAAAGTAGTAGGCTCTAAATCAGATCTTATCATTTTCCTTGAAAAGTTAAAGTTAAAAAAAAATACATGTCAAAATATAGTAAAATAGCACTGTACTTGGTAGTGGACTATTTTTTCCCATGAGCAATTTAAAATCAGTCAGCTTATGGGCCACTTTTCCATTCTTCTCCTTAATCTAAATGTCTTATCTGTTTTTGAATGACTTATGTGCAAGGTACCACTGTACTAAGTGATTTCATTACTACAGCAAAAAAATGAAATAAATATTATGCTTTTTTATAAATTAAGAAACTGACTACACTTCAAAAATGTTAAAAATACCAAGTTCACAGTGTCTGTACAAATGCTGATTTAAGCCCAGTCACTCTAGTCTGTGATTTTACCACATATATGATACACAGTATAGCATATTTTCAGTATGATACACAGTATAGATATGTATAAATTTATTGCTATTGGAATCTTAATGTTATATATTGGGGTATCTGTACTAATTCATTTTTGTGATGCTAAAAGAGATTTATTTAAAGATGCTTGCTGACAATGCCATCGATCAGATTACATAGCTCCACCAAACATCATTTTACCTCTCATAGTATTCTGATCCTTCTTCTAAGCCAGGGAGAATGCCAGTTAGCAATCCTTGTAGACCAGGCTTCAGTGTTTTACCCAAAGGCAAGTAATATATTTCATATAAACCGAGTAGTGTTGGTTTCACAGACATGGCAGCATTTGCAAGAAGAGGAAATAATCCAGAACTATTTATAAATTTTTTTATAAAGGAGAAAGGGCAAGAAAAAATTATGACAAAATGTTAATTGTATGCAATTGTATATGTATATAAAACTTATTTTTTTGATGAAATAAGTTGTACTGATTAACTTAAAATGGCATCTGTATATTGATAACTTCTATGAGGTGTGATAAAAACTGTAGTTAATATTTAAATTTTTAAAAATCTATTAGAGTAAAAGACAGATTACATTAATCCCCCTCAAAATATATCCTCTTTTTTTTTTTTTTTAATTTTGGTACTGGGGGATCGAACTCGGGTCCCTGTGCTTGCGAAGCAGGTGGTGGAACTACTGAGCTAAATCCCGGCCCTTATCTTTTAACTCACATATCCCACTGTTCTTGTCACTTTCTGAAGCAGTTCTGGAAGTCCCCTTTTGTGTCTTTAATTGTGCTGTCTTGGCTGGTTCAATTTCCTGAATCAATTCAAAATGTTTACCTCTTATGGTCATTCTGGCTTTAGGGAAGAACTAGAAGTTGCATGATACCAGATCCTGTGAATAAGGAGGGTGAGGAAACAGGTAGTGTTTTTACGACCCTGTCTGTCCACCTGATGGCACTCAGAAGCACCACTGACTATATATATATATATATATATATTTTAGTACCTCAAAGACACTCATGAAAGAGAACTTCCAGAACTGCTTTAGAAAAATGGGAATAATGGAGATAAATAAATTCCAGGGAAGGGGGACTAATGTGAGGGGGATTAATGGCAATGTATATTACTGTGAGAAAGCTTTTTTAATTAAAAAATTCACCGTATTTTGTGATCACACCCAGTATATCCATTAAAGACAAGTTCTTTCACCTGAGTTTCACATTCATAAGCCCAGTAGCTACTTAGTTGTTTCAGAAAGGCTTAATATTTCACAATTCTGAAGCAGAAGTTTTCCCTTCTCCCTCAAAATCCATTCTTTCCCCTGTAATTGCCAATTCAAAATATAACATCACTATCTAGCTGGCTAGCCAAAGGCTATACATCAGAGAGCAATTCTTAACCCCTTTTAAAAATTGTCTATTCCAACCTTCAATCAATCACCAAGTGCTCTCACTCTAGATCTTTTTGAACATAATAAATTTTATTCATCTCCAGATACTTATCTAGAAGAGATCTCCATCTCATCTTTATCATCTTAATAGGTAGCAGTACTTCAATACTGATCTGAAGGATTTGTACTCATTAAAAATCTCAGTGATTGGGCCAGGGATTCAGCTCAGCAGTTCCACCGCCTGCCTTGCAAGCGCAGGGACCCGAGTTTGATCCCCAGTACCAAAAACAACAACAACAACAAAACAAACAAAAAAAAACAACTCAGTGATTAAGTAATTGCCTGTGGCACCAATGCAGCTTTTAACATTTTTTCTAAGATTTGGCTACTGCACACCACTATACACCCTGTGTATATTCAAAATTTAATTCCTGCATCTTCTATTACAGGTATACTGATTCCTTGCTGGTTTGTTTCAGAAACCTTCCATACACTTTTCAGGATTTTCGCAAATGCTTTTCATACAGAATACAAAATTTACTTATATCCTCTTTGTATGTCTTTAACATTTTTTCTAAGATTTGGCTACTGCACACCACTATACACCCTGTGTATATTCAAAATTTAATTCCTGCATCTTCTATTACAGGTATACTGATTCCTTGCTGGTTTGTTTCAGAAACCTTCCATACACTTTTCAGGATTTTCGCAAATGCTTTTCATACAGAATACAAAATTTACTTATATCCTCTTTGTATGTCTGAATGATCCCTAAACTTCCAGGTCGCGGCCTATGTCTTTTTTTTTTTTTTTTTGAGGTTGTCTCCCAATTACACTAGATTTAGGCCTCTACTTTTTGTAACCATAAAACTCAATATTGCCTTATTAGAACATTTATCATTGTACTTTAATTAATGCCTATATTCTCCAACAAACTATCAGAAATGAAGGGAGTGTAACTGTCCTTTCATTTCTGAAACCAAATACTAGTACCATGCCCTGAATTTAGGACACACTTAAAAACTGAATGAAAAATCTGTCTTGTTTCTAGGCTATACAGGAAATAGAAATTATTTTCAGTTTCCCACTGTTTCATCTCTAATTTTAGACAGTTTGATCTAGGGCTATATACTTTCCAGCCTTTTCAAGGTAACTTCTTCCATGAGCCTCAGGTCTCATGTCTTGCTTTTGCCAGAGACCATATTCATTCATTTTCTTTTTGTTTCCAATAATTTTTTTCTACTGACATTTTTGCTATTCAACACAAATGTACTGAAAAATTTCCCCATGATTCTGAAAAGAGAACAAATAATAACATCTAAATCTTCAAACCTTTATTTTTAACTACCTCCTAGCTTGAAGCTGCCACACTCCCTATATGAACTTTTAGGGCAGTTTTTAACATAAGTGTGTGGATGTGTGTAGACACATATAAACACACTATATGCATTTCTTCTTATTTATCATCTTCCACCTAATCTCAAAGACAAAACTGGTAACCATGGATGGGAAGAAATTCAAGGCATAGGTCAAAGGCTACAAGGTGGCCAATAAGTAGAATGAAAAAGTTTAAGATTTAATGTACAACATGAAGACTATAATTAAAAATATTGTACTTGTAGTTTTTACCACATGACTTTGGTTAATCTTGCCACAAAAAACAAAAACAGGGTAACAATGTGAAATAATGTATATGTTAATTTGCTTCAGTAGTGCAAGCATTTATTATCTTTATATGTCTTATAATATCATGTTGTAAACCTTAAACATGTACAATAAAATTATTTTATAGAGATACACCACGGTCAGGGGCTGGGGATTTGGCTCAGTGGTTCTGATGCCTGCCTCTCAAGTGCAAGGTTCCAAGTTTGATCCTTGGTACCCCCCCCACAAAACAAAACAAAAAACAAAAAAATCATGGGCATAGATAGTGTTGGCCAAGGAAAGGATATTAAGTGAAAACATAAGAAGGGAGAGAACTAAGTATGCCCTAAGAAAATGTATTTTGAGTTTCGATAAAGAAAGAAAGGCTGGTAAAGGAGATTAGCAGGCCGGGAGTAGTGGCGCATGCCTGTAATCCCAGCACTTGGGAGGCTGAGGCAAGAGGATCATTGTGAGTTCAAGACCAGCCTGGGCTACATAGTGAGTTCCAGGGCAGTCTCAACTACATAGTGAGACCCTGTCTCAAAAAATAAAAAAAATAAAAAAAGTAGATTAACAGTAGTAACTAAATAAAAAAAAATGAGGTTTTGTGGAAATCAAGGGAGAAGACTATTTTGAATAAATAATGTTGAAAGCTGCTGAGAAATCAAGCTATCTTGTTTTTCTCAGACTAGTTTTCAGGCTTTAAAGAGCAGAATGTTCTCTTTTAAATGAAAGCTTTTCATACATGACCTCTAACTTAAAAAACTTAAAGAACTGTTCTAAAGTTTTCTAAATCACGTAATATTTATGAGTGCCATCAAAGACATTAAGATTTTTAGCACAGAAAATATAAAAGTTTTGCAATATGTTTTTATTTCTATTATATATAAACAGATAATGAAATTCTTCTTACCTATATAAAAAAAGATCTTTGGCAAGTCGCTTAGGTCCAATGATTTTGAAGATAATTTCATAAGTTTCAAGTGCCTTCCGATGAACACCACCTGGTAACGCTGGATGTAGACATTGAGCTAGGCGTTTGCCTATGGTCAGTTTTTTGGGTACTACCTGGTACTTCGCATTATTTTGTAGAACCTTGAAAAAAGTATTTTAATGAAATTGAAAAAAATTTATTTCCTTTTTCTAGCAGAGTACTGCAAAAAGTTATCATTGTAAAGTTGTGTCAATCACACCTATCAGTATATATTTTGTTTGAAGATTTAACTGAGAAAAATAAAATTATTTTGTTTTAGATTTTGAAAAAATTTAATTTCCGGCATAAAAGAAAACTGTGTGCATGCGCACACATGTAGTGGTAGTCGTGGTGGTGGTACTGGGTAGTGGTTATGGTACTGGGGATTGAACCCACAGCCTCGCTCTGAGCTATATATCCAGCTCTTTTTAGAAGGTGTCTAACTAGATTGCTGTGGCTGGCCTTGAACTTGAGATCCTCCTGCACCAGCCTCTAGAGCTACTGGGATTACAGGCTTGTGCCATTATGCCCAGCTAAAAACTGTTTTCTGTCTGGTATTTTGTCTGAAATATATGAAGAAAATCTGACCTCAGCATACTCTGTTGGTGGAGGTATAAGCAATGTTCTAGCAATGTTCTAGAATATGACAGCATAAAAAGTAATTTAATGAAAATCTACATGAGACTACAATTTTTTATTTGTCTTCACAAACTTCTCAATTAGACAAAACAAATTTTGCTTTACTTATCAGAGGATTTCCATTAAGAAGATCCAAGATTAGTTATTTATAATGACAAAAAGTTCATCTAAGTCCTTGAAGTACCAACAAAGTAAAATGAAGACTCAGAATGAATACGGAATATACTAAAACTTTGATAAGAAATATAAAAAAGCCCAATATTTTACAAAAGAAAAACCTGAGGCTGAAATATAAAAAATGGCCACCAAAGGCAGTACAGTAGAAGTCAGAAATAAACCTCCTAGTTTGTTATATTTATATTAGAACATGTATTTAGGCTATCTTTCACAACCTTACCTTATTCCACCACAAATTTACAAAGCTTTGTCATTGACTTCTTAGGTGTCTTACTTTGTGTCAACTGGATATACTGCTGTTTTCATATTGATTAATCTATAAAAACTATGTATTTAATTATGTGAATTAACTTTTATAATTTAATGAATTACCTTTAAAAATAGTTCCTAGTGAGAACTCGTCAGAAAGAGAAAGAAACTAACTACCTTTAAGCAAACTTGCACTTATGGATACAATTTCTGGTGGATGTTGGAAAGAACAAGAATTTTTCAAACTTCATATAATAAATACAAGAAGCTAACATGTCAAACAGAAGCTTGTATATCTAATTTTTTTTGGGGGGTGGTGTTGATATAGGATCTCGCTACGTAGTATAGGCTAGCCTCAAACTGTGGCCATCCTCCTGTCTCAGCTTCCCAAGTGCTGTAATTATAGGTGTGGATCACTGCACCTGGTTTTGTGTATCCATTTTTAAGCTAAGTCCTCAACAAATTGAAAATGAGAGCTTTTATTTTTAAAATATGAAGATCATTATCTGTGGTTTTAGGTTCAAAACTAGTATCCTTGATTTGTACTATGTGACAAGTTTCTTTGCTAACAATTATATGCTAAGCTGTTTGATTTTAACACAGTTATTATAAGGATATTCCTTTCCTATCTAGCCCTTTTAATATTTAGACACAGTCTTTGTCAACAACAACAACAACCTCAAAACTATGGGCGTGAGAAAACTAATCTAAATTAAACAAAAACATGGTCAAAATGAAAAGCTAAGGGTTAATCAGTGATGATACTATGGATAAAATCCAACCTATCAAGAAGGATCATTCAAAGCCAAACTTCAAGGCACGAGTGACTGTATATAGAATTGCCTTTGTGAGAAACAAATCAAAACAGTACCACCACAACCAACAACCAGAATCACAAACTAAGACTTGCCTGAATATAAAATGTTTCCTTGCTGCTACCTACATATTATTTGGAAAGGAGACAGCAGGGACTACTTTCTATTTGTTGTTTTATGTTTTGGTACCAGGAACTTCAGAAGCCTATGTGAGGCTTACAGAAACTTAGCTCTAAAGGTTAGCATCTCAGCTTCATAGTCTTTCAGTTTTACAAGTAAAAATTACTTTTCAAGCACTGCTGTTTCTGTGAATTAGAACTTCTGAAGTGTTAACAATATGTCTGACTATATAATCATGCAACTCATGAAGGAAAGTAACATTACAAAAATTAATCTAAGATTTATATTATCCTATTTGAGATCTAGAGAAATTCAAAACTATAAAAATAGAGTTCTAAGTTTTATTCCTTTTAATACTAGATAAGACAAACATACCTTGTTAAGTTTTCCAAGTGCTGATATCAAATCTGCCCATTCACTGGAGTACTCAAAATTCTTTAGTGCTTTATCAATTGCAGCTACATAGTTTCTGTACTTGGAGTCACTCAATAACTCCAGCTCTTCTGTGTTCATCCTCCCACAGTGTCCTATTAGAGACCAGTTCCAAAGTCATGCAACGTCATTACCTACAAAAATATTTGCAGGAGGAACCAGGGTTACAAAGTAAAGCACTGAAATGGGTTGGTATAATCTTGCTAAAAAAGTAATGACTAATTTTATGTTCTTAAATGAGAAATGGCCAAAATTTTGGTCAGCTAGTGTGCAGAATGATAGAAATATTCAAAACCACCTCAAAGATACCTGGGCTGGGGATTTGGCTCAATGGTTCTGCCACCTGCCTCGCAAGCTCAAGGTCCCAAGTTCTATCCCCAATACCAAACAAACGAACAACCTCAAAGATACTTATCTGTGTGCTCCTTCCTGGAGACTTGAATTATAACTGTGAGAATTTAGGGATACAAAAAGGAATTTTCCAATACTTCAATTTAGAAATATTATTTGTCACATCAATAGAAAATTCTAATATTGATAGAAATTTCTAATTTCTACATACCCCTCTACTTTGTTTGATTCAGAAATATAAGTAAGACTGGTTAGATTAAAAACATTAAGGACATGGGACAACAGAATGAATACTTTCAAGATCATCATGTAATAAGTGAGTACCAAGTATGCTAGCTGTTTGAAATTAGATTTTATTTTGAATAAAACTGACAAAAATATGTGATGGTTTAAAATATGTCCACAAATTCTTTGATAATTTTTTCAAAAAATGAGCCTAATCTTCCAGCTTTTTTTTTCTTTTTATTGAGTTTATTGGTACAATCTAGGTATACAATACAGTTACATTCATTACTGGGATCCTGTATCTTTACATGACAGGTCTTGGTTCTCATTTTTTCCCCATACCCCTGCCCTCCCTTCATCCCCTCCTCCCTCCCCATTTACAAACATTTTATTTCCATTTTTTCATTTTCTCATATTTTTTTCTTTTCCCTTATTACCTTTCCCCTACCATTCCCACTTTCCCTACACCTTTAGCCCCTTTCTTCCTATTTCACACTATTAATTATCCCATTAGGATCTTGTGTACTATTATAGTTATTCACACCAGAGAAACTATTCCGTATTTACACATGCATGACTTATTTATTTCACTTAAGAGTATATCCTCAATATGTATCCATTTTCCTATGAATGACTCTAATTTCTCATTCTTTATGGCTGAGTAGTATTCCATTTTATAGAAAAACCACATCTTCTTTATTGAGTTTCCAACAGATGGGAAAATGGGCTGTCTTCCAGCCTCTTAGACTATATTTTGTGACTCAAATTAATGAAAAGAATAAGACAGGTGAGAACATGGAAAATAACCATTATGTAGTAAAGGAGTTTCAGTCTCCTTATTACTCTCTCTTAGCATGGGGCCTGGGGCAAGCCAACTGCCATTTTTTAAAGTTACTTCATGGAGCTCAATGGAGAAGTCCCTGGGGTGAGGAATGGAGGCTTTCTGTCAGAGTCAGTAAGTAAGCTACCTTATCTTAGAAGCATATTGTTCATCCTCAGCCATTTCTTGATTGGACTAAAAACCCAAATGACATCTTGACTGTCACTTCAAAAGACTCCAAGTCAGGCTGGGGATTTAACTGAGTGGTTCTGCCGCCTGCCTTATAAGTGCAAAGTCCTGAGTTCCATTTCAGGTGCCCCCCACCAGAGTAAAACAGAAGACTCCAAGTCATAATTACATAGCTAAGTCTTTTAAATCCATGACCAACAGAAAATTTTGTTTTAAGCCACTGAGTTTGTTAGACATCAGTACATAATTAACAGAATAGCAAGTATTTAATTGAAGCTGAATTTAAAATCTAATGTGTCTCCTCCTCTACTTTTTTTTTGTATTCTGTCTGTCTTCTAATTGCGCAAAACTTTCCCTAAAGAAAGGTTCAAAGATCTGCAGCCAGGTCTAAGAATGAGCCTCAAAGGATACCAACACAATTCAATGGGATTAAGAAGAATCTTCTCAGTAAGTGGTTAAAGGTAAGTGAATGCTACATGTAAAATATGAATTTGACTCCTTTCTCACACCTATACAAAACCTGACATAAAATGTATCACAAATCTAAATGTAACAAATTAGATAGATACTCTTACATGAAAATATAGGACAAAATCATCTTGACCTAAGGGTAGGCACAGTCTTTTCAGAAATATAAAAAACAGAAGTAACATAAGAAAAAAACTTGTTTTTCATCAAAATTAAAACTTGTGCTGTAAAGAATATCACCAAGAAAGTAAAGACAACTGATCCTTGAACTAGATACATATAGAACTCGATACATATAGAACTCGATACATATAGAACTCAATAATTAAAAGATAATTAAAAAATGTATAAAGGATACTACTAGACATACAAAGAAAATACAAAAATAATAAGTACACAAAGTAACACTACATCATTACTTATCAGAGAAATGCTCATCAAGATAACACTTCAGGGCCTGGGATTTAGCTCATCGGTTCGGTGGCCTGCTTCGCAAACGTAAGGACCTGAGTTCAATACCTGGTACCACAAAAAAAAAAAAAAGATAACACTTCATACAAGATATGGAGAAACTGGGAAACACTTTGGGAGGAAACAAATTGGTCAGCTGCTTTGCATAACGAAGTATGATAGGTCTCGAAAGGTTAAACATGGAATTAGTATAGGACCCAGCAATTATACTTCTACATATGGTATAGATCCAACAGAAATGTAGAACACATGTCTGCTCAAAACTCTGTATAAGAATGTTCATAAAAGCATTATTCATGATAGCTCAAAAAGTGAAATAATGAGTATTTATCAATTGATGCATTGTTAAAGTACAATGGAATGTTATTCAGCTATAAAAAGAATGCCAATATTAATACATGATACAATATATATGAATCTTGAAAACATGTTAAATGAAAGATTCCATTCCAAAAGACCACACATTTATAAAAGTTCATTTATATGAAATGTCTAGAATAGACAAGTTTAAAGAGAAAGTAAATAGTACTTGTTTAGAGTGAGGGGAAGAAAAATACTGAGTGAAAATAGGAAGCAAATTCCTAATGAAGGTGGGAATCTTTAGGGGATGATGAAAATGTTCTAAGACTGATTGAAGTGATGGTAATCCAACTCTGAACATACTGAAAAATACTGAATTTATACTTCAAATTTATACATACTTCAAATAGGTGAGATGTAGGAGATGTGTCTAGTATCTCAATAAAATTATACATACATTCATAAAAATAAAGGGCCTCACAGACTTGTGACTTAACTAAAATTATATGTAAAATCAAACCTAAGAATGTACTGTGTCATTCTAGATGAAGTGAAGCACAGGCATAAGTTTTACTGACAGGGACAATTTTTTTTCTTTCCTACATAAGATTTCCAAAGTAAGATAAAACATCCACTTTGAAAATATATAATAATCAGTGCATGAGATCAACCTGAAAAACAATTTTGTTGTAATTTGTAATGATGAAAATAGGAGTCATTTCCAGATAACCAGTGTAATAATTTTGAAACAATATTACCTCAATAGATATAGTACAGATAAATTTTTTTTTTTTTTTTGGTACCAAGGATGGAACTCAGGTCCTTGCGTTTGCAAGGCAGGCAGTGGAATCACTGAGCTAAATCCCTGGCCCCACATAAACTTTTTAGTATAAAAATGCCAATCAGGCCGGGGATTTAGCTCAAGGGTGCCACCACCTGCCTTGCAAGCGCAAGGTCCTGCCTGAGTTAGATCCCTGGTACAAAAAAACAAAAAGCAAAACAAAAAAAATGCCAACCAATAATAATCAGCTAAGTTTATGTGTTTTGTAACTATTATGTTTCCATAGCTATAAAGCTGAGTCAACTAAGAAATTTGGATTTTATTTAGCCAAAATTTCTAAATATTTTAAAAAAAATTTTTTTTGGTACCAGGGATCGAACTTGGATCCTTGCGCTTGTGAGGCAGGCACAGAACCACTGGGCTAAATTCCTGGCCCTAAATATTTAAATATTAAGGATTTCAGCAGTTCAGGATATGATACTCAGAGTATTAAAAGTCAATTCTTATGAAAACAGCTGAAAAAAGGGAAAAAATATTGTAAGTTTTAAGAGCAGAGCTGCAAATATATACATATATATATAAAATCTTTAATATAAAAAGAGCCTAGGAATAAATATCTGATAATTTTAATGCAAATATAATTATTATATATCAGAAGATAAAATGATGAATTACTTTTGAACCTTTCATCTAATAATAATATAAATCCAGTTCTCAGGTATTATTTTTTCTGCATAGTTTAGTATAAAACCACCTAGGTCAGTATTTCTTACAGTGCCTTCAGTGAAAAACCTAATAATTCCCCCCAGTCTATCACTGACTCTTTTCTAAAATATAAAATGTTTTGTTCCTGCATCACAGCCAAATTTCCAAATATAAGTGTTTACTTTTATCTCTGTACTATTATGTTCTATTAACAAATAAGTTTGTGAAAGATCAATATATCACACTTTAAACACCACTGACTTAGATTATAACCCAAATATAACATTTCTCATACTGTATCCAGAAAACTTCATACTATGTCTTTTCTTCAGAAAAGACTAGCACAGAGAAAATATACAATCAACTATAAAAGTGTTTCCATAGAAACCCCAGGCCATAAAAAAAGTAGTAAAAAATAGGGTCTTCGGGCTGGGGATTTAGCTCAGTGGTTCCGGTGGCTGCTTCCCAAGCGCAAGGACCTAAGTTTGATCCCCAGTACCCTCCCCGCAAAAATAGGGTCTTCAAGCAAAGGTATGAAAGTCAAGACAACCTGAATACAAACCCTAATATTAATGATTACTTAGCTGTGATATGACCTTGGGCAAAGTACTTAATTTTCTTAAACCTTAGTTTTGTCATGTATAAAAGGAGATAAGACCTATGCTGTGGTAATCAGAATTAAATATGCAACATATTAAAGGTATCAGAGTGCTTGGCCCAAAGAAAATGCTCAAAAACAGTTACTGCCACTCTTATTCACTTTCTTATTGGTGCGACACAATACCTGACACCCAGAACTTAAAGAAAGGTTTATTTTGGCTCACAGTTTAGTTCATAGTCGCTGCTGGCTACAAGGCAGAAACAGCATGGCAGAAAGGCCTGAGCAGAGGAATGCGGTTTAATCAGCGCAGTCAAGCAGCAGATAAGAAAGGAGGAGCCAGGGAGGGAGATATAACCCCACTTAGGCAGTGAACTGCCTCTAATCACCCCCCATCTACTAAGAGTAAGTCAGCTATAAAGCACCCAAAAGCCTATCACTTTCCAGACAGATGAGATTTTGGAGGCCATTTTAAAACTAGATCATAACAGACATCAGTATTTCCTCTGAAACCAAAGTGATAGTAGGAGCAAGAATGCTAATTACTAGAGTATATTCATTCATTATAATCGTGAGGTTCTGAATCAGTTGGTTACAAATTAGAAAACCTAAGACCCTCACTATCCTATTTTGAACGGTCTCATGAATATAAATTAAAATTAAGTGTTGCAAATTTTTTTTAGAACTTTATTAAATTGCATATCTAGTTGGCTCTCTGTATTTGGGAGTTCCAGATCTATGGATCCAGCTAACCACTGTTTGAAAATTATTCAGATCCCCCCAAATAAAAAAGCCCCACTATGTGCCTCTACAAAACATACAGACTCTTTTGGTCTGAGAACTGAACCTAGAGCCTTTTCCATGCTAAGCATACACTCTACCACTGCCATTATTCCTTAAACAATACAAGGTAACAATTACTTATACAGATGCTCCATATTATAAAAGTAATCTGGAAATAATCACAAGTATATAGGATGACACACATAGGCTATATGAAAATATGATATTCTATATAAGGGATTTGAGTATCTATGGAGGCAACTCCTAGAACTAACCCCTGTAGATACTGAGGACCAAATGGCATTTAATACACATATAAGTATCGGCCATAAAACCATCACCACAGTTAAGATTCCTCATCATAGTCACAGAATATTTCCATCACCCTAAACACCATATTGAACACTTCCATTGGCCACAAGTAAATCAAAGTAGTAACTGTATCTTTCAGTAGTTATTAATCACTTTTCCTATCTCATCTGTAGTTCTTTTTGATAATTTAGTCCTAGTTCTTTTGGATTTACAACTCAAGATAAATTGGGCCTGACTTGTTATAAAACAATTTAGCATCATTTCTGTTTCTCTCAAATATAAAAATGAAACAAAATAGCTATTTATGATGGTGGAGGGGCATAGATCTCTCTGCACAAATGAGACCCTATGAAAATTATCAGGGTGTAAAAAGCTAAAAGTTTTAAAATAAATGAAATATTGCATCAAACCATCTGAAGTTTAGAAATTTTCATTTAATAGTTATGAAAAGTAACTACTTTCATAACAGCTACAGAAAGATACTCTGGCCAGTTTTCTTATCAGTCACCAAGCTGTCCACTTCCTTCTCCCCTTTGCCATGAAAGACAAGAAGGTTGAAAAGAAAGAAATATTCACTAATTGCTAAATTTTAAAGAAGTTTTTCAGGACTATTACATTCCAAGGATAGAAATAAATTGTTGCAAGCCACCAAGCAACTGCAGCATGGGGGGGCAGGAGAACCTGTTGATTATGATATTAAAACTTTTGTTTTTGACTAATGGAAAATCATTTAGTAATTGCTACCATTTGATAAGTTGATGTGACTTACTAATGTGAATTACTAAATCTTATTTTGGTTAAAAGTTCTGAGTTTCAATACTGACACTGTCAAAAATAATCTTTAGCAAATTATTTGACTAATTCATAAAGTTAGTCACTCCAGAAAACTGGAAGCTACTTTAAAGAGTTAAACATGTGGATCAAATTCAAGACAAACCAGGCATTTCATCAACATAGGTTATGGCTGCCCCCTATATCCCTGATGCTCTGTACTTCCCCTATTGGATCCAATTTCTCATACCTGCTCTTTCAAACCACCAAGTGATATACACTCTAGAAAACTCCAGATATATGGCTGATAAATCTTCAGCCTTCTCTGAATGACTTGTGGCCTAGTGTTAATCATTTTCCAAGCATACGACCACTTTGGATGCAGTAGTAGTAGAAGTAGCATTTTAGCTAGCCCAATAGTGTATTTACTAAATGCCAGGCACTTTGCAAATGCTTTGCTTATTTTAATTCTTTTTATTTGATCCTATGAGGTGGGTACTATAGTTTCATTCACGGATACATGTAAAGTGAAACACAGAATTATGGGAAATAGCTAAGAAACAGAGTTGGAAGAGTCCTAACTCTTAATCATTATTGTTTACTCTCACAGAGGTCATTTTCCTTCTCACACCTATCATTTCTCAGATGGTAAAAGAGAAAATTTTTTCCTTGCTCCTTCTGGTTATATTTTAAAGGCAAAACCTGAGTTGTTTTTTGTTTTTTTTTTAAATTTTTTGGTACCAGGGATTGAACTGGGGTCCTTGCGCTTGCAAGGCAGGCCACCGAGCCGCTAAGCTAAATCCCCAGCCCAAAACCCAAGTTTTGATTAAGCTTGATTATCTGATTTATCCATCCCTAAATCAATTGAACAATGCTGCTGAAAAATTACAAAACCAGGGTTAAATGGCTACACTTACACTGAGAAACATAAACCTCAAACGTGCTCACCAGTAATCTAACCCACTGTTTCCTTAGTAATTTTACCTTTCTAAAAACTGCATGGCATCTTCTCTTCTTAAAACTCTTATAGTACCTTCTATCATTGCTAAAGATCTAACTAAAAGAGCCAGGCACAATGGTACATACCTTTAGTACTAGTTACTCTGGAGGCTGAGGCAGAAGCTTGGAGCCCAGGAATTTAAGGCCAGCTTGGGTGACACAGTGAAACAATCTCAAAACAATAAAATCCTGAGAGAATTCCCTAAACTCACTTCCTTTTCTTATCTCCTATTCATTCTTCAGCCAACTGAAAAATGCCTCATGTCACTGTCCTTCCAGGAAATGATCTGTATGACAGTCTTCAGTGATGTGCATTAGCCAAAACCAATGGTCATTTTGCTAGTCCCTCACTGTACTTCTCAGCAGTACAGAATACTTTGTTCTTGGATTCCAGCACTCTTTACTTTCAAGATGTGTTCCTATCTCTTAGCCACTCTTTTCCAGTATATATTTGTCTTCCATCCAGTGTTATATATTGAGGTGTTCAAAGGCTCAATCAACAACCCTCCTTTCTTCCCTTAGATCATTTCTAACTTTTTAACTTAAACAGAATCTGTTAACTGATGTTTTCTAAATTATAGCCACTTTCTGTAGAGGCACAGCAATGCTCAAAAACAGAACTGATATATGAATTCAGTAAAGCTGTAGGATACAACGTCAATTCATTTTGTTTTACTATTTCCTTAAATATATACTAGATTATACATGCTGTTAAAAATGGCATGCGAATGCTATAAAAAGGGTAACTTAGGATTCCTTCAAGCTTATAAGCATTATGTAAAAAGAAATGTAAAAAAACAGAAATGGGGAAAAAAATGAGAACCAAGACCTGTTATGTAAAGGTACAAGATCCCAATGATGAATTAACTGTACTGTATACCTAAAATGTACCAAGCAACTCAATGAGAAAAAAAAAGAATTAAAATTTTCACAGCACAAAAAAACAAAACAAAAAAACCAGAAATGTATATCTATGTGATAATCTAAAATGATCCATTAATAGGTAGCTGGGATTCTAATATAAGACTGAAATGGCAAAGAGCTAATGATAATAATCGCTTAAACATATGCCCATGAGTTACAAATGATCATCTTGCCCCCAAATCACACCTGCCAAACATCGCCCACACATTATTCAAGATGATAACTGCAAATCAAGTGGTCTGAATTATTTTGTGCCAGCTACTAAGCTCAATTGTTCCATTTGAATTCTTTCAGATAATCTTCATAACAAATCTATAAGGGAAATATATGCATAGATCTACGTACCTTATGAGGAAATTAGTGTCTCACATTCCTCAGAGTTAAGAGGAAAAACTAGGAAGAACTCTGGCAAACTGATTTCTAGGATTGGCTCTTAATCACTACTTTTCTTAATTATATATATATATATTTTTTTTCCAATAGCACTTACTATTTTTGCATAATATATGCTACCTCTCATCTTTTATTCAATTTTGAAAACATAGTTCAGGGTATGTATTTTTCTTTCATAGAAACTGTGAGGCAACCCACTCAAGAACCTTCTCGGCTTTTAGGAGCTATTCCTATTCTTCAATAAATCTTCTCTACTCTTAATCTTTGTTGTCCTTTGGGATTGATTCCTCAACTTCAGAGGACATGAACTCAGCACATTTGGAATCTAGCATGCTGGTAGTTATATTTCTCCTATATCATTTTGGAGGTTTCAGTGAGGTAATTGGAAGGAGGTAAGAGTCTGGTTTTGTTCAATGGCACCCCTAAATATTTTCACTGGATTCTGTATTGTGACTCATTTAGGTAATCAAAAATTGTTATCTTCTGTTAGTTGCTTATGTCTTGTCTTTTTATTAAAATGATAAGATTTAAGTTGAGAGCATGGGAAGATTGTGATGTCTTCAAATTTAGGTTTCTTTTTGGTACTGCGGATGGAATTCAGGACCTTGCACTTGGCGAGGCAGGCACAGTGCCACTAAGCTAAATCCCTGGACCATGTTTAGGTTTCTTTGATGGGACATTTTTATTTTTGCAGGCAGGGCCTTGTATTCCTGTTTTGTACATACTGGATTTAGACCTCTATACTGGGTATATTCTCTTGGGTATGTCTGAGGTTAGGTGACAGGTTCTGGCAATTCATCTCTGGTATGGATATTTGTTATCATTGTCAGTTAAATGGTAATATGCTTCTCTTTACAATTCTGACAATCCCTTTTCCCTTTCAACTGAACCCCTAGAAAATGAGTGCTCACCTATAGGCTTTCCTTTATAGACCACACAACCCCCATCCCTGGGTTAGAAGGGAATTGGAATTCATGATCATCCAGAAAGGCACACATTGATGGTTCTGACTGACTCAGTGCCTGTGCAGGGGTTTTCTCCTGTGACTGGCAGGACCAGTAGGAGAAAACATGCAGTCATTCAGGTCTCTTGATCACTGGTTTAATTTTTCAATGGCAATGCTTCCCTTTCTTAAACATGGCTGACATAGAAGGAATCAGTTGTAGGTTGTTCTTTTGGAAACACACTCTGGAGTTGGAATGTGAGTTTTCAGAGGAAGCAGGTGTGCATGTCCATACGGGTGTCTAGTTAAACCAGATCTATCTTCTGGTCACTCTCCAGAGAGCAGCCACTTGCTCTGGAGAAGGAAACCTGAAGGGATACCCTGAGGATTTATAAAATCCAAGAGGGATTAAAAGGAACACCTTTTTTTCCCCTTGTTTGTTTGATAGATGGGAAATTCAAAGTCAAATTCCTTTACTCCTTTGGAGTGCATTCTCTTAACAACTGGAAGTTGTTCATTCCTGACTCTGATGTAAAGCTCTTTAATATTTATCTGTGTATGGCCTGATTATGCCCCAGAGGCAAAATGCAATGCAGAGGGAATTGGTGATTGTGGTACTGTTTTACAGCTGGAGTTTCAGAGAGAGGATGGTTGGAGTTGCCTTGGACTTTCTTTGCATTGAGACAATCCTGACTTGTATTTGAGGCATATGTGTGGGCCATTGAAGACCAAATGTCTCTGGTCCATGGGGTACAATTTAATGCACCTATCATTACTGAGCCTGAGGGAACCCTACCTTGTCCTCCCTACCATAAGGATGAGAACTAAGCCCGTCAATTATTTTAAATTGTCAACTATTAATCAGAAAAAAGTTGAGCACCTCCCTGAAAATAAAAAGTTAAAATTACCTTTAACAGTCTATCTCTTCAGAGGACAGTTATGTATGGCTATGAAACAATGAGAAGGCTGTATAACTGGCAATTCCCATTGGATAAATTGTCAGCCTAGGCCCCATCTTAAAATGTCTTTTGCTTTCATAGGCGTAAAAGGGTTTTTTCCTTTTGACTCTTATTACAGAGCTGTTAATTGATGACCTATAAGAAAAGTTCTGACTAGTCTATGGTTACACACTAAAAATTGTAAAAGGATTATTATAGTTCAGTTTGGTCAAGTACAAATGAGTGTACTCTAAAATGTAATTGTCTTGTGTATGTTGGTCTGTTTAATGTATGTTAATAAAGGACCTGCATCGCTTCACTTAAGAAAAATAAATTTAAGTTTAACACTTATTTTGGCTCTTTTTGAGATTTTCATGGAAAACCATTTGTATAGGTTTTCAGAGTAGCTGAACTCATTTAAAACACTAACAGACAAGAACAGACAGTCCCAAGGATTACGTAGGATGTACAAATAAAAGCCTTAAAGTTTGATGGCATGAAGTTTGACATGTGACTGGGTGAATGTAGATATCTCTGTGTGTTAATTTTCAGGTATATATTCTATTTTATTTGGTATAAAGACACTCATGCTATAGCCTAAATCCATTGTTCACAGGGTGAGCTACAACATAAAAAGAGATGTCTTTAAAGTTAGTAGCATATTTCCATCCAATTTAACTAAAATAATATTAAAAGATTGGTTTTATAAATGCAACATCTATTGCTGTTTGTAAATAATAATTTAAGAATGTTCCTTGGTTAAAGATACTATGTATAGCTGAAAGTGTTTAAATGTTATGATTTGGTTCTCATGAGTCAGCTAAAGCAATTGTTGAGATATATTTAAGTTGGTTATAATTAAAGGGTAAAGTTTTCTAAGTTTAAAGCAATAAGGTTTTCTTAACATATTGAAATGCTCTTGGTTAAACTAACACAACTAGCCTTAAAAGCAAAAAGTTCAATATTTTACTAAATTTCTTGTGTTCTGATTGTTAGGTGTTTGGTTATTAAAAAGTGAGCTTTAAGAGTTAAGAGTATTTGTGACGGTGCACACCTGTAATTCTAACAGGCAGGAAGCTGAGACAGGACAATCATGTTTGAGACCAGTTTGGGCTACATAGTGAGTTTAAGGTCAGGCTGAACTACATAGCAAGACCTTGTCTCAAAAAGGTGTGTGTGTGGGGGGGTGAATGTTAAACTATAACATGTTTTCAATAATCAGTTCATGATGAACACATCTTAGTTTACAACATATTTGGACATATATGTATGCATACATCTAAAAAGAAGCTATGCTGTAAGTCTGTTTCAAAGTTTATAAAGTTAAAACCATGTGGGTTTAATACACACAATGTAACAGGTGCTCTCTTTTGTACATGTTTAGAACTTAAACATATAAAACGATCAAAATTTGACATTTTGTTAAATCTGGCCCTGGTATTTAAATTTGGTCTATTTCTATTGGTTTTGAGTAAGCAAATATTTTGTTACTGTATAAATGAGGTAATTTGTATGTTGGGCAGTAAGTCTATTTGTGATCATTAACACTGTTTCAAAAATTTATCAAAGCTGTAAAGATGTCCTTAATTCTTGTCAATATAGTTACACCCTATAAAAACCATTAAAGGAGTCTAAAATTTGTCTTAAGAGTAAAAACTACATAAAGATTTCTTTCTGTATACCTGTGATACCAATTATTGCTAGCTTCATGGTATATATGTGTTTCCCAAAGAAATAAAACTGGAAAATCTTAAAACATTGGTGACTTCCAGCTAAAATTGCTTTATGTTGATAAAAACTTTTTTAGGCTCAAGCATCTAGCTTTCCCTTGCATTCCAGCTATTTGTGATCAAATGTGCATGCCAATCCAGCATTGGACAGCCAACAAAATGATTCAGATGTTTTTTCAAAGCTTATGCTTAAAGGTGATTATTATGGATGTGTAGAGGTGATTACCATGTAAGTGCTACAACACGTAGATATGCTCAAATATATATTGTGCAGTCCAAGCAACGTCACAAAGGTTAGACATTAATAACCTGTAAAGCATATCTATGAACAAGTATATTCTATTTAAATTGTCATTCTGGCAACAGAGGATGGTTAAAAGATAACAAATCAGGTAAAAAATTTTTTTATGTCATTTAATGTTTTGTAATTAGATAAAGGTAAGTGAATAAAAAGTTATTGTATACTAAATGGAGATTTAAATGTGTTTCACAGATAATAATGTCATCATGATTGTTATGCTAAAATGTTATGTTGTCATTGATCTCAACTTTTCTCTGTAAACTGTTGAAAGGGAAAACTTTAATAGTGAAAACTTAGGAAATGTCACAATATAAGATAACTTCTGCCCCTCACTCTGCTTAGTTCAGAATTAACCAGTACCTGTACCAGAGGCACCTAGTCTCCCCCAAAACTTTTCTAAGTGAAAAGAACCATTGTTAGCTTTGTTGACCAAACAAGCTCCATCCTGACTAGAGTAGGAAACTGAATAAATCTTAAAGGTAACTTTCCCTAACAAAGAACTGCATCCGGGTTGAAATTCAACCGCCTTGCCACCATGTTTTGGGTATCAGCAATGTGAGCTGTGAAAATGCAATGCAACCAACTGAATAAGATCAAGGCTGTAAAACCCTATAAAAGGAGTTGTAACCCAATGGGGTGTTCGATCAGGGTACTGCCATTAGGTGTCATGGATCCCCATCGATGGAGTAAACTTTTTTATTTTACTTCCATTCTGCTGCCTCTTTGTGTCACTTGCCAATTCCTTCTGTAACACTGTTAATATTCTGCAGAGATTCAACCATGATCAGTGAAGAAATAATAGTTCATTGGTCATATTATATATATTGGTCATACTGTATACATACTATAAATAGCTTGATATCTAGATAAGATCATAAAATTTAACCTAATGCTCCCACTCTAACACTAATGTAACTACTCTTCTCTTCTGGGTGTTCAATTACTTAAGTTTGGAGACCAAAGCTAGAAAGGTAACTGGGTTGAAGACAGCCAATATAGATTAGCCTTGGCCCTCTAAGGTCAACAAGGACCCAGGATGAGAGAACCTTTCCACCAGATACTACAACTCCAGTGAGTCACCCAACCTCCAGGGAGACTGTTGGATCCCAGACAAAAGGAGTCAACCAATATATAGTGTGACACAAAAGGTCACCAGAGAAAAGAAAAGTCTCCATTGCTTTCACTGCTTTCTACATGGTCAAACAAGACCATGACCCATCTGAACAGCTGATGCTGATAGAGGGGCCAGGAGGCTAAGTAAGTTCCAAAAGTAATGTCCAAGGAGACTTAACTGGCCTTGATATATAGCAAGAGGTTAATTTTGGTTAACACAGGTCTCACTTTAACTCAGCCTTAAACACTCAGCAGAAAAATATATCCAAAAGATGTATAAGAATAATACCAGAGTAATAAAGGGTAGATATAGAAAGGGGGCTCCAATCACTGATGCCTGGTGGTAGTTTCCAGCTACACCTGTAGTTAACCACCATTATGGTTCAGTGGGGGCTAAAAAGCCACAGTAATAGGTATAAAAGCTCAGCAAAAGTAAAAAAATTCCTTAGCTAAAATTGTCCTTCAAATCCAATGAAGCTTCCATCTTCTTACAGTTAAAACTGGGGTGACTTGTAAAAAAAAAAAAAAAAAAGACTTATAGATAACCTCTATCAGTAGAGAGATCTAGGAGCCAGCTGGCCACAATTGCTATTCCAGTCCCTTAAGAGCAGTGTCTGGACATGCCTCTTTCCCCAAATCTGCCTTTCTTTTCTGGTGGTCATGCTTTGCTTGTATGTGCTTTAATCTCTTGCAAAAATTGATTCTCACCCAGAGGCTGCCTAATTCCAAGTGATCCTACAGATTAGTCAAAAACAAAGCCATACTTCTTTTACTGGGATCCACTAGATACTTTGTAGAGAGAATTCATAACTGCTAAATTGCAACATGATTTTTTTCCAAGACCCATTAAATTAGTTCTTTGGAGAAGGCCCCTGACTAAGGTCTTCCCTACACTGACCCATCTCAGCTCAAAGCAGTTAGATCAAAACTACACTGCAGTTGGGGATGCCTCTTCAGAGGGGGGAATATTATAGGTATCAAAGTTAGGTAGAAATTAATAGCCAGACCGACAGAGTCACAGTGGCCAGACTTGCATACTTCCCCAAGGGATGATTTAGGAAATTTGAGATTATTCTGTAATTGATACCACCCCGTTTGTTATATTCAGATATACATCAGCCACCTGGACCCATCCCTTCAAAATGTTTCTGTTAGAAGTCATAGGTATGCCAAGGTTAATGATGTCAGCCACACACTCCTTGCTAAGTGCCCTGCTTCCCTACTAGATCAATATTAACTAAACAACTATACTTGAAATCTTACTGGTTTATTATCATTTGATCCACGTTGTCCTCGCACTGTAACTTTCCTAAATTATCCCTGACAAAGGGCCTCAATGGCAACCCACTTGGGACCCTTCCTGTTCCTCAGGAGCTATTTCTACCCTCCAACAAATCTTTCCTACACTAATAAATTTTTCTTTTCCTATTGTACGTAGCTATGATTATGTAAATACCTATCTTTGTATCATTCTCCTGAAACTTTGATATAAGCATAGAGACCAGAGTTTAACTCTGAAAAAGCCATGTAGCTCAAGGCTAAATACTGATAGCATTAGGTTGAATGGGGAACGTGCTTCTCTGCAGTTCAAGCCAAACTTACTAGTGGAAAAGTTTTCCCCCATTCCCTCAATGTTTCCGGGCTTCTGGACACTTCCTCTCAAGCATCTCAGGAATTTGCTTTGTTCTGTTTTATTACTTTTATCTCCCTGCCAAATGTAAGATGTAAAAGGTGGCTTTGTGCACTGAGCTTGCTGACTGTAATATCTGATAACTGGTGTATTTGCTGGGCCCAAATGACTTGTGCTCTATGTAACCAATGCACAGTGCTTAACTCCTGCAAGTCTACCCCACTCCTGAGAGTATAACCTGCCCTGCTCAGCCCCAAAGAGGGGTCGGTCTCTTTGTGGAAAAATCTCAGACTGACCCACTGGCATTAAAAATAAAACTGTATACTTTGCCTCCAAAACTTCTGGGTGCATCTTCCATTCTCCCGGACTACCTGTATGTTCTGGCTGGCACTTTGCTGCTACAAGGTTAAACTAAAGTACAAGACAAAATGATCATGAAGAAAGTAACGGATGGGGTTTTGTTTGGTTGGTTTTTGGTTATCTGTAAAGCAATGATTCTAACTGAATAAATGGCCACAGTAGAAGGGTAATTACATTCAATATTCATATAGGAGGATAGTAAACTTCCTTGAGAAAATAATTTTGAAGAAGTAAAAATATGTTCCCAAGTCATACGAAATCAAGAGAAACACTGCACAAACAAAACCAGAATTATAGGTGTGGTACTTCCTAGATTTAGGATGCCCTATGGACATGGGAGGATTCCTGCTGGAGAAGTGTGCCTCAGTTATATATTCTATTATTAAGCATCCCAAATATACTTATGGAAACTAATACAACAGAATTTGCTTTATTTTTTTCTTGTTGAAGAGATGTAATTCATGAGGACTGTCCATTATTAGAGGACAAAATAATAATTCAGAAAACATATTTCAAAGAAGTTTCCTACATTTTCGGTAAAAACCCTGGAACATCACTGGTAGTTCAATTATTGCATATTCAGGTTTAGTCATAACATCATCGTATTAACTATACCTACAGAAAATAGTTGTTAGTCAGATTTCCATGTGAGAAATTCACATAGAGGAAAGGTTAATTTTTTCTCACGTTTCCAGAGGTTTCAGTTCATAATCAGCTGGCTCTAAGGCAGAAACACTGTGGGGAAGGAAAGCTGCTTTCCTCATGGCAGCCCAAAAGCAGAGCAGTAACCAGACTAAGAAAAGATACATCCTTCAAAGGCACAGCCTCAGTGACTTCCTTCCTCCTACTAGACCCCACATCCTAATGGCCCATTTAGCTATGAACTTTTATCAATGGGTTAATACAGTACACTGATGAGGTAGTGCCCCCATGATCTAATTATTTCCTCAGTGCCTCAGCTCTGAACATATTAGCCATTTGGGGAATTTTAAAAAAACTAAGTAATAATCTAAGTAGAATTTCAAACAACTACCAGACAGAAGTTGTGTCTGCCTGGACGTCATGCTCCCGGATCTTGGTGGGGCATCAGCTGGAGTCTCAGCAGGGCCCTTGAGTCTCTCCAAGGCAGCACTCCTCCAGAGGGGAGAGTTGGAGTGGAGACTGCCCTGAGGAGAAGAGGCAGTGAGCAGCAGCGCTCATGCCTCAGCACCATGGCAGGGATCATGAAGAAACATCCTGAACCACCTCTCCAAATTTATCAAAATTTGATCTCCTGACAAGAAAAATCTAAGTACCCCTAAGGGAGAAAGTGAATTAAAGAATCTGGAGTTGGATGAAGAAGTGCTCCAGAATGCTGGATTTACCCACATGGCTTGCTATCAACTAAGTTTTTTGTAATAAATCACCCACGAACAAAACTGAAAACACATCCTATCTGCTTGTCATTAGATAAATAATGGAGATACATGTGAAGAAACTTGAGCCCCTAATGGCCCAATACCAATTGCACCTGCTTCAGGGCAAAGTGAGTATGACTTTGCAGATAAGGTAGTTGAGGGAGTTACTGTTTCTGTAAATTCTATTGTCATCAGAATTGGAGCACAAATTTTCAATACATCCTTTGCACTTTCTCAGCTGCAGATCTACAGTGTCAATCCAAACCAGGAAAGTGGAAATTTAAGGTTTACTCATATTCAAGATCCACAGAGAGGAGAAGTTTTGACATTTAAAGAAATAAATTGACATGATTAGAATAGAGGCAGATGCTACCCAAAGTTCACATCTTGATATTATGTGTGCTCCTCTTTGATTAATAACCAGTGAAAAGTGTGACTTTTAAGAGTCACACTTAAAAGATTAAAAGACTGCAATGTTGTGGTAATAAAGTTAGTTCTAATATTGGATGATTTATTATGGCTAACAGATTCACAGTTGAAAGCTATGGTACAATATACAAAGTTTCTTAGTGAAGCAATAGAAAAAAATCAACAGAACAAAGGAAGAGTATAGCTCCCAAACCCACACAAAGCTCTACAGTTACTCCATCTACCCAACAAGGCACCACAGACTTCAATCTCCTGATGTGAATGATGCGATTGTGAAACTATTCAATGACTTTGATGTTAAAGAAACATCTCATTATTTAGTGATTTCTCATCTAGATCTACACATGATATTCATGCACAAGAGAAAGGGTCAAACAGACCTATCACTGGAGGCGCTATGCAACTCTCTTTTACATACCTAAGCAAAGATTATTATCCTTTTCATAAAGCACGAGATAGTTGTAATCACTGGGTGTATTTCAGTGATGCAACCAAAATGAAGACTGGATGGGCCAATGAGTTGTTGCATGAATTTAAGTGTAACATTGAAATGCTTAAGCAAGCTCTGAAGGATTATCATGTAGGTTCACCTCCCAAATCTCCAACACACACCTCTCCACAGCACACACAAATGGAGAATTCTGCTCTGAAAGGAACCTCCAGGATGTCTTCAGTATTACCTCAATAATCCAAAGCTAAGCTGACATCAAGTTCTGTTGTGGTTAGACTTGCAGATTTTAACATAATATACCAGGTCTCTACCGCAGAACAATGTCATTTCCCCCCAGAAGTATGATTTCCTGCAATAAAAAAATCACTGTATCTTACACAAGAAATGTCAGCTGTCTATGTAGAATTCACAGAATATTACTATCCAGATGGAAAGGATTTTCCAATTCCATCTCCCAACCTTTATGGCCAGCTGAATGCACTGCAGTTTACTGTGGATATAAGAAGCATTCTGTGGTTAAATCAGTTTCTGTTGGATTTAAAAGAGTCTTAATCAGTTCATGACTGTGTACAAACTGAATGACAATTCAAAATTTGATGAGCATGTTGATGGCTTAATACTAAAGTTTGTCATTCCTTCTGAAATGAAATATGAACATGATCAAGATCAACCACATGCTGTTTCCATTCAGAGTTCTGAAATGACTGCCACCAACACAAGGCACTGTCCAAACTGAAAAAAATTTTTTTCAAATAAAATTTTGGCTTTGTAATATACATTTCATAAATACCTTTCTTAAACTTTTTACTTGATAATACTAAAATCTACTTGATTTCTTTGAGTATATATTGATTGGGTGAGAGGAATAACTAGAAGCTTCTAGTAAGCAAGAGAAAGTGAACATGAGAATATCAAAATAACATTTAATTTAAATGATCTGGATTAACTGTGGTCTGCTTGAATTTTGTTTTTGCTTTTTCCAGTATTGGTGATCAGATTCAGGGCCTTGTTTGTGAGGCAGGCATGGTGCCACTGAGCTAAATCCCCAGCCCTTGCTTGTTTTTAATTAGGAAGATGTATTTTTCTCATAGATTGCTGAAAGTAAAACATGAGAATGATAATGTCAGAAAAATGAATGTATGGCTATTCAGAATGATTAGAAAGATATAAAACATAAGCTAAGGATTAACTTAATCCTTAATGATGAACCTAGATTTAGAGCTTTCAATAATATGAACAGCCTGCTGTGGCATGTGTGCCATAGGTTTACCACCACTGCTCTAAGCTATCACGCCATGGCTTTTTATTTATTTTTATTTTTTAACTTATTTAAAACACTTTTCAGAGTGTATCTTTTTCAAAATAAAAATGATTATAGTCTTGTTAATTCAAGTTGAAAATGATTTTGCTTAAACATCAAAAGAAATATTCTAAAATATATTACTAGAAATAAAGAACAAAAATCTTTACAGTGCAGTTAATCCACTGTACATTCATCAAATTATTTGCAAACAAATAAAGTTTTACTAATTCTTTTAAATGGTAATTTAAAATGGATATGGTGGCACATGTATGTAAGCCCAACATTCTGAGAAGCTGAGTCAGGAGGATCCCAAGTTTGAGTTCAGCCTGGGCAATTTAGGGAGGTCCTAAAAATTTAGAAAACAAAAACAAGAACAAACAAACCAAGATGTAACAAAGGCCCCGGATTCAATCCCTAATACCAGACACAAAAAAGCCATTTTAATTAAAAGTAATTAATGATATACTATTCAATTTAAAAATAAAGACTGGAGCCAGGGCATGTGGTGGCGCATGCCTGTGAGGCTGAGGCAGGAGGATCTCTGTGAGTTTGAGACCAGCCTGAGCTATATAGTGAGTTCCAGGTCAGTCTCAACTACATAGTGAGACCCTGTCTCAACAAAACAATAAATAAAAGACTGGTCTTTACACAAATTAACATGAAGATGCTGTACCATATATCGCAGCTAAAGAGTACAAAGTTTTATGCATTTTCCAGTGTATTCAAGTTTAACTGAGCATCTGGAAAGAATTTTAAACAGCCTGTGGAAGAATTTTTTTTTCAATTTCAAAAAAATTTTTCCTTTGTACTATTTATTTAGGTACTGGGGGTTGAACCTACGGTTTCCACATGTTGTAGCCCCAGTTTTTGTTTTGTTTTTTAATTTTGGCACATGATCTTGCTAAGTTGTTAAGTTGCTCAGGCTGGGCTCAAAGTCATGTCTGGGACTCCCAGAATGCCGAAGTTATAGGTATGTACCACCATGTCCAACTCCTTTGTTTCTTTTTATTAAAACTGCTCTAAAAGTAAAATCATGAAGTACAAACAAAATTCATTAAGACACAAAAAATATTTGTGACTATTCACTTCAGAGACAAGGATCAAAATATTACCTAGGAACACACCAACACATTAGCTGAATAACTTTATATTATAAAGTGGTTGAAAATAAAATTCAGATTGGACCGAGATCACTCATGTATCTGTGTACATCATTTTACTTAAAGGCATGGAAGAATGGCAACAGAAAGTAACTGCACCAGGGAAGTAAAGGAAAGAAGCTAGGCAACAGGGTACTACCTCTAGTACACCTGTCCCTGATAATAACTCATATTTTCATATTTTAAGGTTAAGGTAAAAATAGTATTAATAAATCATGACAGAACCAAAAAATTTTACTGAGTTTTACTGAAAGAATTAACTCTAAATATTATGGTAGATTCAGAACCAAAATAAGGTATTGCTGAATTTTTGTAATCTCAGAGCCCCTCATTAATAAAGATACCCTTCAAGACACTGATAGAGCCATAAACTATTATTACACTAGTTTTTAAACTTCTGTTTCATTGTCCCTTTGCTTTCTAAAATTTAAGATATTTAAATATAAGAAATAAAACCAGTAAACACTGCTATTCTATTGTTCTCTGGATTTCCCTTTCTTTATTACTGTCAACAGCACCATTATTTCAACTTTCAAGCTTGTACTTGTGTGTTTGGGAAAATGCACTAATAATTTTTTTTAATTTTAATTTTAAAATTTAGTTATGTAGCCCAGGCTGTCCTTGAAATCACAGCAATCCTTTTGCCTCAGCCTCTCATGCTAGGAGTATAGGTATGCACCATTACACCTAGTTTCTTTGTTACTTTTCTCATTGCTGAGATGAAATACACCCCCATAAGTCAGCATTTGAATATTCTTTAAAAAAAATGACAATGAATAGTGCATATAATACACATTAAACAAATATGCACTGCTCATTTGGACAAATATTCACATACTGGCTTCCAATGATTATTTCCTAGTATCCATACCCTTATGCAGTCTTTCCCTAAAAAGAAATACCACTGGATTTGTGAAGTAACAAAATATTCCATAAGTCCATTAAAAACATTGCGGCTCCCATCATTTGGTCAGTAAATGCTTGCTATGTGTCACTGGTTTAGCCATCATAACACACAGAGAAGGGTACTTAATACAGGAAAATTGGAAAACAAGAAGAATATTAATTCAAAATGAGATAATAAAAAGAAAAAGATCCATAGATAAGGTAGCTTTAAACTGGGAGTTTAAATGTAGGTATAATTTAGACAAATAGAGATGGAGAATTGTAAGAGAATAAAAGCAAAATACAGCCCCAACTGGTGGTACATTCCAAGTCTTCATTTTGGTGGTAGTTACACTGAAATGTATCACAAAATTGGTGCACATTGTTAGATGTAATTTTTTCATTAATAATTTTGATACTATTTTTGACCTATCCAATGATAGGGGGTAGTTTTTGGGAGAAAGAGGTACTGGTAAACACAAGAAAAGAAAAAGGAAATTAGTTTAAAGGGAATAAAAATATTTCTTCTTAGATAGTAGTTTCTCAATAAAAACTGTTACTTATTGCTGGGGATTTAGCTCAGTAGCACTGCACCTGCCTTGCAAGCCCAAGGTCCTGAGTTTGATCCCTAGTACCAAAAAACCCCCCAAAACAAAACTGTTACTAATAGCGTTACAATACAAAAATACTAGTTTCACACTTAATAGTTTTATTTCAGGGAGGGAGGGAATTTGTTTGATTTAAAGCTCATCTATGAAATATTCTGTTCCCACCCCCCCCAGCATCCCCAAACTGTACATTAATAGCATTTATCCTGAGCAAAGTAACAAAGAACAGACCAAATAGTCACTTGAGTTGCATACTAATGAGACTTAACAGAGTTTAGCAAAATAATTTAAAATCATATTCAACACTCAGATCTTGCATTCAACATTAAGATCTTGTTTGAAATGTTTCAGAATTTATTTTAACCTTTATCTCTTTTTGATGATCCAAACTCTTAAAATTATGTAGCTATTAAATATTAAGTATATCAGGTACCTTCTATCATGTAGTTTTAAGAATTTATGGCTCAAAATCTAGATCATAGTAAAAGTAATACTATCAACAAGTCTTCCTGGAAACTTAAAATGGCATAGTGAATAAAATCAATAATAACTATAAAGTCAAATTGAAAACATGAATTAATTATGGTTTAGAAAAGCATCAAGAGACTGGGAAAGATACTCTTCTGCCATAAATTAAATCATTAAGACCCATAAGAGACACACGGCATTCTTAATATTTTACCAAGGAAAACAGGATTCTTTTGTCACGTCACTGAGTTATCAATTTTCATGCTCCAAAAAGGTTAAACTGATGGGGGAAAAAGTCTTAATGCATGGAATGTCACAGTTGAAGGCAGACACAGCTCAAGAATAGCAATTTTCAAATTGGTATTCTATGTAATTATATTCTAAGAAATATTAAACAGTTGGCCATAACAAAAAAGGCTCTCAGGCTAGGTAAATTTAGGAAATGCTATGATAACCTTCTCCTGGAGATTATATACATGTAAAGCAGAGCAGAAAAGGTTTTGAGAATCTTGCCTTTACAGCACAAAACAAAAGCAACACCACACTGGTTTATGGAGTGTGTTTCCAAATCATTTGTCATGTTCAGGGGAATAGTGTGGTCTTTTCAAATTCCCATAAATGACAAAATTGAGGCCTAGCATGCACAAGGTCATGGAATTGATCCCCAGCACCACCAAAAAAAGAGAAAGAAAACAAAATCAAAGATAAACAAAAACACTGGAGTCTAAAGAGATCTCATCTTGTTAGAAGATCCTCAACCTTATTCCTTCATCCTCAGCCAGGGGATGTAAATAAAATTCCTTTTATACAGTCAAATATTTAATTTACATTTAATTTTTTTATTGTGTTGTCATATTTTGTGGTTTGAACATTACCTAAGGTTCTAATTTCTTTTCAAAAATTGGGTCCCTAATAATGAAGTCCACCTGGAGATTTACTATCATTTAGCAATTTTGAGGGATGATTAAGTTTAGCTGAAAGTAATCATTAAACCAGTATGGACCATGTGTGGTTTTAATTTGTCCATCAGTTGTTAACTGAACTAAATCACGGTGTTAACTATCACGGCTGGGTTACTTATCACATAATGCTAACATGTTGTTTACCGAAGGTCATATTTACAAATAAAATTGAAACATAAGAATTTATGGCTGCATAAACAATAGCCAACAACACGGAAACAGTTTTCTCGTAGGTATAGTTCAGGGCTTTTGGGTCAGGTAAACCTTTTCATATATTTTTGTAATCACTAGAAATGTTTAACTAAGTCTCCAAATCAGATTTTTCCAATATTTGTATTTCTCAAATTCCATACAACTCTAAAGAAATGTACGAATAACCAAAACATAAATTACTGGAGCTTTAAAAAAGTACAACTGCGTGCCTTCCTCTCCCCCTCAGGACAGAAGAGAATGGAGGCAGTACAAGTAACTATTGTTTTGGGGCAACTTTAAAATAAAAGATTGGGAATCAAAGGTGAAAACTGTTAACAACTTCCTTGACTATTCTGACTTCCTCCTGGAGAACTCTGACACGCCTTTTACGGCAACTCTTACAAGGGAACAGAAACCACAGCTGGTATTCCGGTCTCCTCGACCATGAAGAGGAGCTTGATTCCTCCGTTCCTCCAACAGCGGGGACCCCAACCGGCCCCAGCGCGGAGGGTCGGACAGGCCAGCAGCTGCCTGGGCCGCCCCCGGTCTACCG
>NW_022900926.1:48832945-48834864 GCF_012274545.1 Fukomys damarensis | reverse complement strand
GACCCGCCGAGCGTCCCTGCGGCTGCCGAACGAGCCGGGAGGAGGAGGTTGCTTGGGGCTGGCAGCCAGCCTCGCGGCCGCGCGTGAAAATACGACGCGGTTACCTGCCGTGGGCTCAGACGCTTCCCGCCGGCGCCGCTCTCCTGGCCAGAGAGGGAGCTACGCGAAGGCCGAGAGCCGAAGGGCCTAGTGACAGCTCCCAGTGTGCACCGCGCACGCCCACGCCGGCGTCGACGTCTAAGGCCCTCGGTCCCCGCCCCCAGGCCGCTCCAGACCTGCTGGCGCTGTTACCACAGCGCCCACAAGTGGCCATTTGTAGAAAGCGGCCACGACTCTATTGGAATAGAAGGGAAAGGTGTTTTAACAGGTGTTTTTAAGTTTCATTTTGATGGAGCGTTTGGAAGGATAAGAATTAAAAATAGCTTAGAATATAACTGGGCAGTATTTAAAGAATGCCTTAACATTTTAGATGAGCAACTTCAGGCTCAGAGTACATGTGTGAAGTTAGGAGACACACGATTGGTATCACATTTGGCACAACTTTGAATGTGGAGCATTTTCATCCTATCAAGCTGCTCCAAGGAGAACTGCGCCGCTTTCCCACATCATAGAATAAAGCAAGTGTTTACAAAGGTGTGACTAGAAAATAGCACAGTATTTTAAACTGAGAGAGCATGCTGTTCTAAGAATACTGTGTATTTTAATATAAAATGTATTTAAGCACTTGAAAATCTTGCAGTTTAAAAATTGAGGATATGAAGAACTGAGATCACCTTTCAAATAGGTGAAATGAAACAAAATAACAGTTAAGTGAGGTTTCTGTAATTATTTCAATTACTGCATTAGAACAAGAACTTCTTCAGCAACAATCAACTTTTAAAAAATTCCAAATACTGGTTTTGGAAAAATTGTCTGAAACATGTGTCTACAGAGTATTTACAGTATTTACTTATAATTGCTTTAGCTTTATGTGGTGGTGCACACCTGTAGTCCCAGCAGTGGAAGGTTAATGCAGGAAGATCACTGTGAGTTTGAGGCCAGCTGAGCTATATCATGAGACCCTGACTCAAAAAACAAGAAAGTAAACAAAAATTTTACAAAGCTTTATGTTTGGTGTCTGGGAATCAGTAATCATAGCTTTGAAATAATACAGAACATCAATAAGCAGAATTTTCTTTATCAAGCCATCATTTCAAAAATATTCCTTTGTTTTAAAAGAGGTATATTGTAATTTTACTGTGTCCTTATATTTTTATTTCTCCACTTTAAATATTTACATTGTACCAGAACCTTTTCTGTGTCAAACTTTCAAAAATTATCTTGTAATAGTGATGACATTATGATTTCTCTGAGTCAATTTTTGCCTCTGAGAACAGCGGGACCGTACATCTATCATTAGTTTCATGTTCCCTTTTTTCAAAGGTGAATCATGAGTCCTGTAATTCAAGATCCAAGACTTCAGTCACACTCTTCTACATTGGTAGCCCAACATTTCATTACGCTGTTTCAGTTTTGGAGGTACTACGTCTAAATTGAGAAGCAACACTGAATCAGTCCTTGGTATTTCTGGCCTCAGAGCTTAACAAAGACTCTAGTTCTTTAAAAAGGGACGGAGGTAGAGCGTCACTGTAGGGAATTCAGCTCTTGCTCCTCCAGAGTACCACCTGTGTTGCCTCTACTCCATTGTCTCGTCCCTGCCCAAGCTAGCCAAGGAGGTGTGCTTCAGTTTGCGTTTAAGATCTTTTCCAGGGAGGCTAAAGCTCCAAGTCAAGATCCCAAGAGGCAAGAATTGAGGACGCTCAGCATTCCTAGCGCTCCAAGCCAAAGCCGGGTTTTGAAAGCGGTGCCCTCCCCCCGGCCCAGAGAAGGCGGCGCGCTCTCCGCCCGGCAGGCGGCGCTGTCGGGTCCCGGCGTCAGCT
>NW_022900926.1:48804873-48832637 GCF_012274545.1 Fukomys damarensis | reverse complement strand
AGCTGCTTCTCCCCGTAACCCCGGCGGCCCGACAGCTGCACGGGGCGAGGACGACAGCTCGGCCGGCGTCGCTGGGAGCTTTGAGAAATGCAGGGTCTCGGCTGCACCCAGACTGCTGATTCAGAATTTAGATTTCACACAATTCGCGGGATTCAGTTGCGCGTTACAATATGAGAAGCTGATGTAAGACACTGTTAGTAGGTGTCTGGCGTTTTTAATAAAAGAGTGCAGGGCCGGGGATTTAGCTCGTTGTTGTCGCCGCCTGGCTCGCAAGCGCCAGCACCCGAGTTCGATCCCCGCTACAGGGGGAAAAATGTAAAGACCTGTAAGGATCTTCGTTATAAAGTTACAACGCCTGTGTGTTTCCCTCTTGTGGAAATAACCTCATTTCCATTTCCACCCGCCCCTGCCCAGACACATCTACGTGGGGACAATAATATCATTCAGTAAACTTGTATTCAGTGAGTGACTGAAAAAGGGTTGTGGATTTCTTGTTGAAGCTCATTTAAAAAAAAATTTATATTCTGATTTCTAGTGAGAAACCCGCAAACTTTTAACTGGTTATTCACTATATAAGCAAGAAACATTTAGGAAAAAATGTTTATTTTATTGTTGTGGTTGGCAGCAATTTGACTGGTTTACGATCCCGTGGCTTCGAGCAAATATCCCGGATTCCAGTTCACTTGGTGGGATAATTAGCAGCCCAAACCTTACCACTCCCACCCCAACAGCCTGAAGAAAACAAATCCTCTTCTGTCCAGGAGGCTTACTGGTCCGTCGGAGTACTTGTTTAAACAAGTTAAGAAACTTGGACTGCTGGTTTGTTCCTGGTCTTCGACTGTTGGGCTTTGTCATCATTCAGTTCCCCTACCCTAGAAGCAACCACTGTTCTGGTTTTATTCACTGGAATTTGCCATTTCTTGAATTACATACACAAGGATTCAGGCTGTATGTACTTTTTTGTTTCTGGCTGCTTCCCTTCAACATAATGTTTTTAGAATTCATGTTTTATCTGTATTGTTCCATATATCAGTGGTTTATTCCTTTTTCTTGCTGAGTAGTTTTCCATGCTGTGAACATACCAAAATTAATTTATGTGTCTCCCCGTTGTGAATATTTTGCCTCTTTCCAAGGTGTGCTCATTATGAGTACAGCCGCCATTGGCATTTTATTTATTTTTTATGGGCATACCTTTTTTTTTTCTTGAGTAAATGCCTGAGTGAAATTGCTAGATCATAGGATAGAAAGGAGTATAACTGAGAAACTGTCAAGGAGACCTCTAGTTGCTTTATATTTTTAACCTTCCTTTAGTATTGTCAGTCTTTTTGGTTTGAACAATTCTAATAGGAATTGAGTAAGTATCTCATGTGATTTTAATTTGCATTTCTCTGGTGACTAGTAATGTTCAGCATATTTTCATTTGCTTTTTTGGAAATTCATGTATGTTGTAAAATTGTAAAATTTTTTTCTAGGGTTTTTGTTTTGTTTTGTTTTGTTTTGCATTGCCCTTAAAAAAACAGGTTGGAGGGCCGGGGATTTAGCTCAGTGGTTTGGTGGCCTGCCATGCAAGTGCAAAGACCCGAGTTCAATCCCTGGTACCAAAAAAAAAAAAAAAAAAAAGAAAACAGGTTGGTTGTTATTGTTGAAAGAGTGCTTTGTGTAGTCTACAAACAGGATCGTTTTTCTATTTGCCATGTAAATATGCATATATTTTCTTCTAATCTGTGACTTTACTTTTATTTTCTTAAAACAGTTTGAATATCCCTTAAGTGAAGTGTTTTGACACCAAAATTATTTCAGTTTAGAATTTTTCAGATTTTGGAATATTTGCATACACCTTACTGGTTGAGCATCCCCAAACCCCAAATTTGAAATCCAAAAATGGTTCAAAATGAAAAATGTTTCAGATTCCTGAGCATTTTGAATTTCATGTTTTTGGATTAGGTATGCTCAACTTGTAGTGTCTTTTGATGGGGGTTCCGGGGATCGAACTCGGGCCCTTTGTGCTTGCAAGGTGGACAGTAGAACCACTTAGCTAAATCCCTGGCCCATGTAGTGTCTTTTGATGAACAGAAATATTAATTTTAATTAAATCTGGCTTACCCCCTTTTCCTTTGAAGATTGGTGTTTTTTCATATCTTAAAACTTTGCCTATTCAAGGTTGTGAAGATACTTTCCTGTTCTTATTTTCTAAGAATTGCATCATTTTAGCTTTTACATTTTGATATGTGATCATGTTGAGTTAATTTTGGCTTGCAGTGAGGTAATACTCAAAGTTTATTATTTCTATATGACTATCCAGTTGTTCCATCACCATTAGTTAAGATAGATGACCATCATTTCCGTCATTGAATAACTCAGTAGTGTATTTTTATCAGAAACCAGTTGACTTTACTGTTTGCATGGTATTTCTTTTCTACTCTTTTTCTTTTTTTTAAGTATTTATAAAAATTAAGCTTTAACGTTTATTTCTAGCTTTCCACATCTACATGCAGACAAGAAATAGGATTGCACTTAAGTGTAAGCACTGCAAAAATGTGAAAGTGGAGACATCATATTTGCTAGAAACTGTATACAGGACTTGAAATAAAACAATGGGTAAATGAAGTTGCTAGGAAAAAAGTAAAACCACAGCATCAAAATTAGGGTGAATGGTAATGCCCTTGTGTACTACAAAAGTTTAGTGGCACTGAGAGCACTTGTCAAACAAAAGAAATCAATAGCATTTAACTACTGTTTTACTTTTAATCTGTATCTTTATAATTTATTTTTAATAGCATGTATCCAGGGATTTTTAAAGTCCATTTTTATAATCTCTACATTTTAATTAGGATTTTGAGTATTTTTATAGTTATTGTAAATCTTGATACAGTTGTTTTTTCTTATTCCTAATCTTAAATGCTTCTGGATTTCATCATGAGACGTGAAAAAAGCTTCTGGTAAACACGAATGGTAAATTGCATAGCTTTTGTATTTCTTTTTTAAAGTTTTGATTGTGAACAGATATTGTAATTTCTGTAATAGTTTTCTATATGTGTATGTGTGCAAGATACAGAAAAATATAACTCCCAACCTGTTAGATGTCAAATGTGCTGAGTTTGTGGTTGAGTTTGTGCTGAGTTGAGGAATGAAGTCGCAAACCACAGAAGGAAGTTAGGAGAATTTTATTGGGAATAAGGAGAAAAACAGCTCCTGACAGCTCCACTGGGGACCCTGAGAGGCCCTTTGTCAGGAATAATTTATACACCAAAATCACAGTATGGGTATAGTGTGGGTCAAACTAATCAACCTATAGGATTATAAGAACAGTTGCTTGGCTGCTATTGATCCAGTAGGGAAACATGTCACATAGCAATGGTGTTGATATATGGAAAGATTAAAGGAATTGTTCTAAAAGGGAGTATGGATCCAAATGTTCTGGTTACCCACCTATGAGGCTGATATCTAAAGTGATGCTAATTACAGTATAATTTCAAGCTGCTGTTTATCTCTGTCTTGCAGGCCTTGCTATTGCTTCTCCATCCTGAGTCCTGGTTCTCTTCAGATTTGCCTCTAGCTACAATTCTTTGGATTGAACCTTGGGCCCTTGTACTTGTGAGGCAGGTGGCAGAACAACTGAGTCAAATTCCTGGCTACAGCCACAATTCTGATGTCTTTATTTTTGTGCTAACTTCTTTGAGTGTCCAATCCCTCTTTCACTGCATGTTAATTTCTGTCCAATTTAGCTGTCTATAATATGGAGATGGTCCTTTTTTCCTTTAGCCTTTATGTCTGTGAGTTACATTAGGAAAATCAATGTGTATTAAGCCATTTTAGCATTCTTGGAAAAACCTTGGCTATTCATTTATTTAATATGCAGATGTTTATGAGTTCTTATTGTAGCGCCAAAAACTTAAATTGAAAGTGCTGAGCTCACAGTCTAATAGTGGCGGTGGGGCAGTGGTGAGCAGAAAATATACAATACCAGTGTGCTGAGATTACAGGCCTGTATCAACACACCCAGCTCTGCACATATTGCCTTTTATTGCTATGCTTCCTGTTAGGGCTTCTGTCTAAAACCCGCCCCCTCCAAGTGTCCTGCAGTCATAGGTGGGTCTTTTTTGGGGGTGGCTGGTTATGGAGTGTGTGATGATAGAATTGATCTGTGGTGCTCAAGGGCACTAGGATTCAGGGTATGAGTGCTAAGCATCTGGATAAGATAAAAGGGGCAGAAAGACACTGTTTAGGTCCCTTGTTGGTTTGCTTCCTTCTGCCACACCACTTTGCCTTGGAACCAGATGATTATGGACTGAAACCTCTACAAACTGTGGGCTAAATAAACCTTCTTTTCTTTAACTTTGGGTATTGGGTATTTTGTCTCAGCAATAAGAAAAGTAACTAAGACTCTTCGTCAATCTATTTTATAAATAAAATATATAATAGTATACTATATTGGATAGAAAAGAAGCACCTGGAAAAAAATAAGAAAGGAAATAGGGAAAAAATATCGCAGTCTCTCTCTCTCTCTTTTTTTTTTTTTTTCCTACACAGGGTCTCACTATGTAGTTGAGACTGACCTAGACAAAGAGCCCTTGGGGGTATCCCACTTAGAACCCCTTCCCTCCTGATGGGAGTTTTAGTTCCTTTATATCTTTTACTTTCTTGACTTTATATTTTTTAAATAAATTTGCTTGCACCCTGCCTCCTCTGTCTGTGGTTTAATTTTTAGTCACAGGGACACAACCCTGGCTTTCAGGTGACACTTTCACCATGGGTGGATGACCTTCACCTTACCAAAATGGGGTCCGCCAATCTGCAGGATTCCTGGAATTTTAACAGGTACTCCAGAGCTAACAGAAGTTGAGTCTAGTTCATCACTGGGTTTCACAGAACATTGAGAGGACTATGGTTTAGACTATAGTATAGATTGTGTGTACTCACAGTAGTGTATGAAGTCATTGGATAGTTCTAAGGATGTGATACTTGAAATAACACAAGTAAACATGAGAAAACCTCAAGTATGAAAGGATTGTGTCACTAAAGTTAGAGTCACAGAAGAGAAGACTCGCTCTGTCTCTTTTTGATTTTTAATTTGATTTAAATTTGCTTTGTGTTTTGAAACAGGGTCTTATGATGTAGTTCAGGCTGGCTGTCAACTCACTGTGTAGCTCATGCTGGCCTCAAACTCATGGTGATCCTCCCGCCTCAGCCTCTGGATGCTGCAATTACTGACATTCACCACTGTGCCCAGCTCAGGAAGAGACTTTAAATAACCACAAGGCAACCTTAAATATATTACTTCCAGATTATACTTAGATTTCCCTCATGTTTTTCTGAGATTACCGAACTACCGTGCCCAGCTCTACGTTCTCTTTTATTGCCATGCTTCCTCAGTCCATTTCAAGCTGGAAGAGTTAACTCTTTTTCTTTCACTTTCATGATCTTGAAACTTTGGAAGATTATAGCCCAGTTGTTTTGTAAGATATTTCTCCATTTGATTCCTCAAGACAGACTCAGGTTATGTGTTTTTGCCAGGAATATCACAGAGTGTTTCTGTGTTCTCATTGTATCCTAGCAGGTGGCACATGATTTTGATTCGCTTTATGACTGCTCTTGTTAACCTTGAACAGCCAACTAAGGTGGTATCTGTTGTACTTCTCTACATTAAAATTAGTCTTTCTTTGTAATCAAAAGTAATTAATTGGAGAGATATGAGACTGTAAATACTATATTCCGTACCTTATCAGATTTTTCTTTTATTTGTTAGGAAGAACACACAGATGTTGCTTTAGTTATTTTATATATTTATTTTTGTTGGTACTGGGGATTGAACTTGGGCCCTTGCAATTGTGAAGTGGGTGCCAGAACCACTAGGCTAAAGCCCTGGCCCCTCCTTTGTTTATTTTTAATCAAATTGTACTTGATACAGCTAGGGAAGTGTCTCCCCCACACACTGGTGATCGAACTCAGGACCTTGCACTTGTAAGGCAGACAAAGTGCCACTGAGCTAAATCCCTGGCCCCAGTGAAGTCTCTTTAGGGTGGTTTCTCTGTGTCTTTTTTGGACATTTTTCTATCTTTGATTTCCTAACTTTGTTGCATAGCAAGGTATTCTGGGCTTGTCTCATTCTTATCCTGTTCCTACCCTGGTTATAGTCATTTTTCCCAAGCCAAGAAATTGGTTTGTTTTGTTTTAATGGAATGTGGCCTTTATAGACCCTGAACCCTAAAGTAGCCATGCCTGCTTAGTTTCATTTCTCCCAGAGAAACGGAGTGTGTGTGGCGTATATATGATGTTTATATATTATTATGTATTAAGCCTCATGTGGTCATAGTTGGGGCTTTATTATTATGTATTAAACCTCGTGTGGTCATAGGTGGGGCTTTTTGGAGATGGCTAGATCTAGGGTGTGTAAATGTGGATTAAAGGTGTGATGCTGGAATTAAGATGTGTGGTACTGGATTAGTCCACTTGGTTAGTCATAGTTTTGGGTGTGGGTAATGGGAAGCCCCGCCCTGAATGTGGGTGGTACTACCTAAAAGGGTGGAATACAAGGGAAGGGGAGGCTTGCTGCTTCCAGCCTCTTGCCTGCTTTGCTCTGGACTGTTTCTCCTTTGCCATGCCCCTCTACGTGCCAGCCTGCATTGGAGCCTGATGACTATGGACTGAAACTTCTACAAACTGTGAGCTAATATAAACCTTTCCTGCTTTAACTTGTGGGTGTTGGGTATTTTGCCTCAGCAGTGAGGAAGTAACCAAGACTGTGGTTGTGCATACATACATAAACTACATTTACATCTACCAATATGATCTATTTCTTTATTGAAAACCTGTACTTTACACTCAGGTATTTCTAATTCCAGTCCACTGCCACAGTGCCCTATTTTTTTCCCCTTTTTCTTTGTAGCCCTATTCTCTTTCAATGAGAATCCTGGCCCTCATTAACCTCATGATTTTTACTTCCCTCTTCAGTCTCCCTCTAGGTAACTTGTCTTACACTGGAATCCTTTGTTGCTTCCTCTCTCCCCACTCATTATTGATACTAATTCACCTTCTTTGACCCTGGATTATTTATTTATTTATTTAGTTTGTTTGTTTCTTTGTTTGTTTGAGACAGGGTCTCACTGACCTGGAACTCATTATGTAGCCCAGGCTGGTCTTGAACTCACAGTGATCCTCCTGCCTCAGCCTCCTGAGTGCTGGGATGACAGGCGTGTGCCATTATGCCCGGCTGGACCCTGTTTTAAACTGAATGTTTGTATCTGCAAGAAATTCCTAAGTTAAATCCCTAAGCCAGTGGTGGTGAACCTTTTAGGGCTTTCTTTCAGTGATACAAATAGCCCACTGCATGTGCCACAGGTTCACCACCATTGCCTTAAACCCTCAGGGTAATGCTGTTAGGAGGTGGAGCCTTTGGTAGGTAATTAGGTTTAGATAGGTCATGAGGATGAAGCCTCATGATGAGATTGGTGTTCTTATAAGAGAGAGAGAATCTGAGATGAAATATGCTTCTTTGCAGTATCTTATTTAGGCCATCTAGCAATGGTGCAGTTGCTCTCCAAATGCTTGAGTTCAGCATCTGCTGGTCAAAATGTTCAGAAAAAATTGCATCTATACTAAATATACACAGGTTTTTTTCCTTGTCATTATCCCCTAAAGAATAACAGCCATTTACATAGCATTTACTTTGTGTTAGGCACAGGAAGAGATGATATAAAGCTGTGTGTAAGTCACATACCATGGCACTTAAGTAACACAAGTTGGAGAGCTTGTTGTCTGCACTTAGAAGGAGACCCAGAGGAGACACAGGGGAATTGTCATGTAGTTTCATGGTACAGCAGCAGATATTTAGCATGGTAGAAGTCCTGGGTTCAATTTCCAGCACCCCAAAAAATAAATAAATCAAAAAACAAAAGAGGAGGACATGGAACTTTGCACTTCTGTTATAACGCTAAGCACATTGCCTCTTCATATGGTCATTTCTGCCTGTGCCATGGTCACTTTCTATGTTACTGAACAGTCATCTCCGTACATGCCTCTGAGCCTGTTGAACAGGGGAAGCATCTTTTTGTTTCCTACACTGAGTACTGTAATCTGTGTGTATAATGAATGGAATTAGTATGTCCTTTCACACGTAATATTTATGTCACTATGTTTTTGTTTTTTCTTAAACATGAGATGAAAGTTTTTCTCTTTTATCTTTTTTTTTACCTTTTTTTTTCTTTTTATTGAGTTTATTGGTACTTCTAGGTATACAGTACAGTTACATTCATTACTGGGATCTTGTACCTCTACATGACAGGTCTTGGTTCTCATTTTTTCCCCTTGTCCCTGCCCTCCCTTCACCCCCTCCTCCCCTCCCCATTTATAAATACTTTGTTTCCATTTTTTCATTTTCTCATATTTTTTCTTTCCCTTATTACCTTTCCCCTACCCTTCCCATTTTCCCTACACCTTTAGCCCTTTTCTTCTTATTTCACATGGTCAATTATCTCATTAGGATCTTATGTTCTATTATAGCTTTTCACACCAGAGAAACTATTCTGTATTTATACATGTATGACTTATGTATTTCACTTAGGAGTATATCCTCAATATGTATTCATTTTCCTATGAATAAATCTAATTTCTCATTCTTTAAGGCTGAGTAGTATTCCATTTTATAGAAAAACCACATCTTTATTCAGTTTCCAACTGATGGGCAAATGGGCTGTTTCCAAGTTTTAGCTATTACAAACTGTACTGCTATAAACATTGGTGTGCATATATCACTGTGGTATGATTCCTTTAATTCTTTTGGAAAGATACCCAGCAGAGGGATGGCTGGGTCAAATGGAACCTCTAGTCCCAGCTCTTTGAGGTATCTCCATATTGATTTCCATAGTGGTTGTACCAGTCTGCACTCCCACCAACAATGGAGAAGGGTTCCTTTCTCCCCACAACCCCACCAACATTTATTATTGTGTGATTTCTTGATAGCAGCTATTCTTTGTGGGGTGAGGTGGAATCTAAGTGTTGTTTTCATCTGTACCTCTCGAGTGACCAGTGATGTGGAACATTTTTCATATATTTACTTGCTGCTTTTACTTCTTTGTCTGAGAAATGTCTGTTCATTTCAGATGCCCATTTTTGAATTGGGTCTTTATATTTGGGGGGGCTAGTTGTTTTGAGTTCTTTATATATTCTTGATAATAGTCCTTTGTCTGAGGAGCAGCTGGTAAATTTTTTTTCCCACATTGTAGGTTGTCTCTTAATTCTGTTGATGGTTTCTTTTGCAGTGCAGAAGCTTCTCCTGTATCTTTTATTTCACTTAATCAAAGTTTCCTTACCAGAATCCTGTATATCAGTTAACAATACTTGACTGATTTACTCTGATATTTTCACTGATCTCAGGCACAAGAATAAAAACGTGTTGTAGGACTTTTATGTTATGACTGTGAAAGGTACTCTCTGACCTGATCTAAATCTATTGTAGATTGGTTTCTTTTAGGACCTTTTTGTTATTCTGGAGTGATGGTTTCACAATTCTGTGGGAGAGGCACAGAAAGATCCTTGGCCACTTTTTTCTTTTTTCATCATGTGGTTTTCATCAAAGAGAGCTAATATGTTTGAGTTTTATTTTTAATTATCAGAGAGCCGAAAGGAGGAGGAATGCCCATGGACGTTACAGTAACTCCGTCCTCCATCCGGTTGATAACCCCTGAGGGCTGCACGGAGGTCTGGCTGCCAGCAGAGGTCAGGCTTGCACCTTCTTCTTGCCGTGGGCTGCAGTATATCGCTGGGGATGGACTACACCTGCGGCTGCAGGCACAAGCAGAGTTCAGCACAAGTGAGTAAGACCAGACCTTCTGTTCTGCATTTCCTTTTTTTTATAAATCAAAGATAATTTTTTCTTTAAATATAGCTTTTCCCAGGTGTAGCCTGGAAGAGCTGGAAGGTTGACAGTAGCCAGGGTCTTTGTTTTAGCTCTGCCAGTTACCAGCTGTGTGTGGCCAAGCTTCATTTCTTTTTGGTGTTTTTTTGTTTGTTTGTTTTTTTATAGACTTTATTTTTAGAACACTTTTAGGTTCACTGTGAGCAGAGACTTCCCTTGTACCCCATCTTTTGTTTCTTTAATTATAAAATTTCTTGGCTCATGGTCATGATATCAAGATTTGATGGCAATTGGTCCTGGTTGATTTTAAAGCATAGAAGTTCATTCTTTAGCAAACAGTTTCACTCATGTTATGTGTGAGGCATTGATCTTGGTGCTTGAGATACAAGCTACAGAAGGTCTCTGCTCTCAAGAAGCCGACCTACTGCATAGGGCTAGATACTGAACAAATAATTTTAATTACAGACTGAGAAACACTATGGGTAAAGTAGAGCAAAATAATGGGATATGTGATGACTTAAGGTTGTGTGAAGGAGAGGAAAACAGGGAAGGCCTTTCTGAGGAGGCAGTGTTTAACCAAATGAAGCAAATTGTCCGTGGAGACACTGTTCAGAATAGGGCATCAATGCATGTCAAGGTCCTGTTGTTAAGTGTGATAGACCATAATTTGATTTTGATTGTCACTGTGATTGTTACAATCACAGTATTTTATAATTGTAAATAAATTGAAATTGTATATGGATTAAGGAAGGAAGGAAATTTTATAAGATCTTATGATTATTTATTGAATATACTTATTGATTTATTGCATCCTTACAGTGTAATATGCTTTGGAGAATTAAAATGTGAAGAGGGGAGACAGACTGTAAAAGCTTGATGTGATGCCTATTTGAGAAACACTACGAAGCTTCATTGCTGCTTCTCTCATGTCTGAAGCTCGTGCAACCTGGAGTGGGAAAACAGGATTTCCTTAGGAACCATTTAGGAGATGTTGAGCAGTTCCCTGACTTTTGAAAGAAAGAGAAGATAGATAGCATTTTACTTCTATTTTTTGCCTAAAATTAGTGTTTGCTAAAGTTCTGAATTATTGAATAACTAGCTTAAGTTCCACAGATTTGGCTTTAGGAACAAAAATCAGGGACAAGAAATGTTATAGAGCTTAAGTGGCATAAGATAAACACCAACAAAGACAATTGGAATTATCACAGAAGGAAGAATAAGGTCACTAAGATGGGGGAAAAAAAGGACAACAAATTCCTGAGTATACTTAACAGTGGGCTGAGGAAATTTTGTTTTGGGGAAGAGGCTGTGAGAGTTTGGATCTTTGATGTTATGCCTTCTCCTTCAGCAACAGGAATTTTGTGTTGAGTCTAGAAACTGGGGAGAGGTGGGCGTGAAAACCACAGTGATTTCTAGGATTGTGATTTTTTTTTAGATCCAGGGCCTTAATATTTGGTTGTTGCCACTCATATTGTGTAACTGTGAAGATATAAAGAGCAAAACTATAATTATTTAAAAATTTTTAAATCAACAAATACCGTTTTAAGATAAAATAAATTAACTGCCATGTGCTAGCTAGTTAGACTATTGTTTGTATTCATTGGTCTCCTATTTCTTTACAGTTTTGAAACATTTTGCTTAAAAATCCAAAAAAAGAAAACTTTCAAAGGCTTGTTCCATGGTGCATGAAAGTATATGCAAAGTAGACTCCTCAACACTTAATTGCTTTACTGCTCTCCACATAATATGCAGAGGATAAATATTTGCTGAATGAATAAATATCAGGTAGTTGAATACTGATGTGGACTTGAGTGAAACTCTATGGTAGGAAGTGATTTTTGAAACTTGCCATTCTTTGGTGTTTCAGGTGTTTTGTTTGTTTGTTTGTTTGTTTTTTTAATTGACTTTTCAACTTCTAAGAACATCCATTTAAGGTCAGCCATACTAGGTGTGGTACTGTACACTATTCTGAGTATAAGGTAAGTCACATCATGACCCCTGAAACAGAACTGGTTACAGTAACTCTAACATAGCATTGGATTTATTCCCAGCACATTACTTTTCCAGGATTCCTTCGTATTAGAAAGTTCTGACTTTTAAAACTGACTCAGTGGCCAGCAGAGGGTAGTGTTTCCCTGAAAATTGTGTTTACTCTAAAAAGAACATTTTGGGTGTCTCACCTGGGTGTCATTTTTAATCTGCTCAAAGTTAAATAGAAATCCTCTATTTTGCCTTGGTGCTATGGGAATTTATGAGCACCATTACGAATTAAACTGCAGAATTTTTAATCACAAAGGCTTAGGCTTTCTAGCATCAATTTTTTGATTCTTAAAATACATACCAGGTAACATCAACCAAATTCAAATTGCTTGCTCTTAATAAAAGGCTATGACCTCATTTTTTTCAAGTAGATTTTTTATAGACAATATTTTAGAGTTTTCATGTAAGTGAAAGTTTCCTTTTTTTCCCCACAAATGAAATTAACAGACACTCAGGGAAGCATGCTTCCTTGTGCTGCTGTTTCACATAGTATGGGAAATAATGCATTTCTCCCACAACTTTTAACATTTTCTAACAGCTTTCATCGGAAATTGAATTTTCCTTTCAGAAGCTCAGACTCTTCTTAGGAGCTATTCTGTTCCCAGGCACCTGGAGATTTATTTTGTTTGTCTGTGTTGGCAGTGTGCCAAGGTGGACATAAACCTTGTTAAAACCAGATTAAATTCACATTTTCGGAGCTCTCTTTCCCAGCAGTCATCTGCTGATGAACCTCACAGTGAGACAGAGCAGAGGAAAGCCATGGCTGGCATGAAGTCAGTGGTCTTCTTCACTCACCCTTTACGCCTAAGCCTCATTCATAGAACGAGAGAAGTAATCTTCTCATGTTACATGGGTAACCAGGGCGCTGCTCAGCTCTGAAACATTTAGTGAAATCTGTCTCTGAAAACACCACAATGTTTGCTTCTGGTTGAGTCATCTCATAATACTAATTAATGTGTACTTCTTGGTAGGTCATAAACAGTGTACTGATGGTAATTTGTTGTGGCTTGTAAACCTTTTTGGTGCATTGCTATGTTTGTTCCAAACACCTAAGATTTGCTGTTTCATTGATTTTCCTTTAGAACTGATTTCAGTGTTTAATCAAAGCTCTCAAGCCCAAGAATGTTGCACATTTTATTGCCAGTCCTGTGGTGAAGTCATAATAAGGGACAGGTAAGGATACATTTAGAAATTAAGTCTTGTGCCTAGCAGTGGCATTTTTCTTTATCAGAATTTTTGAAGTAATTACAAATGGAGCAGTATAGATGTCCCTAAAATGAGTATATGGCCTTTATGTCTGTTTGAATAAAATTAACCGCAAACCTCACCGGTGACGAGAATGGAGCTGTTCCCAAGGTGATGAGGGCAGCTGTGGGAGGGCAGTTGTGGAAAGAAGACTGGGCTAGTTGGAAGAGCCAGGGCCCTTCACTGAAGCACCTCTCTTCCCAAAGAGAGACACAGGGTCTGTCTCTCATGTGTTTTGTCCCTTGTGGTAATGACAGAGTTTCCACGTAAGTGAGTTTTCTGCCTCATAGAAGCTTGTGCAGCAGCATTTTTGATCTGAGCTGTTTCTGTCAGGAAAATTCATTTCCTATTTTCTCTTCTTGTTAAAACACAGCATACAGAGCACAAATTAACCTTTTCTCAGTGATTAGGTTAATCTTGTAACCCATTTTGTGTTGTGCTGTGATTACCCTATTGAGGAAAGGACTCTTTGCTATTTTCTTTGCATTCCTAAATTGGTTTTTTTTTGGTCTTCTGTCATCCTCCTGTCAGCTCCTTGTTTCTTTGGTACAAACCCCTCTCCCTGAATATTCAGCTTCAAATCACTCATAGGCTAGAAAGACAAATAAAACCTTATGACTATTAACAGTATTTAAAGAAACAATTTAGAATTCTGCATGCATGGATTTCCTGAGAGAAGTGTCTATAAATAAGTATTCATATATGAAACCTGCTTTTCCAGGGTCTTTGTCTCAATGACACCATCTCTCTACCCGTATCCTCAAGGTAGAAACCTGGTGCTGTTGCCTTGGGTTCCTCCCTGTCTCCCCAGAAATAGTCGCCAAGTTTTTGGCTAATTCCTTTGGATCACAGATTTACTTTCTTCCATCCACCGGTGTCACTGCCTTAGTCAAGACTACTTTCTTTTCACCTAATTGCAGTTGTTGCCACTTTTGCCTCTGCTTAGCCTTCTTTTAATTTTGCCCTCCTTTGATCCATTTCTACACTAATGAGCAGCTGTTATAAAATGCCCTTTTGTTCAAACTGTCCTGTGATCCCCCATTTCAGAATGCATTCCTTTTTTATTTTTCATTTTTTAACTTGTATCAGTACATGTTTGCTGTTCATAATAACATTCATCATGGGTAGTTGTTACATGTGCATAACACATCTTAATTCTTTTTTTCAGATCCCTTTCCCCTGCCTTTTATCCCTATTCCCTTCATCTCTTGGTGCCCTTCTGTTTTACAAAAGGACCATTTCTGTTTCCTATTATCTATCTTTTATTTTGTTCTTTAATGTATTTATATTTTGGGTTTATCATATAAGAGAAACAATGCAGTATTTAAGTTTGTGTGTCAGTTAATCAGGATGCAGCCTTTAAATTCTTAGTGTGCTTTGTACATTCCTTTGTTGAGTTTATCTCTCCATCCCCACTTTCTGACCCTCTCCCACACACCCTGTGCATCCCCCCACACAGTTACTGCTCATATTCTGTGTGCAGCTCTGGTAATTAGCGTGCAGTCTTATGATCTTTTCAGTGGTTTTCTTCACCCTGGGACCTTATGAAAGCTGCTCATTCTGAATGCACCCTCCCCCCCAGCCCCCTTCACGGGTCCCCTGTTCAACTCCTACCTGTGCACCGACAATGCATGCTACCAGGAGCCTTCCTTGAAAGCTGGGTTGTTGTGGTAGGTGCTCTGCTGAGTTTTATTTGCCTGTCTTCATAATTAAACTGTAAGCTCTGCAGGCAAGGATAGTCTTATTAACCTCTGTATCTTTTATTCCTGCTTTATTGCAAACAGACTCAGAAACCATTCTGAATTTTCATCTACAATTTACTTAGCTGTGTGATTGTGGGTAGATTATTTAATCACTCTGTGCCTTGATTTCCTTATTGAGGTAATGTGGATGACAATATGACTTACCTTCTAGGGTTGCTGGGAGGATCGAATGATTTTAAGTGTTAATAATAGCAGTGCCTGGTACACGGCAACTATTCAATATATGTTAGCTATTGTGATAATTATTATTTTTATTGTCATCATCCTCAGCATCATGCACAGTGCCTGATGAATAATGTACTGCCAATATATTTTTGCTGGGTTGAGTGGAATAAACTCTAGTGTATTTATTTTGGGCTTCCACCAATCTTTCTTGTTTGCTTTCTGGTTCTTGGTAGTATTCCATGTGAAAGAGGTGGCCCAAATTACCATCTCATAACCCTCGAGAGATTACAAAGGCAGCATCATCAGAATGGTTACCTTGAGTAAGGAATGATGTTACTTTAAATCAACAGAGGAGAGAGGAACAAAGTTCAGAATTACCTGCTACTTAAAAGTTGCCACAGAATATGCACTTGGGGACAGGCCCACTTTATCCAGAAAGATCCAAGGGATCCCAGTTTTATTGCCATTTAAACAAGAACCTAATCCTATCAGCCTATATCAGGTTTTGGTTTAATTCTCAGATAAAGTTTCTGAAATGTTGATTCCTATACAACAATAAGGTGACCTGGAAATTGACAGTTGGAGCAGGTTAAATTCAGTGCACCAGTAAGTAGTTCCTGCTACCCATTTTACTAAGGGATATCAATTGGTATTTGTGTTTCAGTGGAAAAGGATGAGGATATGAAAAATGCTGGGGTTTCCTGTTCTGTTTTTGTCAGTCCTTTCTACCACCATGGAGGTGAGCTGTAGAAGGGCATGGAAGCTGACATTGGAGAACAGCTTCGTTCATTTTCCATAACCGTGAGCATCAGGAGGCCCTGGAGTATGGAGGGAGGCAAGAGTGCAAAGAAGGGACCTGTGTTTAAACTTTAGCTTTACCATGTAGTAGCTGGGGATCATGTTTGTATCACCTCAGCTTCTTCTCATAGGCCTGTTTTCCAAACTTGTTAAAAGAGTGAAGGAATATAACATATACGAGTAAATGCCCAACAAACTCTTCCAAGTACTTTTACGGACTACTGCTCCCCTTTCCAAAGTGTTCTTTTTAGAAAAGTAGCAAATAATTCAGTGCAGTATTCAGAATTTCTGATTCATATAATATATATATATATATTATATCAGAGAAATGAATCACCTCTCTCTGAGATCATAATCGGTGTACTTGGCCTTACCTGCAAGCCTTCTCAGCATACCTCTGTATCTGGATTAGGTATGCTGTTGAACAAATGGACAAATCCATGACTGAAGGCCTTTTTCACATCTCACTCTTGGGTAGTGCACCCCTGACTTCAAATAGTGGAAAGATGTGCTTCCTCCAGGGTCAGCACAGCAATCACGTGCTGGTCTCTGTGGTGTTCCCACTTCTCCCTTCATTCCCTATTGCTAATATGTGGGAGTGGGAAGGAGAACTTTGGTGCTCTCTAAGTAGAAGACAAAGCCAAAGGTGTTCCAGAAGAGCTTGTCTGGGTGTGATCATCAAAATCAACTAATTGTAAGCATCTTTCCCAGGACGAGGCTTATATCTTTGGGCTCTGTAGACTGGTCCACTCTGGGAGTCATGGAGCAGAGTTAAAATCTACTTACTGGCTAGCTTTCTTATCTGGAAATAAATTATTTCAATTTTGTGGGCTTCAGTTTCGTTATCTGTAAAACCAAAACATTGGATTAGATAAACCTATTAGTCTTACCATGAAACTTTTTCCATCAGTGAGCCTCATGAAGTTGTAGTTTGACTTTCTGTGTTGGTTCCTGACTATTTGGCTAGTGCAAGACTAAAACTTGTTACTTTTTTGTTTTATTTTGTTTTTTTGGTGGAAAAGGTTCTTGTCAAGCAAACTATAGAAAGAAGATACAGAAAATCAGTATGACTCATTAATGCCATTTAGTACTTACCATCATCACACGAAATCTGCTAATTTTAGCAGCCCTTTTTCTTTACTTAGGGTCACATATTCTTAGTCAGTTTGTTTTGGTTTTCTGAAAGTAAGTAATACCTTGTTTCTTTATGAAACAGTTTTCCAATTTAAGGTTTATCAGATCAACAAAATTTTTTATTTTTATGATACATATGATATTAATAAAGAAAATATAAAAAGCACTCTTCTATGAAAATAGAAAAAAATTTATAACAATTATTAGAGAATAAAAATAGTTAATATACTGTGTATCATGATCTTAAAAGAATGGTCCAAATGTTACTCAGAGTACAAGTCATAGCCAAAAGTCTTACAAAGTAGAAAAAAACAAAAGGACAAAACTTTCTTTACAATGAACAAAAAGAAACTTGTATAAATGAAACAAATTAGCATATATCCTAAAATATTTTTGAAACAACTAATATGTTCTCAAGTAGTATCTATGTCTCAAATTTATCTTTTTTTATGGCAGAGTAGTGCAACATTGTGTATAAATACCACATTCTCTTTACCCATTCATCTGTTGGTTGAATGTATACACTGTTTTCAAAATCTAGCTATTATAAATTGTGCTGTTCTAAACATGTGTATGCATGTATGTTTGAATATCACATAAAACAGCAATGAATGGCATTTATTAAAGTTATGCATTACAAGTTATTATTTCCCGAAAGGTATACTCTTGGTACATTAAACATAGCTAACAAATTTTAATTTATTATAAACATGTAATGTTCATCATAAAACCTTAAGCTCAGAGAACACTTAAGAAGTCATTTCATTCTTTCTGAGCTTCAGCAGATTTTCACCCAAATTACCTTGGAAAAAAATTGTATCTATTTTGTTTTGAAAGTTCTCTTGGGAAGTAGATCATATCAAATTACTCTTTTCAGGGTTTTAGATAGATATAGTAGAACTGTGATTAAAATACGTCTTTTGTTCTTAAAGGTTTTTATATTTTTTCAAAACATCTGAAAAATTTCTTTCTGCTATAAAAACCCTTTTATCTTTCTAGTGATTTGCAAATTAGGCACTTTCTTTCTCCTGATGTCTTACATAGCTGGTTAAAAAATATTACAGCTTTCATTCACTGTTATATGGGGCCAAGTTCAGTTTGAAATACCATATTTTGTATTAATTTACATCATCTCTTTAATTGCACTTTCATTTCTTTAATCATGTATGGGATTGACATTGCTGTCTTTTGCACTGTATTTAGGAGCCTGTTTATTATTAGCCCTATGTGCAGAATGTCAGGAGACAGAGAACCTTAATGATAGAGATGATCCTCAAGTTCATTTAGACCTAATTCTTACTCTATTTCTTAGTAAATGTTCTGAGAACTGTAAAGTATGATCCTGTCTCAAATAAAACAAAATAAACAAACAAACAAAAATCTAATCTGATCAGTCACTTCCTCAGATGCTGCTCATTCCTGTAAAGGACCAAGTTTTATCCCATGGCATGGCGTGTAACACCTTATACAGTTTGCCACCATCCCATTTGTCCAGTCTCCTCTACTGGGTTACTAGGGGAGGGAATATATTCCCAAGAAAATAATTTAGTTTTGGAGTCAAAAAGATCTGGGTTAAGATCCTGACATCACTTCACACCTCTGATTCTATGAATCTGAGCAGATTATTTAACGTTTCTGAGCCTCACTTTTCTCCTCTGTCAAACGGAGAATGTTAATTCTTATCTCACAAACCATTAAAATTTGGTGGATGGGTAACCCCTAAGGGTCTTCTAAAGTTCATCTACACACACAGACTTAAAAGACTACCACAGGCCTCAGCTTGCCAGCTGGGCAGCATGAAGAATTCCTCTTAGCAGGGACTGCAGCATTTCCTGAAAGTGACTGTTTATGTACTCACCTGGGGACTTGTCTCTCCCTATGTGACATGATTCTAGTTTAAAAAAACAAAATCTGTGTCAGGAAGGTGTAGTGGCTTTTCTGGCTTAGAAGAAGCCTCAGTCTCTAAGCGTTGTCTCTGGTAATAATTCCTTGAGGATAGTTTCTTAGTTCCTCTCAAGAGACTACATTCAGGGAAGCATAAAGCATGGGATTCTTATCAGACGTTTATAGCCCTTCCATAATTCTTCCCAGTCCAGATGCTGTTTACCAATTAGGGATCATTTTTACTGTAAGCAGTGTTGCCTAGCAATATATTTGATACCTATGAGCTTACCTGGTTTCCAGGGTAACAGAACTAGGTAGTTAAACTAAAGGTCAAAGTCTTAAGCAGCAAGGGAAAGATTTGTTAACCCTTTGATCCCAGTATGCAATAAACCCAGCCAGGGACCTCACATATTATAGTTATCCAAATATGCTAGTTCATTCCTTCAACAAATATTTTTTTAATTGAGTTTATTGGTACACTCTAGGTTTGCAGTACAATTACATTCATTATTGGGATCTTGTACCTTTACATGACAGATCTTGATTCTCATTTTTTCCCCTTGTCCCTGCGCTCCCTTCACCCCCTCCTCCCCTCCCCATTTATAAACACTTTATTTCCATTTTTTTCAATTTCTCATATTTTTTTCCTCTTCCTTATTACCTTTCCCCCACCCTTCCCACTTTCCCTATGCCTTTAGCCCTCCTTCAACAAATATTTAAGGAGCTGTGTTAGACAGTAAGCACAATAGTAGTTAGGTAAGCATATGCAGTGCCTGTCTTTACATTGTTTCTTCCATGATACCCTAAATTCCTTTCATTGCCTGGGAAACTATCCTTTCACAGGCCAGTTCAGATGTTACTTCTTCTCTGAAGTTCATACATAATCCACGTCCCTAATACTTTGTATGTATTGTTCTGAATCCCCTAAAGTAAAATGCAGTTTTTTTTTTTTTTTGTGCATGTGGGAATGTATGTTTGAGGAAAGGGGGTAATACTCTCATCAAATTTTTAAAGGAGCCTGTAAAGCATCCTGCCCCGCAAGACTTTAGAAACTCACTCCTTACATGTGATTTTGTTATTGTGTATAACTCTATATTTCCTATTAGAATGTGAATATGTTGAGAGAAGGGACTGTATGTATTCATATTTTGGGCCAACAGAATGTCTGATTAATAATAGACTGGAAGAAATGTACACTGAAACTATTACTTATTAATATCCTCACAGGCTCGGCAGTGTGAATGATCCCAATGATACAGCATTTCCTAATTTGAGAGGGCAAGTTTTTTATGTTCCTGTAGTTCTCCCTAAAAATCAGTCTTTCTCCTTCCTAGTTCTGTCCTTTGGAGTTATAAATTACATGTCTACCCTCTTCCAAGCTGTAATTGTTCTTTTGTGATGCAGTTGATCAAGGAACCAAAGAGAAATGGTTAACATGGGTAAATATTTTTTAAAAGATGCAAAAATGAATTTAATCTGTAATCACAGCGTAAATATTTTAATTTAAAACTTAGAATAGTATTAATCTTAATTTGCTAGTATTTATAGGTGGAGATACCTCTTTAACCAGGTGATCAAGATTAACATCACTGATGATAAGTCATTTTGGTACAATGTACCAAAGAGGAGGGAACTCAGGGAGAGGACTGCAGACACAACAATGACCAAAAGCTGATGGCTAATGGCAAAGTTTATTTCTTACTTAGGGATTTTAAAGCAGTTTCAAGGTGACACACAAAGGCAAGGTCACAGTAGTTTGACAGTAGTCACAAGGAGGCATGAGTAAGATAAAGGGCAATCACAAGAAGCTAAGAACAGATACACCCTGTTTAAACTAAAGACAGAACATCTACATAAAACAACATCTGTTTATGAATAAAAGAGAGTGTAAACCAATAAAAGGGAATGTAAACCAGGAATAAGAACAAAGAAGGAATTGGGGAGTGGTTCTGTGGTGGGGACTTGGCTCCAGCACGTCACCTTCGGGATACCTGTGTCCTGGTGAGAACCAGCATTCCGGGACCTGGGGTCAGTTCTTCAGCTGTCTGTCCTCTCGTGCCCCCAACAGTACAGTATGCATTGCCATTTGGTGTATGTAATGAGAAGGGTACCTCACATATGTAGAATTTGTTTTTCTGAAGCTGGAAGTGTAGTCTTATCTTGAGACAATACTAGATAAATTTAGATTTTAAGATATTTTGTAGGTTGCCGGGCTGTTACTCTTCATATATCTCAAGGTCCTGAAAAATAAAGACTGAGCAACTGTCACAGAGCAGGGGAGACATGTGAGGAATAAATACAGTATGTTATCATAAATTGAACAGAAAGAAAAGGATCTTGTAGAAAAACTGGTGAAATCCAGATAGCCTAGTTTTGACAGATCTACTCTGGCTATAGAAGATACTGTATTAACTTTAGAGAACACTAGATGAAGTGTATACAGCAGCTGCCTGTCCTGTCTTTATAAGTTTTCTATAAATCTAAAATTATCTAAAATTGTATGTTTATTAGAGGGCCGGGGATTTAGCTCAGTGGTTCTGCCTGCCCCACAAGCACAAGGGCCTGAGTTCAATCCCTGGTACCAAAAAAAAAAAAAATAATAATAAGCTTATTAGAATAGAATAATAAAAGAATTAAAGAAGAAAGTGTTACGTTATTTTAAATTTGACACAAACCAAATTAAAAAGCAGTAACAAAAAAATACAAGGGGATAATAAAAGAATATAAATCACACATTTTTGCAAATTCATAAAAACATAATAATCTCAGAATTGTAAAACAAATTAAGTTCATAAACCAGTATTTTCTTATCCTTGGATAGTGAGAAAAGAATTATTTTTATACAAACTCATTACCTTTTCAAAATTGTGTATCATGAGTATATATTACTTTTATAACTGGGGAAAACTGACATTGCAAGCATGTGCCTAATAAGCACCTATTGTCTTTCATGCTGATTTAATTAAGAAAATGTTAGTTCCACTTAGTACTGTGAAAAATAGGTTTTCCTTTTTTCTGCTAGGAAGCTCCTCAGAGTGCTCCCACTGCCCAGTGAGAACTGGGGAGCTCTAGTTGAAGAGTGGTGCTGTCATCCCAACCCCTTTGCTAATAAGCCACTTCATCCGCAAGAGAACGACTGTTTTATCGGAGACTCCTTCTTTTTGGTGAATTTAAGAAGCAACTTGTGGCAGGTAAGACCTGTGTTAGTCGCATTAGAGATATGCTTTTTCTGGAATCATTTTAAATTGTCAAAATATCTTCAAAATAAATAAAGAGGCAGGCTTAGATACTCATTTCCTCATTTTTTCCTTAATTTAGAATCATCGAAGAGACTGTTCTCAAGGTCCAAATCCATTATTTAATCTATTCTCTAGCTCTGTTCTGTGGATACAGAAAGAACTTTCAATTAAAAGAGCCACCAGGAACTGGAGGACTATAAATGAAACATCTTCATGAATGGATTTGGGAGTGCTTTCATTTTACAAACAAACCCAGCTTTTTGTGGGGGAAAAGATGGACAATGTATCATAATCTGTTTACATTTTAAGTTTAATAGTTGATTTAAATTTTAAAAACATTCTACTACTCCATGATATCTACTGTCCAATTAGGCGCAAGTATTCTACTCTGTCTGCCCATAGTCTAGACTAGTGCTGATGTTATAAAAGCAGGCCAGCAAGAGAAAAGGAAAGTGGGAGAGCTCAGGAATGGAAATAAAGCTTGTGCTGCAAGGTCTAAATTGGTACTTGACAATACGAGGTCAGGTGGCTCATGCTATATGTGTTTCTTTGGTGAGAAGGCAATTTCCTCTCACTGCAGAAAACAAGTAGTTTATTTTTTAAAATATTAATGGCACTGGTTTGGTGCTTGTGAGGAGTCATCCTGCTGATAGCTGGTCAATACAGATGTGATTTAAAAAGTAAGGAAAACCATTATCAGAAAATCTTTATTTTAACATCCGATTATTGTAAAGAACAAAGCCATTATACTTTAAATTTCATTTAGAACTCATTTAATTTTTGTAGTAAGAACTAAAGTATTGTAGAAAATATGTAGTACCTGGACAAGTCTAATGTAAATTAATTTATAGAACTATTTTGAGGGAGAGTAAGAAAATTTGTCAAATATCCATATTAATTTTGTTATCAAAAGTATTTAAGTGCCTCATCTCTCACCATAAAAAGAAACCCCTTTGTCTGAATATATGATTCACTTTATATTTCAGTATTTTAGCATTCTGTATTTAAAAAGGAAAATGGAAAAATGATAATAAAATTTATATGATTATATTCAATTTATATTTTAATCTTTGCTGTTTCATATATGTTTCATTTTATGATTATGCTATGCATTTCAATACTATTTGGAAAGTGTGGAACAGGAATAGAGAAATACTAAGAAGCTATATTCCCCTTTTTAGATAAACTGTATTGTATGCTGAAATATATTCTTCACATTTACATGTTTATCTGCTGTATGATGGCATTTATAAGAATTCCTCTTTATTGTTTACAATTATATATTAAAATAAGATTTTTAATGCTTAGATATTACAGTTGAGATATCAAGGAAATTGTGAGACGTTATTGTCATGACAAGCTGCTGTCAATGGGACTGTTTTCCAGTTGGTCTAGATGGAAGTTTCTCTTTAATTACATATTGTAGCAGTTGAAAGAGTGTCCCTGTGACCAAAATAGTAGCACACAGTTGGAGAGACTGCTTAAACAGTGTTCACAAGGCTCTTGTGGGCACAAGGCTGCTCACTGCTACGGAAAACCTGTTTCTCATATCACCCCGTTTACCTTCTAGCAGGGCTTTGAAATGTCGCATGATAACACAGCATCCTAATGGTGTCTCTTGGGAAACATTTATTTTGGTGAGACAGTATCAAGGGCCTTTAGAAATTGAAACAACACAAAAGAAAATAAAAATGAGGGCAGGAGTGTAATCCACCTCTCCGAGCAGTGCTGCCATGTCTCAGATGCATTGATTTAGTTAGTCCCCAACAATGTGTGTGTTTGAGCTTGGCTCTTTTAAAGTTCCCACACTGTTAGGCTGCCTCATTACATAACTTGCTTTATGATTTCCTTGAAACATAGCTAAAGAAAAATGCATTACAATGCAGATTCTTTTCAAACAAATATAAAGTGCTAGAATATTTTAAGTAAAAAGATCTGATTTTAAAAATAGCATATAGTTACACTATTCTTTGCCATTACTCATTACTATCTACTTGGAGTTAACCGATTTTCTTTGCATCTGTGTGCAACTGTATGTATTTTTATTTTCAAAATGTTTCTGCTGAAGATCTTGCTTTTCCCAGAAGTCATTTGTCATCCCTTGTACCATTTTTCATGCCTACCAACATACTAAAAGTTTTTGCATCTTATAATAGGATGATAAAGATGGCACCTCAGCATTTTATAAGATTGATAGTATTATTCAGTACTTAACAAGTATAGCCACACTTAAAAACTTCATTCTATTTTTTTAAAGCAAAATTGAACTTTGATTATTGCTTGCAAGTTTGACTGACAGTTTTATTTTTTTACCTTAGGGTACTTAGTAATTATTTAGGTAATTTTGTTTTTTAAATCTATATGCATATCTTTTTTGTTAGAAAAATTTTTAGCTTTCTAAACAGTCTCAAGTAAAAAAAACATAGTATTATGAACTTTAATCATTTTGATTTATCAAGTATACTTCATCTGTTCTATTTTCCTTTTACTAAAGTGCTTGAAACCAAATCTCAGTCATCAGGCCATTTCATCTCTGTATGTGTTAATATGTTTATCTGAAAATACGGACTTCAAAAAACATAACCTCATGATTGTCATACCTGATAATGATACACTACCAGGCCATATAAAAATTTTACTAATTGTCTTAAAAGTAATTTTTACTGTAGGTTTTTTGTTGTTTTGTTTTTGTTTTTTGAGACAGGTTCTTGCTATGTAGTTCAAACTTGCTTTGAACTCACTGTGTAGTCCACACTAGTCTCTAAAAGCGATCCTTCTGCCTCAGCCTCCCAGGTGCTGGGATCACAGGTGTGCGCTGCCACATCTGGCTCTGCTGTAGGTTAATTTGAATCATCACATAATGTTTGTTTGTAGGCATTTAGTTCTTATTGGTCAGATTTTAATTCTGATTACTCATGCCTGGTAAGGGTAGAATATTATTGTTTTCTTTATTTTTATTAGCACATATTTTCTGCATATACTGATTGCATTCATTGTGGTAAGTTAATACATGTATATAACACATCTTAATTCTCATCTCCTCCCCTGCCTCCATCTCTTGGTCCCCTTCCCCTTTTGAGAAAGATCTCCCTATTTCCTATTATCTATCTTTTATTTTGGTCTTTAGTTTATTTATACTTTGGACTTTTCATGTAAGAGAAACCATGCAATATTTAAGCTTGTGTGTCTGATTTATTTCACTTAACATATGGTCTTACTGTACATCCCTTTTCCTACAAATGACTCAAATTTATCTTTCTTTACAATATAGTAGTACTCTATTATGTATGACATTTTCTTTATCCATTCATCTGTTGATGGACATATAGTTCACTTCCAAGATTGAGCTGTTATGAGTTGTGCTGCTATAAACATGGGTGTGCATATATCATCATAATATAATATCTTTAGCTATTTTGGGAAGATACATAGAAGTTTAATATTTAATAGCTGGGTCAAATGGAATTTCATTCTTAGTTTTTTGATGAATCTCCATACTGGTTTCTATAGTAGTTGAACTAGTTTGTTTTCTCACCAAAAATAGATATGTCATTTGTTTTTTCCCCCACAGATTTGTTAGCATTGCCAGCATTTGTTAAAATTTGATTTCTTTTCATATCAGGGATTGAACTTTGGTCCTTGCATTTGTGAGGCCGGCAGCAGCACCACGGAGCTAAATCCCTGGCCCTATAGTTTTATTTCTTGATGGTAGGAATTCTTTCTGGAGTAATATGGAATCTCGATGTTGTTTGCATTTTTCTAATTTCCAGAGATGTTGAACTTTTTTCATGTATTTTTTGTCCATTTGTACTTCCGAGAAGTATCTATTCCTTTCAGTGGCCCATTTTTTCATTTGGTCTTTTATTTGGAGGGAGCTAATTTTTTTGAATTTTTTAATATATTCTAGATATTAGTCTCTCCTAGAACAGGTGGCAAAAGCTTATTCTCATTTTGTAGTTGTTTCTTCATTCTGCTGATTGTTTCCTCTGTGCAGAAGTTTTTTTGGTACTGGGGATTAAACTCGGGACCTTGTGCTTGCAAGGCAGGCAGTGGAACCACTGAGCTAAATCCCTGGTCCAAAAGTTTTTTTAATTTGATATAACGCCATTTCTTTTTTTGTTATTGTTGCTTTTAAAAAAATTTATTAGCACATGTATGTCATAAAACATAGGGTGTGTTAATACATGTCTGTAATACAGCTTAATTTCTTTTTTCATCCCTTTTCCCCTCCTTTCTTCCCTCTCTGCCCGTGTTTTAATTCCCTCCCTTTTTTGTATGTTTGCAGTACATAATGTTTACATTCCTTATATGTAGTTGTACATGTGCATGACACATCTTAATTCCTTTTTCATCCCATCTGTCTCTCCTCTCTCAAACTCTTTATCTCCTTCCCCTTTGAGAAAGATCTGTCTCTGCTTCTTAGCATAGATCTTTTATTTTGCTCTTTTATTTTGGGTTTCTCCTATCAGAGAAATCTGTGTCTGATTTACTTCAGTTATTTCGGTTAACATTTTGGTCTCAAAGTGCATTTGTTAGGACTCAAGTTTCTCTTCCTTTATGGTTGAATAGTACTTCCTGTGGGTAAGTACCACTTTTTTTTTTGATAGACAGACATGTGAGCCACTTCCACTTTGAAATCAGGGTATACTAGCTTCTACAAATGAGTTTGGAAGTACTTCTTTCTTTTCAGTTTTATTAAAGAGTTTGAGAAGTATTGGTATTAGATTTTTCCTTAAAGTTTTTGTAGAATTCAGTGGTGAATCCATCAGAACCTTGGGTTTTCTTAGTTGATAGGTTTTTTTTTTTATGACTGCCTCAATTGAATTCCATGCTATTGGATTATTTAGAGTTTTTTGTATCTCTTGGTTCTTTTCTGGTAATTCATATTTATCCATTTTGCATGGATTCTTTAATTTATTGCAATACATATTTTTGAAGAAGTTACTAATCATCTTCTGGATTTCAGTGGTGTCATGATTTCATCATCATCCTTACTAATTGTCTTGATAATGAGTCTTTCCTTTTTGTGATAGTTTGGCCAGGGGTTTGTTTGTTTTTTTTTTATTCTTTCAAAGAACCAGCTGATTTGATTGATTGATTGTATTTCTTTTTAGTCTCAATTTCATTAATTTCTGTTCTAATCTTTATAATTTCCTTCCTTAAATTTGTTTAAGATTTGAATTGTTTTGTTTTTTTTTTCTGTGGGCACTCACAGCTATTTAATGTCCCTATGAATGTTGCTTTCATTGTGTCCTACAGATTCTGGTATATTGTACTGTCATTATCCTTTGATTTTTAGGAATGTCTAATTTCTTCCTTGATTTCTTATGTGACTCACTGATTATTGTTTAATCTCCATGTATTTGCCTAATTTCTGTGGTTTCTTTACTATTGATTTCTTTTATTTTGTGTTATCTGATACTCTATATGGGATAATTTCAATTCTTTTGTATTCATTTAAGCATGCTTCATGGGCTAGTGTATGGTCTATTTTGGAGATACTTTTATGTGCTGCTGTGAAATTTATGAATTCTATTGTTGATGGATGGAACAATCTGTACGTATCTATTAAGTCCATTTGTTCCAAGGTGTGGTTCAATTGTAAGATTTCTTTGTTTATATATAAATATATATGCTATATAT
>NW_022900926.1:48791443-48804607 GCF_012274545.1 Fukomys damarensis | reverse complement strand
TATAGTGTGTATGTGTATATATATGTGTGTGTGTATATATATATATATATATATATATACACACACACATATATATATATTGGTTTTTTTTTGGTCCAGTGGATCTATTTGTGATGATTGGATACTGATGTTCCACACTATAATGGTGTTGATGTTTATCTGAACTTTTTGTTCAGTAGTTTTTCTTTTATGCAGTTAAATGTGCCAGTATTTGGTGAATAAATATTTATAATAGTTATTCTTCCTGCTGATTTATTTCTTTCACCAATATGTAGCAGCTTTCCTTACCTGTTCTAATCAGTTTTGGCTTGAAGTCCACTTTGCTTGAAAATAGGATAGTTACTCATGATTGTTTTCTATTGCCTATTGCATGGGATAATATTATTCATCTTTTGATTTTTGTAGTCTATGAATTTCATTTTGAATTAAATGTGTTTTTGTATATAGTTTACTGTTCTGTTTTGTTTTGTTTTGTTTTATCTATTCTCCTGATCAGTGTCTTTTGATTAGGAAGTTTAAACCATTCACATTGAATATTATGACTTAATTTCTGTCATTATGTTATTTTCTGTTGATGATTCATTTCCCCCAGTCTGCTTACTTGCTGACCTTCCCTTGTTTATTCATTCCATTAGACTTTCTGGCATTGTTGGCTTTATTGTCTCTTTCCAGGATATCCTTGAGAAATTTGAATGCTGAATTTTTTTAGGTACTCTCTGTCATTGAAAGACCTCATTTCTACATCAATTTTGAAAGGTGGTTTTGCAGGATATATTAGTCTGGGTTAGAAGTTTTATTTTATTTTATTTTTGAGCTTGAAACACTTCAAGTTCTGCTGTTTAAGGTGTTGAGAAGTTTGCTGTAATTCTGATGGGTTTACTTTTATAAGTGATTTATTGTTTTTCTCTAGTAACTTTTAAGATTCTGTCCTTATGTTAGGCTTCTGAGATTTTATCTATGATGTGTCATGGAAAACTTTTTCCGAATCATGGTTTTTGGGATTCTATATGCCTCACTTATGTGCATGTTAAATTCTTGCCCTATTAATTGGAAAGTTGTCTATTCTTATTTCTGTAAATAGAAATTTCCTGCCATTTTTTTCTGTCTTTTTCACTAATTCTAATTTAGTTTGGTGTTCTTTGTGTCATCTAGCAACTGTTGAATCTATTTTCCTTGTTCTCTTAATTTTTAAGAAGTCTTCTGATTCAGACACTCTATCCTCATATTGATCACTTCTGCTGCCTATACTTTCAGTGAAAAATTTTTTTCCCTTTATTTTGGTTTGGTACCTTTTTATAGGCTCTAATTCTTTGCTAAAATTGTCATTTATGTTTGTATCACTTTGTTGAGCTCTGCTAGCTTTTTATTATGTCCCCTGTCAGCTCACTGATCCTTTTGTTTTCTATGTTCATTATCTAGTTATATCATCTTTGGATTCACTGAGCACCTCATTGATTTTTATTTTTTTTTGGTCTCCTTTTTTGTCATTTCATATTAATTCAGATGTTTGGCTATGTATTTTCTCCCAGTTGATGCCCTATTGATCAGTTTTGGAGAAATTTGGAAATTTTTGGAAGCATTTTGTTGCCTTTTTTTCCTTATGTTTCGTGTGTGTGTGTGTGTGTGTGTGTGTGTGCGCGTGCATGCGCGCATGTGCAATGAAGATTGCAAGTCTGTTATACTGGAAAGATTTTATTGGTAGGATGGAGACCTCTTTCTTAATATTTCTTTCTAGTGATGCTCTTTGTCCTTGTCTAATTGTATAGGCCTTTGCTTCTGCTCCAAGATCTGACCTCCTCTGTTAATTTGGGGTGGAGAAGGTGCAGTATAATTGAGCCTGCACCTAGTTCTCTGGGAGTGAACCACAGTATTATTGATGATTCAAAGAGAAGCAGATACTGGCATAAAGTAAAAGCTAGTTAATAACAACAGCTTTGCCATCTTGGCAATAGCAACAAAATCAGCAACAGGATTGCGGTCAAAGACAAACTGAGTGTTGATATACCATAAGAACCAAGAAAAGCTACCCCATACTAGTCTTAACAATAGAAAAGAGATTTATAATTATAATATAGACACAAAGATAAACCAAATATTGACGTACAGTAAATATTTACTAAATACATCAACTATACCACTATTAACAGTAGACAAGAATTCAACAATAACACCATAGTGTCAATTAAGAATCTAAATATTTATAAAGCTTAATAGTAATACTAGTAAATATCGAGGGCAGAGGAAGGGGAAAAATGAAAAGTAAAATTTGAAAAATTTTTAAAAAGATAAAGAATTGAAAAAAAGCGAGATAAAGAATCCTATTAAGCAATAATAGAAAATGGGATTAAAGTAACAGAAAAGAACAAACAAGAAAAAAAAGATAAAATAGAGCAAAATAATTAAAAAGGAAAAGACTCTGAAAATTTAAAACAACAACATTAATAAAAAAAAAAGAAAGAAGTCCGAAATAATTCCTCTGTGCTTTGTGAATAAATGGTTTCTTTGTAGGGTCTGCAGTGTTCCAAACCACCAACTATGCATATTGAGTCACTAGTCAGACCTGTTTTGTCTCCACACTCGTATTTTTATGTATGGATGCCTAATATTACCCCACTTTACTGCTGGGTGTGGCCGATCAGTGGTATCTGCCATAGGGCTGTATTCACTCCAGTCTCTCCCATTTTTCTTGTCTTTCTGTGTATCCTAAATGGAAGCTTTCTCCATATAGATTTATGGCCTCTGAATTTGTTATATGTCCACCACTCTGCTCAAGAGGTCCCTGTGCCCATACACCGCAGGTTGTGGCAGCTGTCAAGCCAAGGTGTATCCCTGGTCACTTTGGCAGATAGGGAAAACTGACCACTGAGCTGTGTGTTGAATATAGGCAGCAGTATGGGGCAGGGTGTGCCAAGCAGTCTGCTGGATTTATTGCCAGCACTTTCAGATCCAGCCCCCTCTGAAATGTGCACATAAGAGGCCTGGTTTCTGAGCTTTAAAAGCAGTACTCCCATGTCCTTCCTGGCCTGAGTTTACATGTCTCAGGTGGTCTTTGTCCAGCTTGTCCCCTCTCTTCAGCTGTCTCTTCTAGCCCTGTCCCACCCAGTCATTTCCAGAGATCCAGAAGTATAGTTTACCTGTATTCATTTTTTAACAGTTGACCCTTTTCCAAAATAGCTCTTGATTAACACCTTTCTGCTGGCTTGAACTACCAGTGGCTCAGAGCTGCCCTGTAGGAAGACACGCAAATTATGGCCCCATCGTGAATATGTTAAAAATTCATATGTGATGGACACTGCACTGCATATCTTCTCTAACTCTAGCCTGCCGTGAAGGAGGGAGTCACTTTGGGAGTAAGACCCGATACTATCTTTTGCAATTTACCATAACCATGAGCTTGAGGGGGGGTGTCATTGTTGGCCTGGTCTGTTGTTTGTCCCTGGAACTGCTGATCTTCCCCAGAAATACCCTGTGTTAGTGAGGACAGTTCCACTCACTGGGAGGCAGTGCAAGTTTTCTGGAGTGCTTTGTTCTTTTCTCTGCCTTGTGCTCCTTTTCTCCAGCTTCTCTGTAGTTTCTAATTTTTTTTTTATCAGCTACCTCCAGATTCCTAGAAATCTACTCTTTTTCTTTACCAAGTTGTTCTCCCTGTGTCTTGATTCCATGTCCCAAAGAAATTATATTTTGTTGCCATTTAGTCTCTAGAATATTATTATTATTATTGTTATTGTTATTTGGCACCTAGGATCAAACTCAGGATCTTGCACTTGCAAAGTGGGCTAAATCCCTGGCCCTCTAAAATCTTATTTTAAAAAATAACATAAAAAGAAAAGAAAAAGTATTTTTCCTCTTTCCATGAAAGTATAAATGAAATATTCTCTGGAGACAATTATCAATGAAATGCATTATAGAGCACCTAACAGAAAAATTTTGGCTTTGAATAGAAAAAATTCTTTTAAAGTTTTGCTACTCTAATACCCTATGTTAGCTTCTAGTAAAACTCACAGTTTTTGGTAGGATTTAATGAGTGTGATCAAATTCAACTTGTAAAACTATTATCTTTGGAGAAGAATTTTTAATATCAATTTTGGGGCCAGATAGATATCTTTTACTGTAAGAAAGCAAGAAACTGCCATAATGTCAGCCTGTACAACTGAGTATAGCATACTGGCTTTCTGAGCTCCCATCCTCCAGGCCAGAGCAAATTGGTTTTTTTCCTGGTTTCTGTGTGTTATCTCTAATAGGAATGATCCCGTCCGGTCTGTGATGTACTGAAAAAATGATGTGATGTTTCTCAGAGTAACAGTCAGAGATGGCACTGCCAGATCAGAGCCCATATGTGCTTGTTTCCTCAGCAGAGACTTTAAGAGAAGGACTGAAAAAGTTTGTACAAATCCTCCAGCTAGCCTAGGGAAAAATGGGATAAATTTTTATACTATTGAAGGTTGACTCTGTGTGTGAAGGGATTCTTAGGAATTCTTCCTATGGGAAAGAGCCATGGGACATTTATGAAATTTTATGAATAATGAGGGATTGAGACTGGGTAGAAGAATGAGTCACAAAGAAAAACCCAAATATAAGTTGAGTAGTTGCTTTTGGCTTTTTCACCTTTTGTTAAAGGTGAGTAGGTATTTTTTACATTAAGATCTGGTTATACACACACATACATGCACATATACACATACAAAGATACAAATAAACCAAAAGTAGTAAAAGTTTCTTTAAAAAATCTACCTGATATTTGAGGCAGCCATATTTTCTATTCTATTTCTTTTTTTTTTAAATGCTAACTATAGATAATGGAATTTATTCCATGAATTGATTCCCACTGATGGTGTGTGACCTGTAGTTTGCAAAGCACTTACTGTCTATAAGCATAAGTTTTTGTATTGAAGTATCAGATTTAAATATCAGCCCTGTTGGTTACTACTAACTTGTCTATGGTACTCATTTTAAATGTGCTACTTGTGCCACTTTTCAGGAAATAATTATGCCAAGGGAAAATACTTACACTTATACTGATCAGTTAAAAGATTTATTTCATTCATGTGCTAATCCAACATCAGAAGGTCACTGGCCTTCTTCCCTTTAGCCCGTACTGTATTGTGCAGTTTCCTGTGGGGAGTAACCTCTGGAGTGTAGGACTTCTTTTTTTCTGCCCACCTCTTTATGACAGAGGATAAGATTGAGAGAAATTTATATGGCTTTAACAAAGGTATGACTGTGAATTTGAAAAAAAATATCATTCTTTGTTTAAGGATTAGGTGAATGCTAGCTGTTTTGTTTGTTTGTTTGTTTCTTTCTTTCTTTCTTTGGAACTGGAGATCAAACTTGGGACCTTGTACTTGCAAAACAGGCAGCGGCACCACCGAGCTAAATCCCCAGCCCAATACCAGCTGTTTTAATCCAAATTCTACATAATAAATTGGAATTTTTGAAGATTTGAAGTCTAATAATATTTCAGAAATTCGTCTCAGAACACTTTTAAGTTATAGTACATTCTTAAATATAAAAAAAATATGAATAAGTTAGATATCTTTAACTTCCGAATTATGGGTGGCTATGAGTTACAGGTTACTTTTACATAAATTGCACTGCACTAGGAATCAAAATAATACAATTTCAGATTCTGATATTTCTGTATTCTCCACGTGTGAGTTAGGCTAAGTCATTAAGCCTTCCCGTCCTTGTCACCTACTGTCTCCCTGTTCTAAATTATAGGAATATGTGGAAGCGCTTATTAGAAAAGTAAATTGCTTTTTGTTCAAATTGTTTGACAATATTTGGTTTATCAAGAAGTAGCTAGGTTTAGAAAAGTCAATCTGTACATTATTATGTCTTAAGACAAAGTGATCTCTAGGATGTGAATTATGCATACAAGCTAAATGTATTTTCAGTATTTAGTAGAGGGCAGAATAAAATGTAAAGTTCAATGTATACTCTGGGGACAATGTTAAAATTATATATTCCTTTTAAGAAAAGCTGAATGACATTTAAATGACATTTTTTCTGTTCTACAGGAACCAAAAGCAAATACCAAGGTAATTTGTAAGCGTTGCAAGGTAGTGTTGGGAGAGACTGTGTCATCAGGTGAGAATTTCATAACATAAACCTAAAATGATTATCTCCTTATCTAAAGACAAAAAGATTTTATAGTAAATATATAGAAAAGATTATTACTATTTTATAGAATTGATGCTTTTTTAAAACTAGAAACCAATTAATGTATCGTGTCAAAACATTTGTATATTTTGACCTTTTTAAGTGCACAGCCTTGATTTTAAAGCATTGAGGAATTGGGGTATTTTCAATATTTATGTGCTTTTTGTAGTAGAAAGCAAGAGTATAAAGTTTCTATTGTTTCTATCATGCTCAGAGATAAAGAAGTTGATTTGCTTGGCTGCCATTTGCTTCGGGGCTCTATTTTAGGACCAGAGGTTAGAAAGGACCTGTTAAAATAGGAAAAAATACATCCTAAGTTTTATACTTTGTTCCATATTCTTTTTCCCAGTGTGTTGATTACATTTTCTGTAATCTTTGTGTTATACTACTTTAAAATATAATATGGAAAATCCTAATAATTAAACTATTGTTTAAAGGTATAGTTTATAATGTCTATAAAGCTACCATGTGCTGTTAGCTTTGTGGGTGATGAATAATCATTTTTAATATAATTAATTAGAAAATATAATGTAAGTGAAGCTGTTGTACTTAAGAGAAGGCAGATGTTGATATTTTCTGTTTGTTTTATAAATCATCAAAATCTTACAAGTAGTTAGTTACTTGCTCAGAATGAGCAGAAAAGGAAGACTGAGTAGTTGTGGAAGATGCTATCCTCATTGCCATTTATAGAGAATGAAAGCAAACCCCTTGAGCAATACCATAGATATTTAAAGTTTCTAATTAAGTGAAGTGATTTTAAGATCTTTTTCTCTCCTCCCTGAAGCCCAGTTAAAATATTAGTTAAGGAATAAAAAGGTGTATATCCAAAAAGACAAATGAGGAAGAGATGACAGACAGTGATATAAATAGGAAATGTAAACCAGCTTCTTTGGAACACACTTGAGCATCTACATGAGATCGTCTGCATGTGGACTGAGCCAATATTCACTATAGAAATCTAGAATGGGCCAGACATTGAAGGCGGCAGGTAAGAAAGTCTAAGGCAACGAACTGCAAACAGGATCATTAATTCAAAGTCTATAAATGGAGGATTAGACTGAAGTTTTCTCTCTTTTTTCAATTTGCTTATACAATCCTCAACACAGAGGATTAGAGGGCCCTTTCTTAGAATAATGGAAGAATACAACAGGAAAAAGACAGGTTCTGATTCTTCGGGGTCATCAAGCAAAATGAGGGCCTATATTGTTCAAAGAGTTTATATTTAGTCATCCTGTAGCCAGTAAAGCATTTATTTACATCTAAGAGTGTCTTCTCAACATTTCATTGCCTTACACATAGATATCAATGATTGCTAAGAAACCAGATACAGTATTATTGGAAAGTCCCAATATAAAAAAAAAGACTGAGGCAAATAAATCATCCATCAAGAAAGGATAATAAAAGCACTGAGAAGAAACAAATTATGTGCAGAGCACAAGAAAACAAAAAAAGACCCTTGGAGACATGAAATAATCTTGCTTTTATAATTAAAAGAACATGGGATTAAAAATGTAATAACTTAAAAGATCAAAGTACTGTACTGGGAGATAAAATTAAGAAACTACTCCCAAATTATACCAAAAGGCAGAAATTAAAAATTAGAAAAGAAATATAAAAATATATCATCATTTAAGTTGGCTGATGATAGGAGCATTGTCCATTTTGCTTATTCCTGTAATTTCAACACTTAGATGAGTACTATCTGACACATAGTCAGTCCTCAGAAACTACTTGTTCAGAGTGGTAAATTGAGACTTCAGAACACCCAATATCTACTAAATGGAAATCCTAGAGAACAGAGACAGTGGGGTATCGGAAATTATTAAAGAAAAAAACTACCAAAAGCACTTCATGTGACTTTTTTTGAGAGCTAAGGCTTTAGTTTCTTGATGGAAAGGACTCACTAAGTACCCAGTGTAATTAATAAAGGGATGAAATGGAGCCAGAATCATTGAACAGTTTTGCAATCTCAGCAATAAATTTTCTAGATGGGGAAAAGCAGTTAGTGTACAACGGATTATGAATTGGTATAGCATTTATCTTTACGGAAGAACCAAAAGCTAGAAGATAGTGAAGTAATCCCTTCATAATTTGAGACAAAGTTACATCCTAGAGTTCTATGCAGTTAAATCATTAGTGAGATATGAAGTTAATAGGAGTACTTTTGTAAATAAAAATTTAGAAACATAGACCTCAAGAGCATATTTTCCTTAGGAACCCCATATATACTTATATACATATGTATATATGTATGTATATATGTAAAGCTAAAGCTAGGGATTTAACTTTGAGATGACGTGGGAAACAGGTTATCCAAAACAGGAAAACAAGGTGGGAAAGGCCAAGGGTGAGAGAAGTACAGATGATTTAGAGAAAAATAAGTTGGATTGAAGCAAGGAGAGAAAAGATTGAAGTAAAGACTTTTAATTATAAAATAGAATTGTTAAACTCTATCATGTCCACATGTAACAAAACACTCTTGAGATATTACATGGAAGAAATTAGCTAGAAGTTCTTCGAAAACTAAACAAATAAAAAAGAAAGCAGGTATTCGTTACAGGAACAAAAGGTTGAGGAAGAAAGGAAACATCTCCATGGTATCATTTTGGTCATAATAATATAAATGCTGGATAGTCATTTAACAAAAATTATGATGCTATATAAGGATATAAGGGTGGACTAAGAGCTATATGTACATCTATGCTAAAAGTAAATTGATAGGACTCTATTTCTTAAAATGATGACTTTAAAAAAAATGGACAATTCTATCCCAGAAAAAGCAAGTACAGAATTAGACAAGGTTAAAAAAAAAATTGTTTTACTACCATGAATGCCAAAAAATTTCAAAGTTTAAGGAGACCTCTGAATTTGCTTTGGTTTTGATTGCATTCCTCAGTCCACAAATAATTTGACTGCAAAAGGTACTTTTTCTAAGTCTTACTGACTGGTATTGGAGCAGAATCTCTCCCCAAATGATTTGCCAATAGCTAAGCCATGCAGTGGCTACTCTAGGGAGTCAGGGTGAACAGAATAAAACTGAATGAAGATATTAGTAGCTGCACACTATTAGGAAATATATTTCACAGTATAAGTCCAAACCATTTAGTTGTCTACTATACTCAACCAATAACCTTCATGAAATAGAGCAATCTGGAGTTGCTACAAAGTATTATGTATAGTGTCCTACTTTATCACACATGCAAAGAAATGAGTGTTTCCTACTTAAGAAATAAAAAGTACTCAATAAACAGGTGCTAAGTACAAATGTTGGATTTAGACAAAATGGATTTAGAGAAATATGTTGAAGTAGCTACTGTAAGTATGGCAAAGAACTAAGAGGAAAAAAATCTTTGACACTCTAGGGTATGGAATTGCTGAGCCAATTTAGCTGAGTTTCTCTTACTGAGGTTGACACAGTCAATCAAGCATCTCATGTTATAATTGAAATTAAAAATTCAGAGGGTAGTTTAATAGCATATTAGTTACTACTTGAAGAAAAAAATGAACAGAAGATGAGAGAAAAGTCTATAAGCTGGTGAAGAGATAAAAAGTAAAAAAATATAGAATGATACAGCTGGAATGCAGAATGAGAAGATCTGACATGTGTTTAACCAGACTTTCTCAAAGAAAAGAGGAAAAGAGTAGGGCATGGGCAATATTTGAGCTGGTAGTTGTTGAAAATTTTACAAATGTCTGGAAGAATAACAATCTACAGATTCAAGAGGTACAGTGAATTCCAATTCAGTGAGGTCCAAGTAAGGTAAATAAAAAGAAATCTGTACCTAGATACATCAGAGTAATACTGTAGAAAGAACAGCAAAGAGAAAAAGCAAAGAAAAATGACATGTATTCAAAGGAGCAGAAGTAATGAAAATTTGAAGATAGTGGAATGATATTGTCAAGGTGTGCAAAGAAATAACTGTTAACCCTAGGATTTTATGTCAAATGAAAATATCCTTCAACAAACAAGATAAAGATAAATACCTTTTCTTACAAACAAAAGCTGGGATAATTCACCACTGATGGTTCTTTAGAAAGGGAATATCCATTTTTATAAGCATATCCATTTCTGTACCTTATTACTTAAAAATATTTCATCTGACGCTAAAAATTATTTTAGTAGTAATGAGAATATTTTCAGTTTAAAAAAAAACCCCAAGATAGTTATGTTTATATTAATGTCTTTTAAATATATACTCTATTGTTTAAACTTTTATGTAAACTAATCTAATAACCAGATTTGGTGAGAATTATACATTAATACAGTTAGTTGTAACTAAAAGGCCTTGTTCAGTGACTCCTAGGAAATCCAGTGTTATTCTGTAGAAATGAGGAAATATAGTCCCTAGTACACAAATGGGCTAAGGCTATGATGTGGCTAATTTTTATAACCCTGCATGTGTGTAAAGATACTCTTGCTGCTACAGATTCACTTTGAGCAATAATTTTCCAACAGTCATTGTGCTATCTGACACCATGGTACTATGCCCTTGTAATCATCGGTGCTCTGTTCTCTCTTTGAAACAGAGGTTTTGGAAAATGTTTACTGAATGTTAATTTCCCCAATATATTGAGTATTTGATTTGGGATTCATAATATGGGACCAACAAACAATAAAAATATTATTGTACTGAATCAAAAGATGTGGAGGGCAGGAGAGAGGGGAGGGAAAGGGTGTGAAAAGGAATTAAGATTCATTTTGTACATGTACATGTACTCCACACAAGGAGTGCAAACGTACTGCAAATGTACTGTGCTAATAATTTTTTTAAAAAAATTAGTGTAAAAAATTAGTGTAATGGGAAGGAGATTCTTAATTGTGTTCCTTTTTGTTTCCAGAAACCACTAAATTTTACATGACAGAGGTAATTATTCAGCCATCTGAGAGAAGTTTTTCCATCATACCAAGGTACAAATAACAAATTAAGGTTATTTTACAACTTAAAATGTAGAAAAGTAGGCATGATTTATTGGGGTTTCATTTATATATATATATAAAACTGTCTTTATTTGGAAAGGGGGAAAAAACTTTTGAAAGGCTTTCAGGTGGTTAAAACAAACTACACATATGAACAGCCTCTAAGGAGTTATTTATGTTTTGCTTATGTAATGACCAGTAATGGCAAACCTTTTAGAGCTTTCAGTCGTACAAAGAGCCCACTGTGGTATGTGTGTCATAGACTTGACACCACCATTAGACACATGTGTCTGTATAACTCTTCTAATTCTGGAAGTTGTATGTGTGTGTGTCTGTGAGCACGCAGACATGCTTCTGTGTGCCCCATATCCAGAACAGCTTAGTGAGACACTGTCTCAAGATTTAAAATAAGCGGGAGAGGAGATAAGAATGTGGTAGAGCACTTGCCCAGTGTGTAGGAAAAAAATTTAAAAGGTACTTACCCCCTTAATCTATTAATGTTTATTTTCTTTTAATCTTTTTACTTTAAAAACAAACGTTAACCAATGTCCTTAATTTGTTTATAGATATTAAAAAATTATGGCAGCCTAATTATAAGCTTGACTTTTATCCTACTGCAAATTCTTTTTTTACTTTAGAGCAGTCTCTTTAAGGAGTTCTAGATGGGAAAAATATAGATAAAGCTGTCTGTGTTTGGGAAGAAATTTCTTTCTTTTGTAACTTCGTTATCTGCTGTTTAGTGTGTTACAACACAAATGGGATATTGACTTGTTCTAATGTGGTATTTCTCGTCAGTGGGGGAATAAGTTTGGGATGAAAATGTATTAACAGAGAATATGTTTTAAAAAGAATGGAGCAAACAGAAATACATTAAAATATACTAAATTCACAGTAGCTCAGATTGTGAGGGAAGGGTCAATGGGTACGAAAGTTTGACGTGCTGATGTCACTGCCTTTTGGGTGTCCTCTGGGTATTTTTGGCTGGCCTTGCTAGTTACTAGGAGAGGCATAGTGTGAAAATTGGTTTCTGTTTAAACAGGTCGCAGTTTGTCCAGAGTGTTGTTGCACAGTGTCTGGTGGAACTCTCCTCTGCTAAAAGCACTTTTAGATATACTATTCAAGATCAGAATGGCAAAGTATATATCTTGGTAAGAAATGAGCTCATCCTAGTAATCTACAATCTCAGAAATACTGTATTTTTTCTCATTCTTTTAATTTTCAGGTCTAGAAGGTAAATGATAAAAAATTTTCACTGTTTAATTTCTAACTTTCACTTTTTAAATGTAATAACAAATAATCGAGCACCTTTGTGTACTAGGTTGTAAGGATACAGAGAGAAAGAGACTCTGATTCCTGCCCCTTTAGAAGCTCAAACAACAAAGTACGGTTTTTTTCTCTCTCAGTTTATAATGGCTTCTTTTGGTCAATATTACGTCATTCTGTTTCATGTTTTTCTTCCTATTTGATACTCTTAACTTTAAAATATATATTATTACTTTTGTTGTTTGTAATTGCTTCTGACACCTTGAATTTTGAGAAATAGTGCCAAGTTTTGGGGAAGAGGCCCTGTGTCTAGCAGGATCATTCCTTATATCACTTCTATTTGTAATAATGCTTTGCTGAAATGAATCTGGGCATTTATCTGGAAACCCATGCATCATGGCCCAACTGTTTTATTCACACAGCTAACGTGTATTGAGCACTTCTTATTCGAAAGGCCTTGTTCTAGGTGTTCAAGTTAAAACAAAGAACTCACAAGGTAATAAGGAAATAGGGTAGGAAAAAGAGGGAAGGACCTGGGTTATAGTTAGAAATGACTTCATAGCTAGTTATCTGGTATGGATGCCCCATGTTTTTCTAATTCCTGAGGATTTCTTTAGAAAGTTAAAATATTTTCTGACTAAAGTTGATACTAAATCCACTTCATGGTTAGTATCTTCAATAAGTTTTAGGTTTCCCTTTCAGCCAAGATTTTCAGGTTGAAAATAAAGTGTAGGAAGCTTTAAAATATTCTCATATATATATTTTTTAAATTTTAATTTAATTTAATTTAATTTAAGGTTTTTTTTTTTTTTTTTTTTTTTTTT
>NW_022900926.1:48786799-48790056 GCF_012274545.1 Fukomys damarensis | reverse complement strand
TTTTTTTTTTTTTGGTTTTTTGCGAAAAGGGCTCACTATGTCGTTGAGACTGACCTGGAACTCACTAGGTAGCCAGGCTGGTCTCTAACTCTCAGCGATCCTCCTGCCTCAGCCTCCTGGGTGCTAGGATTACAAGCGTGTGCCCCCACACCCGGCTTTAATTTTTATTTTTTATTAATACATGTTGATAGTACATAATGATTACATTCCTCATGGAGAGTTGATGCTTGTGCATAACACCTCTGAATTCCTTTATTTTATCTCTTTCTACTCCCCTTCTAATTTATGTTTAAATTTGAAAAATGTTAAGCTGGGCATGGTGGCTCATGCCTGTAATCCTAGCACTCGAGAGGCTGAGGCAGGAGGATCACTGTGAGTTCGAGACCAGCCTGGGCTACATAGCTCCAGGTCAGTCTCAACTATATAGTGAGACCCTGTCTCAAAAAAAAGAAAGAAAGAAAAAGAAAAAATATTTATGAAATAATACATTCTTAAAACACATTAAGATGCCATAAAGAACAAAAGGCAGTGTTAGTTCGCCCTTTTTGTCCCCTTTTCCTCTACTGGTTTATTATGCTTAAGAGAGGTACTCATGTTAAACAGCCTGATATAAGAATTGCAGCTTTCCTTCCTATCAATATACAACTGTGTAAATGTACACTCACAGCTATTTGTTTATTAAAAATCAGCATTGGGCCAAGGATTTAGCTCATTTGTTCCAGCACCTGCTTTGCAAGTGCAAGGACCTGAGTTTGATCCCCAGTACCAAAAACCAAACAAAAAAAGTATTACGTGAATATTTTTCTACAAAATAACAATAGGTCAGGAGGATTTCTTTGTTAATGTAAATATAAATCTTACTGATGATTAGAATTTTACTGCATAAAGAAAAAATCAGAAAATGAAAAAATGGAAATAAAGTTATTGTAAATAGGGAAGGGAGGAGGGGGTGAAGGGTGGGCAGGGACAAGGGGAAAAAATGAGAACCAAGACCTGTCATGTAAAGGTACAAGAACCCAATGATGAAAGTAACTGTACTGTATACCTAAAAAGTACCAATAAACTCAATGAGAAAAAAAAAAAGACAATGATACAAGAAAATAATTTTTACATACATTTTAGTACTGCTCTAGAAGCATCTTTCTAATCTAATACAGCATTAGATTTGTATATTTTAAATTCAGGTAATTGTAACTTTGTAAGAAAGTCATACTAAATCTTTTAAGGTAGATAATCTTGGTGTCTCACCCCGATCTTCTTGACTGAGATGGTCACCCATTCTTACCCTGGACATTGTTGGATGCTGATGGCTAGAGCTGACCCTTCTGCAGATACTTGTCCTTGGATGACAGATGTTGCCTTGCCCAGGAAGTTAACTGTCCTCACTGTCCCTCTGACAATCCTTGCCTTAGCCTATGTCATTGATTTGGACCTGAAGCACAGTGTCTGAGGCCCTTACCTCAAGGTGACAGATTCTGTGGGTCCAATTGAAGCGTCAGAGCTATGCATGGAATCAGGCTGAAGCCAGAGTCCAGCATAGCCTCCATCTGTCATCCTTGAGCAGCCTTTCCCCCTACATTAGCCCATTTCTCTCCATGTCTTTGTCCTAAGAGCATTTTCTCAGTGAACCCCATGCATTCCAATCCCAAAACACTCTTCCTCCAACAATATATGGGAATATTCACCCCAAACATGCTCTGAACTAGATGTTGTCAATCTTGTATTTTCTAATCTCGTGAGTGAAGAATTTTGACATAGGAATTTTGCATTTCCTTATTTTTAGTCATATTGATTTTTTTTATTTTTATCACATTTCTTCTTAATTTTGTTCCTGCTTGTTGCCTGTTTTTGTTCCTTTCTGTTTTATAGGAAGTCTGTTTGATTACAAATAATGTTATTAGTTTTGTATTAAATGTTTTCTCCTTGCTTGTTACCTTTTTTAATGTCCTGAAGTGCTTTGAAAAGCCTTCCCTAGTTACAAATTAGACATATGATTCTCCTTTTTTTTTCCTGGTATATTTCATAGTTTTTTGTTATTTTGGAGGGGGTGATACAAAATACATATATGGTGGCAGTGTTCTCCTAAAATTAGTTTTTCTCTTCATACCCTTAGATCTGGCTTTTAAATTTAGACAGTTTGGTGGTTGAATCTTTGAGAAGTTCCAAGCATACCACAAAGTTCCCCCTATTCGAAGACACGTTGAAATCAGACTCCAGTCCTGCCTGGAATGCTGTCAAGGTCCTATACCAGCCATGCATCAAAAGTAGGAATGAAAAGTAAGTTGTACTCTTGTTTTCTTATTATACATGATGTTTTAGTTCCTGTTGCCATGCTGATATTATAAATGAGTGCATTAAGTAGGGAGTACCACTTCCCTACTTGAAGCTTCCAGGAGTCATGTTGCTGAATATGCTTTTCAAGTAGATTGAATTACTAGAAATGATTCATATTAACGTGGGACCGGTTTGCCTTCACTTTAAAAATAATTGGTCTTTTTCTTGTAATCTCAGCTGTCAATAGGTATGGCTGCAGAACTAAATGAGGCTAACAATTACAAATACCTGGTGATAAGCACTTTACAGGCATTAAGGTAACAGTAGTGGACAAACAACCCCTTCCTCTTGAGGTTATCGTTTGAACAGGGGAAGCAGACAATAAAAAGACACCAACCAAAGCAATTAAAAATGTATTCGCCTCTGTGTGTCCTGTATTGATTTATCAGTACTCATCTGGGTTTCTGGCTTATTTAAAGCTAACAACAACCTTGTGAGGTAGGTACTATTGTCCCTCCTGTTTTAAAGATAAGGACACTAAGATCCAGGTGATGGGTTACTCAGGTGAAAATGAAGCAAGATAAGGTAGTTGGATAGTGGTAGGATGGGCAGAGGAAGTTGTCATTTTATAGTGAAAAGCCAGAGATGATTCCTCACATGACCTATTTAAATGGAAAACTTCAAAGAAGTGAAGTTGTGAGCCATATCTGAGGGAAGAGCATTCCTAGTGAAGGGAACAGCAAGTATTTTATTTGGGCAAATGGAAAATTAATGTATGTCTGTACTCTCAGATGGGTTTGATCATACCTATACTAAAAGCAGAGATACCAGTTTTGTTTTGTTTTGTTTCTGGGAATTAAATAAAACATTTTTAAAAAGAATTATTGCTTTTATGGGCTGGGGATTTAGCTCAGTATGCCATCTGCCTTGCAAACACAAGGACCCAAGTTTGATCCCTGGTACCAAAAAAAAAAAAAAAAAAA
>NW_022900926.1:48779794-48786408 GCF_012274545.1 Fukomys damarensis | reverse complement strand
AAAAAAAAAAAAAAAAAAAAAAAAAGAATTGCATTTTAAAGCTATGCAAGCAACCCAAATCATAAGATTCATATACTTAGAAATATACATTAAGAAAATATGAAAGTTCTCTTATCATGTCCCTCTCCAGAAATATGAATTGTATCATATATTTTTCCATTCTTTTTTCTATTTGTTTTGCATCTTAATATAATTTGAATGATACACATGTCTTTTACACTTAAAAAAATAAAATGATTGTTTTGGTGATTTCGGTGTCAGTGCTTGACATTTTATGACGTGGATAAACTGTAATTAGTTACCTACTTTTCAATTGCTGGATACTTGGGTTATTACTTTTTGCTGTTATAGTTTATATTGAACTATATATTCTTGCATATGTAAGTTTTCTAGTAAGAGATTTCTAAAGGTACAATTAATGAGTCAAAGGATATGCACGTTTGAAATTTTGGTAGTCTTATATCATTTTGTAAAATGACATCACAAATTTGTACTCCCAATAGAAGCTGCCTTAAGTGCCCATTTCTCTGTGCTTTCACTTAGTCTAGCATTTAGATTTTTGCCCATTGGATGCCAAACTAAGCAAAACAACTCTCCTTAATCAACTCTCCTTATGCTTCAGTAAAGATGATCAGAGAATATGTTCATGTATTTTATGCTTTTGAGATTGTTTTGGGGGGATGATTTAACACATGGTCAATTTTTGAGCTGTTTATTGATTATATTATGTTGGAGTTGTGTGTGTATGTGCACCTTTATATATTTAGATTTATATATTCAAGTTTATTAAAACCCTTTATGTTCATCTTTTCTTCCTATTTGAAATTTAGACTTTTGAGAAGGTCTGATCACACAATGGCTATGAAAGTAATTTTTTATTTTTTATATCAGTTTTTGCATTTTATATTTTACAACTGTGTTAATCAGATACATACTTTGTGCCCAACAGTTTAGCTAGTTGCATATTTTGTCAATAGATTCTACTCTTTTTATTTGATGTTATATTTCTTATATTTCTAATTTGCCTTACATGAATATTGCTGTTTACTTATTAAAATTACTGACTTCTTACATATTTTTTGCGTTTCTTTAATTTCACTGTCCTATGTCCTTTTATCTTAAGTATAATGTCTTCTTAACATGTAAGGCCAGGGGTTTAGCTCAGTGGTGCCGCCGCCTGCCTCGCAAGCGCAAGGACCCGAGATCGATCTCCAGTACCAAAAACAAAAACAAAAAACATGCATCTTGTGAAATACAAGTAGTGGACATTTTAAAAATCCAGTGTGTGAGTCTCATTATTTTAATAATGAATTTGATTGATTCATATTTATTGTTACCACTAATACTATAGAATATAATCTGCTTCCTCCTGCCCCCCTGTAGTGCTGGAGATTGAATCCAGGACCTTTGTATTGGGCTATATCTCCAGGCCTTTCAAAATTTATTTATTTTTAAAATTTTGAAATGGGTCTTGCTAAATTGCGAAATTGCCCATGCTAATCTCAAATTGGCTGTCTTCCTGCTTCACCCTCTCAGAATGGTAAGATGATAGCCGTGTACCACCATAGCCAGCTTAGTCTACTATCTTTTAGATTAGTTGCCTTCTCTGTGTCATTTCTTTTCTCTACTGGTTTGGAAGTAAAAGTTATCCCTTTCAAAGCTATTTTTCTGGTTAATCTTAAAAATTTAATATACATAGTTAAATTAATTCCTTTTTACTGTCAATGTCTGGATTTATCTGATATCTGTACTCTTCACTAGAACAAGAAAGAGTTTCACATTGTTCTTCTCCTTCTTCTTCTTCCCTCTCTTACCTACTTCCTTCCTAGGGTTGAGATCATCTATAATTCTAGTCCTGATGACTGCTTTTCTTTTTTAGATATCAAACCAATGATCTACCCCATATTTTTACTTCTTACTGTCATACAACATGACTATAAATGCTTTTCTTTGTGTGTTAGCTTTTTTGTTATTGAAAAGAGGAATTGCATTTAGTACTCTTCTTCATGGCATTGCTCCACCCAGTGGTGTCTGATGGTTTGATTAGAACTCCAGCCCTAAGGTGGGAATTCCTTGCCAACTACCTTGTCTTCTCTGCTCATCCTGACAAATGCTTGTAAAAAAGACCTTAAAACATGCCGTTTGTATGTATGCAATGATACACAGTGTTCTGGTCATCTTTATATATGATAATTACAGTTTATTGATTGGTGGCTGTAGACTCTTGGTCCATAGTCTGTCTTCATGGATTAATGAAAGACAACTAAAAGGATATGGTAGTCTGGATGTGTCTTTTTGTCTTTTAGCAACTTAATGATGTAGTCATAGACTCAGTTATGGTGATATATCTTGTGTTTGTTATATGTGAAACCTTCACAGAACATTGCCTTCTTGAGGAGTATTAAAAGAATTTGATCTATTTGCTCTATTATTTACTCATTATTAACAAATTCCCATGACTCTGGAAATGATTATAGTCAGTCATGTTCTGCTGTATCTGATTAGTAGACTCCCCTACCCCTTTAAACGCCAGATATCTTGGAGAAAAGTTGATATCTAATAAATGAATTTGATTAGTTTACCTGTTGTGTAAAAGTACTTCTGTTGTGCTTTTCCTTCTGCTATATTTGGCTCTCTTTCCCCCAAGGTAGGAAAGACCTTTTGCAATTGGGTAAACGTGCTGTGAGTTACTTGCTTTTGTCCTTTAAGGACGTTAGTGTCTTCCATTTTTGGGGCATGACTGAGCAAACTCTAGACTCTAGCATATTTTTGACACATGAGGTAGTGCATTAACTATTTTAGTCCAGTTGGCTAGAATTCTTTTCTAGTGGAAGTATGGATTGCCAGATGGTAGTCTAAAAGAGGAAAATAGCAAATATAACCATGGTTTTATTTCCTTGAACATTCACAAAAAAAGTGGCACATGGTATTTTTAGAATGTTCTTTCTTTCTAGCAATCTTTTCCAACATTTTGAAGTGTGTTGTTTTTTCATCCCTTTCCTTCTTGCTCCAACTAGTTTCACATGTTGAAGAGCACGAATAGTTTTTTATCATTTTAGATTTTGTATTCTTTTTTTTATCTATAGGCGCATATTCTATCCATACATACTCTTTGTGTATCAGCATTTAGAGCCTATGTATTAATGTTTTAGCTCTGGACTCTAAACTTCTGTAGTATATGCCAGTTTGTCTCTTCATCTGTGGCCTCCAATTCTCTATACTGAGGAGATTTTGTTCCTCCAAGGACATATGAGGATATCTAGAGACATTTTTGGTTACAGCTTGGAGGACTGCTGTCATCTAATAAATAAACAGGAATTCCCTGCACATCCTATAATGAATCCGACAGCCCTTGCCCAGGCAACAAAGAATTTTCTGGCCCCAAATGCCAGTAGTACCAAAATCGAAATCCTGTTCTGCAGTGTCTGTTGAAGTTAAACTGTTTCTGTATGGCGTAGCTGACAATTTTCTTAAAATTACTATTAGATCAGCAGTAAGAGAAATTCAATTATGGTATGAACCAAAATCACTATAACTTCACATGTTAACTTTGTTAGAATAAACAGAATAAATGGTGAAATATATTAGAAATGTTTATTGTTATCGTTCTCTTTTTCTGTAAGAGAAATGATTCTTTTAGTTATATACCCTGAAGGTAATATGGTTGTTCTATTTTTAATTTTTTGAGATGGTTTTGTAATGTTTTCCATAGCAGTTATAGCACTATTCACACTTTTCATATCCATAAACAGTGCACATTTCTAATTTCTCCATATCCTTGGTAATATTTATTTTCTGGAGATTGAACTTGGGTCCTTGTACTTGTGAGGCAGGAGGTAGAACTACTGAGCTAAATCCCCAGCCCCCCATCCCTTCTGTTTCTTTTTGATACTGTACCCTAATAAGGCAGAGGCTATCATTGCTTGAAATACTTTGGTGATAAATTAGGTTTTTGTCTATATTTAGAGGAATTTGTTTTTTCAGTTGACAAACATAAAACAAACTTAATGTTAATTTATGATAATTTTGCATTCAATAGAATATCTAAAAACCTATTTAATAATTATATAACCTGGTAACAAACATAGTGTTAACTTCTTTGAATAATTTTCAATATGACAGTAGAATATGTGAAACAATTAGAGAGTGAATGAATAAATAATGTTGTCATTAAACCCTAAACAGCTTACTAAATCATCTCAAGGAAATGTTTATTGCACTTCCTACATAGAAGTCGCAAAGAGACTTTGCAAAGTAGAAGAAACTTAAGTTCCAGACATGGATTTGTCCAAGTTTTATATTTTACATATGAGGAAACTGAATACCAAAAGTAGAAATAACTTTAGGCAGTCAGTTAGTTTATCTGTGATAGAAGCAGAATTAGAGTTCTATAAAATTTTAGTTCTGAAAATGCCACTATAAATGTGTAGTTTCTTTCTTTTTTTGCGTGGGGGATTGAACTCAGGTCCTTGTGCTTGCAAGGCAGAGGTGGCAGAACCATTGAGGTAAATCCCCAGCCCTAAATGTGTATTTTCCTTAAGAAAATTTCTCCTGATTGTTTTAGGTATCAGTACCTTTGTAATTCTCCAAAATATGCAGTTTAGTATACTATATTTTTATAATGTTTGCATATTTTAATATATAACATCAGTAGCAGAAACTTCTGATTTATAATATGTTCATATCAGGTATTATGTGTCAGAATTTGAAGATAGAAGTGTTGATTTTTTGCTCAGTGCATTAGCTTGTTAGAGCAGGAATCCACAGAATAGAAGTTAGTCAAAAAAAACATAAGTAAACCGTACCTTTTGGAAAAATAGAAAGGGTTCCTTAGATATCTCTTTATATGTTAATGTGAGAGTACTGTATTGTCACCAAAATGTTCATCTAGAAACCATTCTTCATTATGAAGCAAGTTCAGAACTCATTTCTACATTTGTAATTGGAAAAATTCCTCCTTTGGACTATTTAAGTACAGTGGTCTCCACTAAACTTACTTTATTTGGATTCACTAGCCATGCATCCATTTGTAATCATTAAAGAGGAGACAGGAAATAAGACTATTGTGCTCAATAAATGTAAGCTTTTCCCCTAGAGACTCCAGCTTTCCTATAAAGAGCACTTCATCTCTTGGGATTGCTTCCTTTAGGATGTGGTTTTCTATTCCTAATAAAAGACTGTGAGACAGGTATAGACATGACTTGTGGGGGTGAAAGGAGGAAGGGACCTGGGATTGGCAGAAGAAAGGTAAATGTGCATATGAAGTTGTTTCTTTGTTCTTAAAAATGTTTTCTGACCACATGTGAGGTATTTCTGAGTCAGACCTGAAGTGTTACCTTATCTTTCACCTTAGAAAAGTTTGATTTTTTTTTTCTTTTGTATTGCTACCTACTGTACTGGGTATTGTAAGTGACTCCAAAACAGAACAAAGATTTCTGCCATAAAGGAATTTCACAGTTAAGACCACATAGTACGCACACACACACACACACACACACACACACACAGCCCTTTTAAAAGACCAGAACTTATGTAATGCTAATAGTCTTTGTGCCGCAGTAACACCTAAAATTGGGTAATTTACATATAAAAACCAAAAAATACCTGACATTGGGTAACTTATTTCCCACAGTTTCAGTGGATGGAAGTCCAAGACCAAAGTGCCAACAAATTCAGTAAAGGCTGGTGAGGGCTCAGACTCTGTTTCCAGTTTCTGCTTTTTACTACACCCGTACATTATGTTGAATGCTGTGACTTCACATAATATAAGGGCAAAAGTGCCCACCTAGAAGACTGTAGACCTTTTATAATACACTAGTTCTATGCATGAGAACAGAATTCTCATAGTTCAAATATTATAGGCCCCATCTGTCAATATTCTTGCATTTGGGGAGGAAATTTCAACATGAACTTTAGAAGAGACACAAACATTCATAGCACAGCAATTGATTTTCCTGGAGAACAGTATTCATCAGCTGAATTAAATAGAACAAAAGGTGTAAAATATCCTCTTCCACCTCTTTTCCTCTCTGATAAAAGCTGAAAAGTTCTGGGCAGAGAAAGAGTACACATGATCCTGTGCTAGGACTTCCAGTAGACTACAGCTGATGGAGGAGTATGTGGCTCATAGAGGGGTGGAGGAAGTGAGGGGCAGGTTTCATCCTCTAATGGATTCTATTTTATCTGTAATGTAGAAACTTCAGAGGTATGAGGCCTAAGGCAGAAAGTGGTTTTAATGATCATTTGGAGAGGAAGTGAGTAAGATGACCAGGGATGTATGGGATTGCTAGGTATTGCTCATTGTCCAGCTGAGGGTTGTGATCATGGATTTATAATGATGTTAATCTTTCTTATGGTGTGGCTTTTTCTAGCTTATCCTACTGAGTATCAACACAAAGAAAGAAAATAGTTGGGTCCATTGGGATTAAAGTTTTGTTGTTTCCTTGCAAAGAATATTGTGTTATTCTTCTATTATTAAATGATAGACTGCAGAAAGTTTGTGCCCTGTTTTAATAAATATTAAGAATTGGAGGGCCAGGGATTTGGCTCAGTGGTTCCACCACCTTCCTCACAAGTGCAAGGACCTGAGTTCGATCCCCTGTACCCAAAAAAAA
>NW_022900926.1:48718509-48779609 GCF_012274545.1 Fukomys damarensis | reverse complement strand
AATATATTAATATATAATATTGATATTTATTTAAATATGTAACTATATTAAGGAAAATTTCTTAATAGAGTTTTAGTGGCTATTCTAATGTATACTTGAAGTTAAATTTTCTTCAGGATTTTCTATATGATATTTAAAATTCCATTTTGTGAGGAAATATATTGGCCTCAAATAGGATAATGAATATAAAGAAAAATATGTATTATCTCTCATATCTCCGGAATTTTACTTTGACATTTGTCTTGTAAAGCAATTGAAATATTTCTGCTGTTATCCTAGACATCTGGGTTGAAAATAAATTTTGGATTCTAAGGTCAACTGAAGTAGAATGAAGAAGTCAGTTTCTCTTAGTATTACTTTGGGATTTTTAAGAAATCCAGATGAATGCAAGAACTCTCCGGGTACACGCACTTCTATTAAAAACGAGGAGAAATGGAACATTTCATTATTGGCTTCCCATTGTTAAGCTTGGCTGCTACTGTAACATCCACTGTGGGAGCAAGTGCTTGCTGGCTTCCCAAGGACACGCTCTGTCGCACTGCACCTTACCAACTGCCAGAACTGTGTTCTTGCCATTTTCTTGTTATGTCAGAGAAAAATTCTCTCCCCAAGTTAAAAAAAAATTAATCATTCCTGATTTCCCAGGTAAATGATAAAAATATTCTGCTTGTAAAACAATTTTAAAGTTATAGGATCAAGGTCACATTTTCTTTGTACCATCTCTAATTTGAGTCTCTTACACGTAAGTTATCACTAACTAGGTTGCTGTGTATTTTTCCAGACTTTTAGAGAATACATATAGCTTATATATGCCCCAAGAAGTATAGAAATATTTTGTTTTCTTTTTAAATATAAATATACATATCATAACATTCTTTCAGAATTTGTTTTTTCATGTATCATTATGTCTTTTCAGTTCATAAAGATGCAGCTCATTTTTATACTGTATGATTTTACATAATATAGATATTTCTTGATTTATACATTCTATTAAAATTAAAATTTTAATAGTACTGGGGTGTGAGCCTAGGGCCTTATGCATGCTAAGTAAGTGATCTACCACTAAACTATATTCTCTGCTGTCAGAGCTGGCTCCCATATCCCTTCATTATATCACCCATACTTTTAGTTTTTGAGGAACACCTTACTTCTTGATCTTACAAAATGCTTCAAAGTCTGGCATCAGCCATAGGAGCCCTGGATGTTTTTATCAGAGAGTAGAAATACTCCCTATACTGATATTTTAAATTTTAATAAATATTGTCCAATTGCTCTCCAAGTGGCTATTTTAGTTGACACTTTTATCCTTCTCCTTGTACCTATCTATTCTAATACTTGATATTATCACATTTACTAATTTTGACTAATCAGATAAAATTGTCTCTTACTAAAAAGACAGAAGTTGTTTGATTACTAGTTGGTTGAACATCTTTGATTATGTTTATTAGACATTTGAGATTCTTCTCTGCACAGCCTGTTCATATTCTTTTGCCTACTTAAGCAAGTCTCTGTGTGTATATGTGTGTGTGTGTCCATCTGGCTGTTGGTGGTGTTAGGAATTTTTATAATTATGAATATTAACCCTGTATCTGGTTGTGGATGTCAGTACTTTGTTTACCTTGTAACGGACATGTAAACTTTTATCTCTTTTTTTTTCTTTTGGTACCGGAGAGTGAACTTAAGACCTTGCACTTGCCAGGCAGGCACTATGCCACTGAGCTAAATCCCTGGCCCCAACTTTTGTCTCTTTTGACTTAGAAATTTTACAGTTTGATCCTATCAAAATTAAAATTGGAATTGAAACCTTTTGCTTTTTTGTCATGTTTAAGGAGGTCATTTGAGCAAGTCCACATATGCTTTATTCTTATTCTTATTCTCAGTGGCAGTGCCAGTAAGCTAAATCCCCAGCCTATTCTGTTTTTTCACTGAAACTGCTGATTTAAAGATCTCAAGTGAACCTGTTAAATATAATTATGTGCTTTTTTTGCAATCTTTAGTATACAATATTATTCACCCTTTTTGCTTGCAAGTGTTTGCTTTGCTATTCTCCTGTTTTCCTTCCTCCTGGTTTCTCCTCTGACCACTTTACTTTCTTCATTCTTTTCACCTCTTCCCTTTTCATGCCACTTTTACTTCCTATAGTCTGCTAATGGAGTGTATTCTCTGGCTTCTTTCCATTCCTTGCTAAGCTCTTTTGTTCTCAGAAATTCTTACTTCTTTTAAGTAAAACTTTCCAGTTCACATTTCCAATCCCACTTTTCACTTAAAATCACTTGATCCTCTGTTGTCTCTGCTGAATGTCCCACTCTGTTCTCAAATTCAGTATGCCCAACATAGAAGAAATTCATTAATATTCTTTTTTTTTTTTGTACTGGGATTGAACTCTGGACCTTGGTACTTGCCAGGCAGGCAGCAGCACCACTGAGTTAAATGCTCGAGTACTCAAGCCCTTCATTAACATCCTTCCTCCCCCCGCCCCCGATTGAGTTTATTGGTACATTTTAGGTATACAGTACAGTTACATTCATTATTGGGATCTTGTACCTTTACATGACAGGACTTGGTTCAGTTTGATCCTATCAAAATTAAAATTGGAATTGAAACCTTTTGCTTTTTTGTCATGTTTAAGGAGGTCATTTGAGCAAGTCCACATATGCTTTATTCTTATTCTTATTCTCAGTGGCAGTGCCAGTAAGCTAAATCCCCAGCCTATTCTGTTTTTTCACTGAAACTGCTGATTTAAAGATCTCAAGTGAACCTGTTAAATATAATTATGTGCTTTTTTTGCAATCTTTAGTATACAATATTATTCACCCTTTTTGCTTGCAAGTGTTTGCTTTGCTATTCTCCTGTTTTCCTTCCTCCTGGTTTCTCCTCTGACCACTTTACTTTCTTCATTCTTTTCACCTCTTCCCTTTTCATGCCACTTTTACTTCCTATAGTCTGCTAATGGAGTGTATTCTCTGGCTTCTTTCCATTCCTTGCTAAGCTCTTTTGTTCTCAGAAATTCTTACTTCTTTTAAGTAAAACTTTCCAGTTCACATTTCCAATCCCACTTTTCACTTAAAATCACTTGATCCTCTGTTGTCTCTGCTGAATGTCCCACTCTGTTCTCAAATTCAGTATGCCCAACATAGAAGAAATTCATTAATATTCTTTTTTTTTTTTTTACTGGGATTGAACTCTGGACCTTGGTACTTGCCAGGCAGGCAGCAGCACCACTGAGTTAAATGCTCGAGTACTCAAGCCCTTCATTAACATCCTTCCTCCCCCCGCCCCCGATTGAGTTTATTGGTACATTTTAGGTATACAGTACAGTTACATTCATTATTGGGATCTTGTACCTTTACATGACAGGACTTGGTTCTCATTTTTTCCCCTTGTCCCTGACCTCCCTTCACCCCCTCCTACCCTCCCCATTTACAAACATTTTATTTCCATTTTTTCATTTTCTCCTATTTTTTTTCTTTCCCTTATTACCTTTCCCCTACTTTCCCTACACCTTTAGCCCTTTTCTTCCTATTTCACATTGTCAATTATCTCATTAGGATCTTATGTACTATTATAGTTTGTTCACACCAGAGAAACTATTCGGTATTTACACATGTGTGACTAGTAAATATAGATGCAAAAATCCTTAATAAGATACTAGCAAACAGAATACAGAGGATCATCAAGAAGATCATACATCCTGACCAAGTCGGATTTATTCCAGGGATGCAAGGATGGTTCAACATATGTAAATCAATAAATGATAAAAGCCCTGCAGAAAATTGGAATAGATGGTCTATATCTCAATTTAATAAAGGCTATCTATGAAAAACCAACAACCAACATCATATTAAATGGCCAGAAACTGAAAACCTTCATGTTAAAATCAGAAACAAGACAAGGATGCCCACCATCACCACTCCTCTTCGATATAGTTCTGGAAACATTAGACACAGCAATTAGACAAGAGAAAGAAATTAAAGCAATAAAGATAGGAAAGGAAGAAGTTAAACTATCATTATTTGCTGACAATATGATACTCTACATTGAAGACCCAAAAAAACTCCAGCGAAAGACTTCTAGACTTAATTGACACTTTTAGCAGAGTAGCTGGATACAAAGTCAACACCCAAAAATCAATAGTCTTGTACACAAGTAATAGACTCAGTGAGAGGGAAATTAAGGAAACAATTTCCTTCACAATAGCATCCAAAAAATGAAGTATCTAGGAATCAATTTAACAAAAGAAGTGAAAGACCTCTACACTGAAAACTACAGCACTGTGAAAAAAAAAGAGATCGAAGAGGATATAAGAAAATGGAAAGATATCCCCTGCTCCTGGGTAGGAAGAATCAACATAGTGAAAATGGCCATACTACAAAAACTGCTATACAGATTCAATGCAATGCCAATTGAAATTCCAACGCTATATTTCACAGGACTAGAAAAACCATAAGAGACCTAGAATAGCAAAAGCCATTCATTAACATTCTTGATGAACATGTTTCCTCCTGTTTATCTCTGTTAATGCCTTTTTGATTCTGCTATTCACCTGGGCTTGCTTCCCCTACCTCTAACCAGTTATGAAGTCACGTCCATTCTATCTTCACAATTCCTTCATATCTGTTCTTTTCTCTTCATTACATTTACTTAGGACAGGTGTTTGTCAGTCTTCATGTGGAATTTATTTGCATATCTTCTACCTGTCTAATTTCTTTGGTCCAGGATATATCCCACAGCTAGCCGGGTTAGCCAAATAATCTCCCCTGCTTTTTGCCTACCCAGATTTTCATCTCTGTGGATTAAAATACAAGATCTTTTAAAAGTTGGCTCTAGTTCAAACTGCTCCCTCAAGCCCTGCTTTCTACTCTGCCTATCATATGCTCTGACATGTCCAATAAGAATGAAATACATAATTTCTCAAACACTTGTTTATCTGAGTAGGTCATATATAGTTTAGAATTTGTTAGGAGTACATAATTACTATTAGGTCTATATTCTGAACCAGTATGTATATTTATTTTGTAATAGGTGTGATTGAAAACTATAGTGAATGTTTTAATTTTAAAAACTTTATTACAGTAAAATATACATTATCATTAATCACCCTCAAAGTATTTCCCCTCCCTTTGAACATACCCGATTATTCTTGCCCCTTTCTGAAGCATTTCTAGTCCTCTTTTGTGGGCATGTTTAGTTGTGCTGTTTTGGTTTCCTCAAAGTCCTGAACTGATCAGTAATGTTTATCTTCTGTGGTCATTTTGACTTTAGGGAAGGGCCAAATAGTTGGCTAATGAATAAGGTGGATGAAGACACACTGTAATATTTTTTATGAGCCTCTCCTCTCTGTTAGAGAGGGCAGCAGTACTCGCTGTATTTTTTTATCACAACTTGTAAAGGCACTCACAGAAGAGGACTTCCAGCACTGCTTGAGAAATTGACAAAAGGAAAGGTATGTTAAAACTGAGGGGAAGTACTTTGAGGATTAATGGCAGTGTATCTTTTATGTGATAAATTTTATTTGACTGTTCACCATATATTTTGATCATTTGTATTTCTGTTGACATTGATAATTGATAGGGAAATAAAGAAATGTATTGATAGGGAAATTGGTATCTTGTGTGGGTAAGGTCTTCATTAGTAGAGCTATAAAAATCTTTGATGGCTCATGAATGATAAACTATTCCTATATCTTTAGGAATTATTAAAATTATTATAAAGATAAATGCATAGAGACTTATTTTAGACTGGACTTTTTTGTATTTTACTCTTTTATGTCCTAGTATCTGTTATTTCCATCGCTTTCCTCTTTATAGCAACATAAAATAATGATATGTTTACTGGTACAGTAACTTACCCTTGCTAATTTTATCACAGAGTTTGTTTTTAAAACCAAAAGGGGAAGACAGGGAGCATGGATGATAGTTTATATGCTAGATTATTCAAGTGAATTCTGAAGTGACTCGGGCATAGTTGAGTTTTCTGAATAGAAGTGTCTCTGGAATCACATGAGGGTTATATAGGCACTACAGACTACCATTCCCACTTCTCTTTATTTGGGGGGGTAGAATTTCTGTGTTTTCTTTCCTTAGATGTATGTACTCTTTGTATAAGCTTGATATAATTTCTTTTCCCTTTAAAGTATTCTAGAATAAATATTATGGTTTTAATGATATAATAACTTTCATGAATGGAGCTTTTATTATGTATCAATCAGACTGCTAATTTTTAAATACATATTATTGAGCCTTCATAACATTTCTGTGGGGAAAGTACTGTATAGAATTTGTTCTTGCCCACTAAGCCACAGCTAACCTGTAGTAGACTAGAATTCAAGAATAGGTCTGTCTTCAAAATGCTTGGTTCTGTAGGGTATATGTTCTTCTAAAGAACATAAGATGTCTTTATACATATAGACCATCCTACTTTTCTTTACCTTGAAGACATGATCTCTAAGTGTTGGACCTCTTGGATTACTTATATAAACTCTCTGTATGTTTGTATCAAAACCTATTGAAACAAAGAAAATATAAATTTTAACTTAAAATTGTTTTTACATGAAGATAATAATTTTTATTAATGCATTTATACTTTTGCAGGTGCCACTAATTAATGTTAATGTGACATACTCATCTAATTCTCTGTGACAATATCAATTATGCCTGGCAGCTCTGACTTCTGAGGCTGTATGCTTGGCAGGTTTATAGGTGTGCAGAACCTGAATTAAAAAAAAACTTAGGAAATTCCAAAAGTTGGCAAGTTAGGAAATGCTCAGTGGAAGACAGTTGTTTTTTTTTTTCCTCAGCCCATTTTTAAGGCAAATCTTAAGTGATTGCTGTGTTTTTGTTTTTAATTTTCAAGGTGATAACTGTCCCTCATCAATAAAATTTATCCTCCTTTTTTATCTTCTTATGTAAGCTGTTGTTCAGTCAAAACTTTCTGGAGGAGAATATACTCTTTAACCATGGAAGCATAGCTCAGGAATTGTTATCCATTCTTCATTTTATAGTGTTATTCATTTGTGAAAGTTAAATAACTAAAGATTCTATTTAGATTCTTCTAAATATTGTTTGCTACCAAATTCACAGGTTTATTATGAAAAACTACCTGATCTGTCCCTCACTCAATGAATTAATGTCAGTGTCATGTATATACTTAATAAGCATTGGTGTTAGAAACAGTAAGGGATTCCAGGCAGATTAGACATAATCCTACTTTCTTGGTATCATAAGGTTACTTGGAAGTGTGTAATGATTTTAAAATATATTCACATATTCTCTGATATTATGCCCTTTTAAGAGGCAGAGTTTAATTCCTGTCTTGAGTGTGAGATGGACTTAGTGACTCCTCACAAATAGAATAAAGCCCCATGACAAGGACTTCTGAGAGTAAGTCATAAAGGCACAGTGAATTTTCTTACTGTGAGTCTAGAATCAGTTATTCTCTAGAAATCTGACTGCCACCATGAGGAAACTGGAGCCATGGAGCGCCCATGTGGCAAGGACTTGAGGCCTCTGCCAGTAGCTGTGTGAGTATACCATTTTGGAAGCAGATTCGTTAGCTCCTGTCTAGCCTTTGAATGCCTTTAGGTCTTTCCCTGCTGATAATCTTTCCCCCTCAACAATGGGGATTGAACCCTGCTTCCTACTGCTGGGCAAGTACTCTACCATTTAGGCACAACCCTACACCTCTGCTAACATCACGACTGTAGTCTTATGAGAGAATGAACTAGAGGCACCATGCTGTTTCCAAATTCTTGTACCATAGAAACTTTATTGTTTTAAGTCATTTTGTTATAGTTGTTATAAAGTAATAGATAACTAATTGAAGAGATAGGACAGAAACCTGGAGTCTTTGGACATAATACCCTCTCCTCCAGCAAATTTCAGTATAGATGATCTCTGTAAAATTAGATATAAAATTATCTGTACACTTCTCTTGACAGTATTTGTAGTTTTAGTCAGTTTCTAAAATAAATCCTTAATCTCAGAAAGGCTACAAATTCTGCACTCTATTTTATTCAGAAGAAACAGCAGTGGATTAGAATTAAAGCTTTCACTGAGATACCCGTTATCTATAAGTAACCAATATGTGATTGTTGATGACGACTGGAACTGACTTGGGCTTTACAAAGAAAAAAAAAATTACATAGACACATGGAACAAATCTCTTTCAAGGTGGGCTTCATTGTTTTAGATCAGGATGTATAAACTATAGCAGCAGGACGAATTCAAGACCTCCCCCTGCTTGTGTAATTTACTAAAGCACAGTCACACCCATGTGTATAAATATAGTCTTTGGCTACATTTGCTGTACAATAGTAGAGTTGAGTAGTTTTCCCACATACACTAAAATATTTACTCTCTGACCCCTTATGAAAGTTTGCTGGCCTTTATTATACCAATAAAGTTGGTATTCTTGTAGTGTAAAAGGCAGTAGATAAAAATTGGTCTTTCTGATGGGTAAATGCACTTCATGCCATGTACCAGGCTGTCTTACAGCTAAGTAATGTATCAGCATTTATTCCCCAAGCCCCATAGGAGTAATTGCTTTTCTGGTCTAAGGAAGTGGCTATCTGGACGGCCTCCTGGAAGAATGAGATTTGTGAAACAGAGGGCAGGGGCTAATAATGCTGATCAGAGGTGAAAACCCAGCGGCCTTGAACTGCTAACAGCAGTTCTTTAGCCATAAGGGACAGAAATAAGAGAGGCCTACTGGTATTTGTTACTATAAAGGAACTATTGCTTCCTCCGAGTTTGTTTCTATTTGACATTTTTGGTTTCTGCCTGAAGAATCCCTTAAATCTGACCTATACATAATACATATATTATTTTCAAATAAGATATTTGAAGGCTGGATTCTAGACTATTTCTAGTTCTATTTTTGTGTAATATTAGAAACTCACTGTTAAAAGAATTACTGATTGATTCTTACAAATATATGTGTTAGTTACTATAGTTATTGGGCTTAAATCAGACTTTGGGTCCAATGTTCCCTTTCCTCCTCAGTTAATCTAGTAATAGCTCATTGTACTTGAGTTCTGTGCTAGGTATTTGTCCTTTGATGTCTAAGACATTTCTCAAAGTTTGATATCATATTTAGAAAAAGACTGTGACAGAAATGATGCATAGTGGATCATGTCAGTGTTTTATGCCGTCTTCAGTGGTTTTTCTGCTGAAAGAAATGACTGCCCTGGTGCTTCACCTCAAACCTCATACCCAATATGTATCCCCTGAGAGCAGTAGTTAATGTCCTCATCAGTGAGGAGCAAGGACAGAGCTCATGAATCTGTTTTCCAAGCTCATAGTTCAAGAATTCATCTTTATTGATGATTATGTCAGTTTAAGAATGTTTGTTTTCCCAAATTTTGTATTTCATAGAGGGGCATTGTTTCAGAGTACTCTGGCTAACTTTCTAATAAGTTTAACTTTATTTTTAATGTAATTAATTAACTTTTGTCATGAACTGTTTTGAATTCGCAGAAGAGTTACAGAATAATGCAGTGAACATTATTTTCTTGCTTCTTGTTTAATAACTCACTATATTACTGTATGAATTATTAAATAAATTGAAGTTAAAATACTTGTGAATGTGTGGACATTTGATGAGACTGAAGAGTTAGTTGTTAATTTTGGGTGGGTTTGATAATAGTATGAAAATGACATTTTTAAAGGAGCACCTTTTAGGGTACATATTTAAATATGGTGCTTTGGCTGGATATTTTCAAAATGTCTGTGCTCCCAAGAGTAGTGTCACTGGGAGTGGATGAGCCTTTTGGAGGTGGGGCTTAGTGGAAGGTGGCCTTCAAAGGGAACTGTGGAACCCTGGTCTCTTCCTCTTCATGGCTCATGAGTGAATTGCTCCACCATGCACTGCTTTTGTGTTATGTTGCCCTCACCAGAGATCCCAAAGCTGTGGGGCTACTTGATTTTGGAGCCTCTAGACCCATGAGCCAAAATAAACCTTTCTCTTTGTAATTTAATTGCCTCAGGTATTTTATTGTGATGCATCAAAGGTAATTAATTTAAAGGAAGCCAACTAATACAGACAATATGAGATAGTATTTGTAAAATTTTCTTCAAAAACAAAAAATCTCAGGGGTGAGGGTATTAGGTGAAGAATATAGCTGAAACAAGATCAGCCATGAACTGATCACTGTTATAATTGAGTGATGGGGATGTGTGTGTTTATTTTTCTGTGTTCCTTAGTTTTTTATATGTCTAATATTTTTGATAACACATTTTAAGAATTTTAATTAAGTGATTAGCATTGAGAAACAGAGCCAATTATTTTATATATTTCAGCCTTTTAATCAATTCATCCATGTAGAAAACAATCCTTCAATGAAGGAAGCCCCAGTCTTAAATATGATGTTCTTACAGCAGCACTTGCTAAGATATACTTGTAATAAAGATCAACTCCATTTTAATTAGATCTAGATTGCACCCTACTACTTTATTCCCTTTGAAAATGAGAATAAAATAATAACTTTTAAATATCCCATCATATGTTAGAATATGTACTTGTTTTTTTAAATAGGCTCTTCTCAGTTTACAAATGGGTATGTTTCAGAACTTCAACTGGAAAATACTTAGAACTGGAAATTTTTCTCTAGAATTTATGTTTAAAATTTCACATAAATTTCCCAGCTCAGTTAATTGATAATATAATGTAACATAATTACCAAAGCTAACAGAATACTGAGGGGTCAGTACAGGTACAGGCATAAATTAAATTAATTTTCTAAAAATGCTTTCCTAACTGAAACTCAGGACTCTCAACGATGAGTGAATTTTCTGTATCTTTATAGGAGTTGGTTATACTCCTGAATCATGTGTTTGCCATATGCTTTACCTGTTGGAGGTAAAGAACAGTTAACACTATCCTCACCTATAATGTGGCCTGATCCCATTCATAAATATTTGAGATTATCTACATATGAATGATTTGGTTAACAAAAGTTGCCCTGTAGGCTTTTTTTGTACATTATTTCATTTAATAGTCATAAGAAACCTTTGAAGTTTATAGGACAAGAACAATTACTGTCATTTTGCAGGTGAAAAGACTGAAGTTAAAAGATGTATTTGAAAATAGTTGGGAGTTGGAAGGTTGAATTTAAGTCCTAGTTCTTCTGAGTGACCGTGTGCATGTTATTTAACCTCTTAAACCTGTTTAATAGTCTGTGGAATGGACCTGATGGAATTGCATTTTACAATGTTATTGTGAAGACTAAATGAATTGATTCATGTGAAAGAGTAAAGTAGTATGTAAGATACTATGCACATTTTCATTATTCATTATTGCTAAAGACCATGGTAGCTTTTTTTTGGCGGGTGGCGGGGGGTGGGTGTGTGTGTGCCAGGGATGGAATTAAGGCCCTTGTGCTTGCCAGGCAGGTGGTGGAATGAATGTAGCTTTTATTTTAATAAATGGCCACTAAGTTTAAAACTACAGCTGCAGTGTTAAGGAGATTCATCTATATATTATGAATTATTGTTGGTGGCAATGAGGAATGGTTAGCTTACAGAAAAATGAGAAAGAATTAGATGTTGTCAGATATTTCTTGATGAACTCAAGTTCTGAAGGGTAGATTTCACTGAGAACTTAATTGCAGTGAATCTCCTATTACTGCAGTTTGTAAAGTAAATATCAGATAGTCAGATGTTAGAAATATTGTAGAGGTGCTAAATTCCTTTCAGGTTAATTTCTGATCTGAGAGTCTGTCATTGAAATCAAACATGTTTTCAGAGTTAAGTAGAAATTCCTGATGACTCACTCAAAGCTCCAAGAAGCACTAATAATGATAAATCTGTAATGGAATGAAAATCACAGATGACCTATAAACTGATTTTTTTTTAAAAATTCATTTAGTAAATTTTTATTAAGCTCTTAGTATATTAAATGATATGCTAGTCACTGAGGCATTTTGAAAAATCCATCTGTGCACTTCCATTGTTTGAGCATAAGATTCTGTTCTGTTTGTAATTATCCTGTCAACTTTTACATATCTGTGTCACTCCTGGTCTTCCAAGGTTTTATGAGGGAAACGATAAAATGCTAACATTTTCCACTACTCATGTTTATGCTATTCCAATTGGTTTAGTTTCCAATTTTGTTGAAATTTTACTGCATAAACTTAAATTCTCCAGAGTGGAGTCAATATGTGTTGAAATGACCTCCTAAAAAAGAAAGGGAAAAATATATCACCTAGTAACAAATATGTATTTTGCATACCAGGCCCTGAGGATAAAATATGATCAGCTGAGTAAGGTATCAGAACCTTAATGCTATTTAAACATATGGATGGGTGCATTTTGTGTATTTAAAACTGAATTTTTTTGTTTGAACAGTACCTTTCGTTTGGTGTACTTCATGGTGATTTATCATAATAGACTGCTTTAAATCATTTGAAATAGTGAGACACGTGAATTTTAACAATAACTTCCCCAAGGCTAGAGAAGTCAGCAGGAGCTCAAACTGCTAGGTAGACATTTTTTTAAAAACTCATATGCAAGTGTAAAACTTTTATGAAGCTGCTTTAACAAGGCCCTTTGGGATTTAGGGTTATTTATCTAAGTTCTTATTAAAAATGAAAACTTTTCTATGTTTAGCCTGTAAAGCAAACTGATCCTAACAACATTATAACTTGGAAGGAAATTGTTCTACAGACTGACTCCAAAATAAAGTTAGGAGACTTTGGAGCTAGTGTCTGCACCACTAACATTGTGATAATAGTGACAGCAGAGCTATCACTATTTATATATTTCAAAGTCTCCTTTAATTAAGAAAATTTAGCTCTGCTGTACTTATAATTTAGAGTTTGATGTGACTTATTAAAATGACTTCCAAACCTGGAATTGTGCCCTGAATCACAGAGCTCTCCAATGTCTCTGTTAGAGTCAACTTGCCCTGGGACAGTCTTGCCTGGCACAATGTCGGCAGCCACCCTTTCATTGATGTATCTGCACTGAGAAGTGGAGCATGGGAGAAAGGTGCTTTCTCAGACTAATATGCCAGAATCACTCCGTACATAACCCAGCCAAAGAGCTGGAGCTGCTACAGGAAAAAATTTGTAATCTTGAAGAGTATTCTGTTCCTTTTTAGGTATGTTCAGGTTTGATAAGTCTGAGTTCTGCAGTAAATCTAGTTTTAGACCCTGGATAGATAGGAAAGGTAAATAACCGTTGTTGGTAATGTGATTGTTGATGAATAAGTTTCTGTGCCTAAGTATAGATGATTAAACAGATATATGTGAAGGAAAACAGAATGACAAACACAGAATTTTGAAGAATTGGTCCCAAAGGAAAACTATGTATGGTCCAGCAATCTTTTTTGTATTAAGTGTCTTACCTTGATAGTTAAGCTTAGCATAAAGTACAAAAATATTTCTAAGGTGGGAAATACAAAACTACTACCAGCTATTATGGTTTAAAGTATGAAAGGGCAAACATCAAGAGAGATTAGAAATGTTGGCAGAAATATTGGCTGTAGGTCATATGTAGAGGCCATCTAAGTATAAACATTTAAACAGGTTGGAAAATGTCAAATGAACTTCTATTCTGAAAGAATCTCATAGCAGTTGCAAAAAGAGAGAAAAACTCTTATGTACATTTGGTTGTTAACTCTTCCATTTGAACAGCTGTTTTAACAGTTGAGTTGCTAGGCGCTGTCAGGAATAGAATATTTTAATTTTGGAGAACTCCAACTGTGAAAACAGCTGTTTGGTATGATAGACTTAAGCTGACTATGATTAGATTTCAAGACCTAATGGGATCAACTCCCAGGCAGACTGGCTCTTTTGATTTAATTGGACATAATAGATACCTAAGTGGTTAAATGTTTGGTTGGACACTTGATTCTCTGAAGAACTTATATTCCCTGGTTTGTTTTGGCAAAAGCAAATAATATCAGCTTTTACTCTCTTCCTAGTTAGTGCCCTTGTTCCTTTGGATATCAACTATTTTTCTTAACAAAAAAATGGCGTCTTCCTAGTTCTGTTGATATTTCTTTACCCCTCTCTTAATAATAGATAATATACCTGCTTAATTTACCTCAAGTACTCAGTCATTTGTATTATTTGTTGTTTTAGTTACTCCAGAAAATTATTCTATTAATAGCAACCACAAAATTTGTCAATTTGCATTTTTAATATCTAGAACAACTTGAGTGTTGCTAACAATAAAAATCTTGAATTCTAAATTTAAGACTTTACCTTTTTTATGGAAAAAATTACTAAGTTATAAGTAAATTATCTTGCTGCTTAAAAAATACTTGAGCTTTTATTGTGTTTACTAACATTGGTAAATTTCATGTTTTTAGTTACATTTCACCACTTTCTTTTATAATAATGTTGAAACTTTTCTAGATTATAACTTCTTGAGAAGCCCATTTTAACTAATGGAGTTAATATATCAAGATGAATGGTCACACTAATCATATCAATATCAATGCTAACACATTTACTTCTATCTATCTATATTTTATTACTGGGGACTGAACTCAATGAGCTGTACTCCTAAGTTTTTTGTTTTTGTTGTTTTGTTTGTATTTTGTTTAGACAAGGTATTTGCTCAGGCTGAGTTTGAACTTTTATCCTCCTGCATTAGCCTCCCAAATTCTGGGACTATAAGCATGCACTCCTGGGTCACTGACACATTTTTTAAAAGGTAATTGGAGACAGGGAGAGAGAAAAGAATGAAAGCCATTCTTGCAAAATAAATGGAAGAAAGACATTAAGATCTATACAGAGAAAATAAAATATCTTAAACCTGTGCTGTGTGCCTTATACATCCTAAATACTTTATGTGCACATTGGCAAAGGACTTAGAACAGAGTAGGTAGTGCTGATTAGTGAAAGTTGCAGGTGAGTTGGCCCTGATAGGACAGTAAATATGATGATTGAAAGCATGAACTTGCCTTATGAGAATGTTATTAGAGTGGACCTAATTTTCTAGTGTGAGCTATCATACCTCCAGTTCCATCCAGTTCGCTATTTCAGGAGAGTGATCAAAGAACTGTATGGGCATTTCTAAACTTTCTTTTCAACTGATTTCTTCTTATAAATGGAATGAGGTTTAAAAATAAGAGCCAGCAGAACTTCTCTTTGAAAACTTTCTAAATAGTTATATTTATTAGTATTGCTAACAGATATTAAGATATATTATTAGAAGTTCAAAGGGAAGCGTTCATGTGTTTTATCAAAATGTGATAAATTAGAAATATGATTCTGACCTAAAGCATTGATTTTTATCAAGGATCCATGCTTTGAGGACATTTTACTAAATGAAAGATGCCAGACAAAAAAGGCCACATGTTTCATGATTCACATAAGAGGACATGAGTGGACTTGGGGAATGGGATGAACTGAGAAACACCCAAAATTACATGCAGAATTTTCTTTGTAAAGATGAGCACTGTTGTGAGCTGAACCTACAATTTTCCATATATTGTTATAGAAACCAGTGACTTTCAACTGGTTTAAAGTCACCATCTGAGAGCCTTTAAAAAAAAAGAATTTCCATTCTTTGTTCTCTCTCTTTTTTTTAACCAATTTATAGGAATTACTTTTAGCATGGATGCCTGCTCTTTGTAATTTTTTAAAAACTTATTTAATGGCTTCTCAAAATTATAAAAACCTTTGTAAGTGTGCAGGTTTAAAGAAACTTTAAAAATCTTATAGCAAGATTTTTTTTTATTGATTTGCTTTTTTGCATATATGCCTTTAATAAATCTTAGATTTACTTTTGAACATGGCATTAAGTTTTAAAGTTTATTTTGTTCTACATGGAAGGTTATTTGAAACAACACTACTATAATACACATTTTCCTCCTCAAATTGTAATGTATAAGTAAATATATGATAATACATTGTATTTCGCAAATATTAGGGCCTATTTTTAGATTTTGTTTTATTCCACTTGACATAACTCTCCTTTAGCATCACCATATTGATTTGTTTGAATTTGTTTTATTATATGTTCTGATATCTAGAAAGCAAATTGTTTATTGGCATTATTCTTTTTCCTGTTCATTTTAAAGCATTATTCTTACTTTTTTTTTTAAATTTTATACAGTTCTGATGAAAACTAGCACTCCTGGGATTCCAATTAAAATTGCATTAAATTATAAATGTTTGGACAGCTGACTTTAGATATTAACTATTTCTGTTGTTCTCGTTTTATGTTCTTGAGTAGATGATATAGTTTACTTTCTGTGGATCTTTTGTCATCTTTATTTTTAAGTGCTTTATAGTTGAGGTTCCTATTGTGAAAGAGCCAATTTTTTTTTTTTTTCCTGTTTGTAAGTTTCCCTTCTACACCACCATACTTCTGCATTAGGGACTAGAAAGACTCCTGGATTTTAAGAAATTATAATGGCTCCATCTTTTCTCACCATTAAAAGATCTTTCAGGCTTTCTAGGTTAAAAAAAAAAGTCATATGATGAGGGAAAAGTAGTTTTAATTTCTTATTTCTTTTTCAAGGGCTGAACAAATATGGTGTTGAATAGGAAATTTTATTGGAGTAAAAGACATATTGCCATTAATCCCTTTCAAAATATTCCACTTTGCTTTGAACACACCTGTCCCATCAGTCTTGCCACTTACTGAAGCAGTTTTGGAAATTTTCTTACATGAATGCTTTTAGAAGATAGGATTTTAAAAAAATATTTGGTAAATTATGCTATCGTGCCATCCAACAGAAAAGCAGGCTCATTAAAACATTAAGGTGTGCCCTCATCACCTTATTTGCTGGATCTGGTACTATGTGACATCTGGTTCTTCCCCAGAGTCAGAATAACATTTTGAATTGATTTGGGACATTGATGCAGCTACAACAGCTCAACTAGAAATATTGATCAGTAATGATGCCAGCATTCCTGTTTAGTTCATTTCACTTGTAATGATTGTGTTTTGCCATTTATAATTTGCTTTTGAGCACTGCTTGCAGACGGATGAGAAAATAACTAGCAATTAGCAAGGGTAATGTGAGCTACCCTGCATAAGACTCACAGAAATTTGAAAATAAGTTAAAGTTAAAAAGAAGCCCTAGTATGTGCAAGCTCTGAGTTTTATCCCCAGCATTGTTTAAAACAAAAACACAAAACTCAAGTTCAGTACAAAGTTCAGTCAAAGTTCAGTACAGTTAGGCAAATACGATTTTCTTCATCAGATTTAAGAAATTCAGACTGCTAGTTTCCTGTTGATGGAAGTATGGGGCAAAGAGTACTCTTGGGACTGGTTGTAGAAATGTGAATTGCAGAGACTTTGCAAATAACTTGTTAAGATTGAAAATACATTTACTCTTCATCCTGATGCTACCACTCCTGAGATACCATATGCATTCTACCCCATACAAAGTCAATTGTAAGGCTATACTGTGTAAGCAAGGACATTATTATAACATAATAATAATGTTTATAACAAGAGGAAACAACTAATAAGCGATACTCAAGGCAGCCTCAGGCTCTGCCTGCACCAGTGACTGGTGTGTCACTTGGGCAGGCTGCTTCCAGGTCAGTGAAGAAAATATTTGGAAGCTCCACAAATACATAAAAAACCATGACCAGTATCCTTTAGAAGAATGTTCTGTCTTTATATCAGATGAGAAGAGGATGATACTTGTCTGGAAGCAGCAGGCAAGACCTGGGAATGGACCCGTGATCTGGGATTACCGTGTTGTTTTGCTTCACTTTTCAAGGGGAGGACAGAGCTTCATTTATGATATTACTACTGTGTTGCCATTTCCTTGCCCCTTTGACACATATGTAGAAGATGCCTTTAGGTCTGATGATGACATTCATCCACAGTTTAGGAGGAAACTTAGAGTGATCCATGCTGATTGCTATTTGAGGAACTTTGCTTCTGTCTGGTCTCACACGAACGACTCCAGAGGGAATTGGTGGGAGCCTCCCCAACCTTATCCCTGCATTGAAACGAGATTGCAAAATGAACCTGGGTGATTTCCTGAAGTTGCATGGGGAGCTGTCTACACACTACCTGAATTTGCAAATTGGTTTGACAGGAAATGCTACTGATCAGGATGTAGAACTGTGAATGCCGGGACCTGTCATGTAGGACAGCAAACATGGTACAGTTGGCTTGGAGTTACATTTTTCACTTTTAGTTTAGTGGAGTGGAAACATGGATGAACACAAATACGAATGAACTAAGTCTTTTTTTTTTGGTACCAGGGGTCGAACTCGGGACCTTGTGCTTGTAAGGCAAGCGGCAGAACCACTGAGCCAAATCTCCGGCCTGAACTAAATCTTTTTTGGGCTGGGGGTAGAATGCATGTTTAGCGTGTGTGAGGCCCTGGGTTCCATCCCAGCATCACAAATATTTGGTGTATTAAGTGGAAATTTGCCATGGTATCTGATTGCAGCTGTACCACTCCTTTTTTAAGGCATGTGATGGCTGGTGCCAGTCCTTGCTGTGTGCAGAAGTATCTCTTCTGCATACATTTTGGCCTCTAGCTTCCCTGTAAGTCCCTTGTGGGCAAGGATGAGTTTCATGGATATGCGAACCTTGGGTGTGCCCATAAAAGATACTCATAAAATGTTTCTAGAGACAGCACTGCTGCTTGGAAAGGGATTATATTGTGAGCTGAATCAGCAATAAGTATTAGTCTTTTTGGACTACAATGTTAACAATTGCATTTTTTTCAGCTGAGTGATATTTGGCCTATTTACAAATGATTTTTTTAAGAAAATAAGATTTAAAATTTATTGTATTGAAGGTTTTTGGTCATTCTTCATGATCCAAAATACCTAAGAATATCTCAATCATGTATGAGAACCATCTATGTGCTTTTAAAAAGTGTGCTGTAAAACATACTTGTTATGTCTGTCTTCTTGGAAAATTGCCTTTAATTATACAATTCCAAATAAAAGATATTTGGCATTAAAGAAAAAAAAAAGATACCCGAGGTATAACTTTTGGCAATCATCCTGCCTCGGCCTTCTGAGTGCTGGGATTACAAGAATGTGCTACCACACTCTGCTCAAGAACACTTTAAAATACAGAATTTGATGAAGATTTTTTTACAACAGGACACACAAAGCACTAAACATAATAAGAAAAAATGTGTGATTACAATTAAGAAATTTTAAGCATATGCCTGTCATTTGTATTTGGGGGCTTTTATCCTAGAAAAAATAATAGTTTCACCCTAAAACCTGTACATAAATGTTCATAGTAGTTTATAGATATTAATCGTAATAGCCAAAAGTGAAATCAGGCCAAATGTCCTTCAACAATTGATTAAGCCACTGTGGTACACCCATACCATGGAAATCTACTCAGCAATAAAAAGAAAAAACTTTTTTTTTCTGTGCTGGAGATTAAAACTGGGGTCTTGTGCATGCTAGTTAAGCACTCTATCACTTAGCTACACCCCTAGACCATAAAAAGAACTATTGATATACACAACTTGATGGATGCTGGCGGAATTAATATGGAATGGGAGAAAAAACGCCAATCTCAAAAGGGTACATACTATATGAATTCATTTATATAGCATTTTTGAAAAGTAAAATTTTAAAGATGAAGAGTAAATTAGTGGTTGTCAGAGGGGTAGAGAGTAGGAGAGGGACAAAAGGAGATGGCTGCACCTCTAAAAAGGTGCCACAAAGATGATGGAACTTGTGACAAGTAAGCTTGATTATGTCAGTTAGATTGGCTTAGGAGCCACTCTGTGTATTGCTGCAGCACATTTCTGGGTGTGCCTGGTTAAGTCAAGGAAGCATGACCTTGAGTATTGTATCTTATCTCTGGAACCTTCCTCTCTGGCACTATTCCTCTGCTCTACTGTGAACTTCCATAAGCATCTTTGTTCCACCAAGCCCTGTGTCATGATGTTTCTGCCTTGGAACCAGCTGACTGTGAACTCGTTTCCTTGAAACCATGAGCCAAAATAAATTTTTCCTCCTTTAAGTTGTAGGTATCAGGTATTATGTCCCAGCAACAGTGTTTGAGTAATTCAGAAGTATTTTGAGTCTTGGCTGTTTTAATGACAGTATGGTCACAGGGATCTATTTTACATGTGATAAAGTTGCATTGAACTGAGTACCATACACACACACACACCCCTGGGCGCATCAAACTGATGTGATTCCATATCAGTTTGACTTGTGTATTAGTCACTTTCCTTTTGCTGGAACAGAATACCAAATGCTTGCAATTTAGAGGAAGGGAGGTTTAATTTAGCTCATGGTTTCAGAGGGTTCAATCTATGTAAGGCTGGCTGGCTTCAAGGCAGAGAAAGTACAGCGGAAGGAAAGTCAGGCAGGAGAAAGCTGCTCACCCATGGCAGCCAGGAAGCAGAGAAGGGAGAAGGGAGGTACAAAAATGTACCCTTCCGGGTGATGCCCCCAGTGATCTACCTCTTTCAAGCCCCACCTCCTAAAAGTACATTCAGTTATTAAATCATCAGTGGATTAGTCCACTGATTAGTATAATGCCCCCATAAATCAATCACTTTCTAAAAGCCTCACCATTTTCAAATGGAAAAAAAAAAAAAGGATGGAGAGCAAATGGCACCATAAGAGTGTAAATAATTTGGGGATTGATTTTCCAAGTTGTGAGAGGAGTAGGAATAAAACATTAATAAACATTTTAAATTATTTTTTTAGGTATAAACTACCTGGTATAGAGGATGATTTCTTTTGTTCATCTGTTTAGGTGAACATTGTCTAGAATCAATTGCAATATAAATTAATTAGTTTTTGTTGGTTATTTTTTTTGCTACTTGAGGTCAAACTTGGGTCCTTGCACTTGTGAGGCAGGCAGCAGCACCACTGAGCTAAATCCCTGGCCCTTGTTGGTAATATTTTTATTAGTTCGTTATTACATAAGCCAGTGTATTCTATACTCATCCATCTCACCAAGATAGTGCACTAGATCTGTTGATATCCCTATGACTAATTTTTTCTCAAATTCCTTTTTTCGTAAAATTGATGTGTAATAAACATACCATACGTAATATTACTTCTTTAAAGAGTAAAATTCACTGGATTTGGTATATGTATATGGTTGTACAACTGTTAGTATCTAATTTTGAACTATTTTTATCATCTTAAAGTAAAACTCTGTACTCATTAGCAGTCACTTACCCAGACCTTTTTTCTTCCAGTCCCTGGCAACCTCTAATCTACTTTGTGATTTTATGGATTTTTCCCATTCTGAACTTTTCATATAAATAAATCACACAGTACATGATGTACAGAGTAAGAATGATTTAAAACATGCAAGCTAGCAGCAGTATGTGGGCCACGTGTATTTAATCTAGACTCAAAGAAATTGTAAAATTATTAATGAGTCTGTAGAGGACATTTGAACACTGATTACAAACTTGAAATTAGGGAGTTAAGTGAATGAATTAGATGGTGAGTATCTTTTCAAAAAATCTTTCAAAGATGCATACTGAAATATTTTCTTATGAAATATTTTGTTGTCTGGGACTTCTTCCAAAATAGCTTAGGGTAGGAGGTAGAGTCCATGGATACAGATAAAATGAATTTGTCTGTGTGAGAATGATGGTTTGAAGCTGGATGTTGGTTACATTACTAAACTAGGCCTGTTTTGCCCACCATGCATACTATGGCAATCGCTGAAACACGTTTTGCAAAACATAAAATAATTTTTTCCCTGGTAGCTATATGTGGAGATGGGAAAACAAGTCTCAATTCTGCCTAATCGTGGATAGATGGTTTGGGCATGAATAATCAAACTTCACCAGCTGTTAACATCATGTACCCACGTGTCAGAGTATCTCTAAAATTGGTGATTTTTCAACTAAAATCAACTAAATAAGAACAGGTAAAGCTAAGTCTAAAAGGTTTATCCAGGTTTTCTCTTGGTTTCAAGTACGGGAAATCCATTACACTTTTTTCTCTTTTGTGTATTTGAAATTTTGGTGTAACGCAAAGGTTTTTAAAAATCTGACAAGTAGCTGTCTGTCTTCTTTAGATGGACTTCTAATTTTTAAGTTCTCAGTGGTATCACTTATGAAATTTCTAACTGGCTTGTTTGTCGAGTGGATTCTCTTCCTTAATGAAAGTATTCTCAGTCTATTTCTATGTCCTCAACAATTGGTGTCTTACTATAATACAAGTATTTCTAAAAATCAGAATCTCTTGTTCTGGGTAAGATTTAATACATTTAATTTTGAGATTGCCTTATTGGTATTTAATTTTAGTCAGAATTCTTTTCTCTACAGTTTTGATGTGTGAGAGATTTGCCTTAACAAAGCTTACAGGTCCTACCAGCAACATTTGAAAGGCACAGCTTTCAAAAATTGTGCACCTAAATTTCATTGTCAAGACACCTAAATTTTGTGCTTTGTTTTCCCCCATGAAGCTTATTGGTACATTTAAAACAAACAGTGCAATTACATTTATCATTGGGATCTTGTACCTTTACATGATATGTCTTGGTTCTTATTTTTACCCTGTACCCCTGCCCTCCCTTCACCCCCTTCACCCTTCCCTATAAATTTTGTGCTTTTATTCTTTTTTGGGAGAGGGGGTACTGGGGATTGAACTCGGGTCCTTGAGCTTGCGAGGCAGGCAGCAGAACCACTGAGCTAAATCCCTGGCCCAAATTTTGTGCTTTTAAAAGATCTTTTTTTTGGAAGTGCAGCCTGGTGCAACCACTATGGAAGTCAATATGGAGATAACTCACAGAATTAGTATTAGAGGTTCCATTTGACCCAGCCATCCCTCTGTTGGGTATCTTCCCAAAAGAATTAAAAGAATCATACCACAGTGATATATGCACACCCATGTTTATAGCAGCACAGTTTGTAATAGCTAAAACTTGGAAACAGCCCATCTGCCCATCAGTTGGAAACTGGATAAAGAAGATGTGGTTTTTCTATAAAATGGAACACTACTCAGCCATAAAGAATGAGAAAGTAGATTTATTCATAGGTAAATGGGTACATTTTGAGGATATACTCCTAAGTGAAATAAGTCACACATGTGTAAATACCGAATAGTTTCTCTGATGTGAAAAACTAAAATAGTACTCAAGATCCTAATGGGATAATTAGCAATGTGAAATAGGAAGAAAACAATTAAAGGTGTAGGGACAGTGAGAAGAGTAGGGGAAGGGGAATAAGGGAAAGGGAAAAAATATGAGAAAATGTAAAAATGGAATTAAAGTGTTTGTAGGTGGGAAGGGGAGGAGGGGGTGAAGGGAGGGTGGGGACAAGGGGAAAAAATGAGAACCAAGACCTGGCATGTAAAGGTACAAGATCCCAGTAATGAATGTAACTGTACTGTCTACCTAGAATGTACCAATAAATTCAATTTAAATTTAAAAAACAAGAAAGTTCATGGATATGGACAAAAAATGAGATACGTTTATAAAATAAAAATTTAAAAAACAAAAACAAAACAAAAAAAGATTGTTTTTTTTCTCTGTAATTTTCTAAAAAACTATTTCTTGTGGATACTATTTGTTACTCACTGAACATTATTTTGAAATTTATAAACAGAGGTAGGTATGTGCCTATGTTTATGAATTAGAGTTTTTAAAATATTTAAGTATAGTGGAGTTAACATGACTTATCGTAACACACATTTAGTTGTTTTGGAGTTTGTGTTCTTGAGTGGTTCATACGAATCTTTAAAATTTTGTTTGGTTTTGCAACTTATATATTAATTAGTGTACATTTATGATTGTAAACTACTCTCCTAGGACCCCCTCCCTGCAAAAAGAGGTTAATTCTGGAGTGTGTGCAGACAAACATTTTGGAGGCAGTTTTCTAATGTTTCATTCCACATTAAGGCCACAAAGTTAGAGGAATTCACTCATGTTTGATCTAGCAAGAATTGGACTCCTAGGCACATCCCAAATAATACTAGTAAGGCCGTGTTGTGTTGTAATACGTGATTTGTCTGTTACATAAAGGACTTATTGTTACAGCTTTTAAAATTCTAAAATCTGCAGGTACAAACAAAAACATTTCAATATAACATTTCAATATCTTTAATAGGCTTCCTTTGATTCTGGGTCTAAAGTGTCCACATCTATTAAAGTATGAGAAACATGACATTTAAGTTAAATTTTTCCACCTTGAATTTTTCCACACTATCATTTTTTTCTTCTCTATATAATATGTTAGACTCTAATTAAATATTTTAACTTTTACTATTGAGTTGTATTATTTCTATTTGTTCTATTTCTATTAAGTGACCCCATGTTTCTTTTTAGTCAGCACATACTTGTGATGCGTAATCATTACATGGAGAATTTGTACATACACATATTGTATCTTAGTCATTTTTACTCCCCCTGTGCAGTACATATACTAAAATTTTTACTTCCCCTTTCTGTCTCCCAACCCAGATTCCCATCTTCAGAAAGTCTATCTCCTTATTTTCTGTCTTTTATTTTGCTCTTGAAATTATTTATGTTTTGGGTTTCTCATATAAGAGAAACCATGTGAAATTTGACTTTCTGTGTCTAATTTATTTCGCTTAGCATTATGGATAATGACCTCCATGTTCCCTAAAGGACAGTATCACCTTTCTGTTTTCTTAATATTGATTCGTTTGTTCATTCTGAATCTTAACATTTTTGTTAGAAGTAAGAGAAAATGACTCTTTCCCCCCTTCTCACTGCTTCTTTCAAAATAGGTAGGCCGTAGTTCTCTAGGGAATTTTCTCAAGGCAAAAGTTTAAAAACAAGGATGGTATATCCTCTGCTTGCATTTTGGTCTTTTAGACGAAGGTCACTTGGTTGGCAGTGCTTGTCTCTTAGGAATGCTTTTCTTTCCTAGCGCCTTAAAAATCACAGAAATAGGTTTCAGTTGATGTAGAATGCATTGTTCCCTTTGAAATATCTTTTTTGTTGATTTATAGTAGGAAAACTACCACATTAGGCCTAATAGCGTATGGAATTTTTACAGGAAATATCAGAAGTAATCCACATTCTTAAAATGTTTCTTAAAATGCTTGCATTTTTAACAGATGTTGTTAACTGGTATTTAAGAATTGGGTGGATAGTTGCTAATGACACCTCTGGTCCTGTCCACATCTTCTAATTTTACATAATGACTTTGGTGACTGTTTTAAGATAAACTGAATTTTTAAGTATGCCAAGCCACTTCTCCTTCCCTCCTCTTTTCTGTATTCTTTCTTTCTTCTTAAAATAAAAAAAAAAATGTGAACTCAGGTGCAGTGCCTGCCTGGCAAGCACAAGGTCCTGAGTTTGATCCCTAGTACAAAACAAAACAAAACACCCAAAAAACAAAAAACACCCACAGTATGAAAACATTAAAATTCTACAATAAGACTTACCCAAAACTCTTACTATATGAAACAACTACTTTGATTTTTTTACCTATTCCTGTATTTGTTTTCAGGTATAGATGTTTTATAATTAAAATTTACAGAAAATGCATAACTCTTGACATTAAAAAATAAGTTCTTGGACTATTAAAAAATATGATGTGGGAATAGGAAAGAGAGGATGAATTTTAGGGATTTGACTATATTAGGTCTAAATGGTTTGTCTAGTTACAAGAAAAAAGTTGTTCAAATTATTTAAAAATGAGAATTTTAAGATACCTGAAATTTCCCCTATCATTTTCCCTTTGGGGTTTTTAATCTTTTTGGATAGAGCTAGTTAAGTAATGACTAGTACAATTTTGCCTTTTTTTATGCTGTAATAAAAAGAATGGGATATACATGGGAAAGATCATACTTGAATTTCTTTTCCATCAGTCACTGAGTCTGTGATCAGGATCATACACTTTACCTTTATGAGGTTTAAAATTGTTAAATCATAGAATACTTTAAGGATTAAATTGAAAATCATGCAGTTGTCCATATCTATATAACATGGAAACTAACATTGGTAACTTTTAATTTTTTAAATTGCATTTTCTGTGACCCTGGCTATTATTAATATTGTCAGTGTCTGTATAAATTTTGGTGGTTTGACATAATGGGTGGGTTATTTATGACTCCAAGGTCTTCTGAGGAAACCAGGCTTCTAGAGTGCTTGTCTGAGGTCACTTGCTGGTGAGTGACAAAGCAGTGCTGATGCACTTTAATCTCTATTTGCATGTCTTTTTTGATAGATTACACCATAGCCATTTGCAGAATGTTGAAGGGAGAAGTAAAAATGATCAGCATGCGACACATATATGTACCAGTTCTGTGAGATAATGTAATTTTGTATAGCAAATATTTCACAACAACCAGAAGGAAAGGATTTTGAGTTTTCACAATAAATGACGTTTGAGAAGATAGGTATATTTAATTTGATTTAAACATTATACAGTATATACATGTACTGAAATAGTACGTGGTAAGTATTCCATTAATATGTACAATTTTTGTTTTTATGTATCAGTTAAAAGTAAATAAAAATGTAAACTACTCTCCTAAGACCCCCTCCCCCCAAAAAGAGGTTAATTCTGGAGTGTGTGCAGAAAAACATTTTGGGGACAGTTTTCTAATGTTTCATTCCACATTAAGGCCACAGAGAGGAATTCACTCATGTTTGATCTAGCAAGAATTGGACTTCTAGGCACATCCCAAATAATACTAGTAAGGCCGTGTTGTGTTGTAATATGTATGTATTGCCAAGGAATTGAGCATAAGTAGGTCTTACAGGATGAGTAGAGGTTTTTCAGTAACAATAACAGCCTTCCAGGCCCAGAAAACTGTATATGTCAGGCACAAAATATGCAGTGTAATGCTATTCAGAGGATGGAAAGTAACTGTATAGAGTGTGGATGGCATAAGGAAGCGGGGTGGAGAGTGAGCTCTGAGCCACTGTACTAGAACGAAGTTTGAATTTTTTAAGAGTGCGGCATTTTTATTTCTATTCCAGAAAAATGTTGAGAAAGTTATATAATGAGCAAAACCAGAAAGAATAGCAGAGCTAGTCAGCATGAACTAATCATTTTTAAAACACAGAAAAGACACTCAAACATTTCCTTTCTGAAATTGGTTCATTTTTAGAAAAGTGAGCAGTGCCTACTCTGGTTTAGGTAGTTGGCAAATGCTTTGAAGGAGAATTAATTCTGCCATCCACATCAGAAATGTATTTTCAGTAAATAATTTGTTTGGTGATGCACCTGAACCATTGAGCATGACTCATCTCACAAACTGGTAAAATCCATTATTCTCTCAACCCTTGAGGCTCCCTTAGGTTCTAATATTCACTACTGACTTGGGTAAAGGTAGCTCTGCAGAGATAAATTTGTACAAGGCACAGAAAAGTTCATAAATGTTTACAAAGTAGATGTGTAAATGTTATGTGTTTACATATGAATATTTCTCTCTAAAAAGTAGGATAGTGATAGATGCTGGCAAGGGATCAGGCAAAAAACACCCAAGCAGAAGAGTTGAAAGCATGGCACTCATGCTGTTCTTATTATCTTATTTTCTCATTATTTCCTGACCTTCGTCTTTACTGTAAGTACTAGATGAGGAGTCAGGATTCTATACCCAGCCTTATCACTTCCTATACTTCTGTCTCATCTCAGACAAGTCCCTTTATTTCCTAGCCTGTAGTCTCTTGATCTCTCAAATGAAAGGATTGTCACATAGGGCTCCACTGGATCCAGCAGAGCTGCTTCAAGAGCTTCTGTGGAAGATGAAGGGAGGCCTTTGGCCAACTTTCCCCTTCAAACAGCAGCTTTGCCTTTTATTTGTAAGGTTGAGGCTGTTATGAGAGTTTTTTTGACCAAAGATCCTGTCACTTTTAAAAGTTTGGAAGTCACTGAACTAGATGTTTCATACAGCCTACCTGGCTCAGAAACAATTTGCACATCTGTACAGTGGAGATAACAGTACTTCCTTCGCTTAGGTTTCCAGGGTGAACAAGGAATTCCATGTAGAACAGAGCATATCGAACAGAGGATGCATTCCATGTGTGAGCCATTAATCGCTCTCTTTTCAACATGTCCCATACCATTAAGTTTTTCAGTTCTTAAAACTCTTATACTTTGAGTATGAAATGATAGCCTGCAAATTGCCTAATCCCATATGCTTTATGCCAACACTATATAAATATCTTAAACTTTAATTCATGAATTTTTAATGTATTTTATTTCTACTTTTTGTAATTTTTTTTCTTACAACTAAGTCTTTCTTATTCTATATCAAATTTTTAAAACAGTTGTGGTAGTGCGTTTATGAGAGTTAACTTGTCAGTGTGTTCTAGGCTTGCCAGTTTGTGGGAAAGTGACATCAGCGTTCACTCTTTGACCCTGCCCTCTGCAACCTGCCTGGAACTGCTGTTGATACTGTCAAGGAGTAACGCCATGCTGCCTCCTTCCCTTCGCCAAATGAATTCCTTTCAGGTAAGTAATGGCTCCATTTGTACAGTGTGCTTTCTCAGTTTTACTTTAACTCTTTTTAATAAGTCCTGTTTTTCACAAGAGGTAGATAGCCCACGGAAACACATGCTTCCAATGGTAGTAGTAATAAGAATGCATGCATTGCACTGTCTCTTCAAGTAAGTGAACACGTGGAGGCTCAGAACTGAGTAGAAGAGGCAGAATCCATAGCTGTCTAACTCCAGGGCTTGATCTCTCATCCTCCATCTTTCTTGCCTATGAGGGAAATATCAAGAAGTTCTAGCAAAAATACTCATAAATACCACTTCTTTCCTCCTGGTTTTGCCTTAGGATGGGGATGTTCAGCTATTAGTAATGGCTTTGCTACTGTTATCTTGAAGTTGTATTGCCAGTCTTATCTTCAACATGGCTAATGTGCTTCCGGCTTCCAGCTCTATTTCTCTGTCACTTCTCAGCCCTTCTCTCAGTGCTCTCCACCCTAGATGTTTAATTGTTACTCCTTGTACAACTCAGTGCTGCTGCTATAAACTGACCAAGAAGTAGATTTCTCTCTCTGTTGGGACAATTAATTGTTGCATATGGTAGCAAATGAGAATTAAGATGTTAATTAATGCCTTGAGTTGTGGCCCTATAGCTACTGAAAACAATCAAACACTTATATGACTTATGACAATGGAAAAATAAGTACTTAGATTCTAGAGGGAAGATCATATGCATACCTGAGTAATTAGGAAACGGGCTATTTCTGCGTTTGGAGGGTTGCTGGTGTATCTTAAGATAATTTCAGGAGCAGTGTATATCACTCAGTGCATCTCTATTACGTGATAAAAAACATATTTTCTTATAAATTGTATCAGAAAATTAAGAAACAGCTGCTCCAATTGCATCTATCTATATATTCTTATGGAAATCTGTTATATTGTCTTTGTGATTTGCTTCTTCTGAGCCTTGGGCACTGATGCAATATTTGTCTTTGGCCATAGTGTTTATGTTTGTATTTGTTGTTACCCAGTCAACTTTAACCTAGACTCTCAAAGGGGCCATAAAGAACACCTCATTTGTAGGAGAGGAAACTGAGTTCCAAAGAGCTGGAGTGTGTTGACCTGGGAACACCTTGTGGGGTAGAGACGAAACTGGTCTCACCAGGCCTGAATCAGGGTTGTTCTACCTGCAGTGATGCTGAAGAAGTAGAAAGTGTTAGAATATGGGAGGGGCGCGCTGTTTATACTGGGTATGTCTACGCACACCTTTATTTTGCAATAATGTATAGTAGTTTATTTGTATACTGCCTTGAACTATAAATGATTAAAAATTCTGTAATAAAATACATTAAATAAATACATACATTAAATATATTAAATTCATGAATTAAAGTTTAATTAATTGCTCAGTGGTTTAACATTGAACAACATAAAAGATTATATGTAAACACATGCTTTTATGGAATGGGATATAATAAACTTAGCAGTGTTATTTTGGGGGAGGGTAGCTGGATGACTTTTTTATTTCCCTCCCTCTCTCATATAGTGCTTCAAATTTTTACACTATCAGTGAGTGAAGAGCAAGAGAAATGACTCTGACTTCTAGGATTTTGTGATATATTGGGGGAGAGAGAACAGTCTTGCATTTGTAACATAAATCAAGAATAATTTTATTGCATAGTAACCTCAACATAAATCTTAAAATGACTAAAGGTAAAAGAGAAATCTAAAGCAAGTGTCAGAGATTTGAAAGGAGGACCAATCTGTATTTCTTCTCCAGGAGACGGAGGAGGTCTTGCTCTGTTTAAGGATATCATCTTGGTCCCATGTAACAAGATACATGAAAGTCTATCCTGCTGTTGGTAGCATTAGTATGTTCTCATCGTTTTTAATCAAAGGACTTCAGAGTCATCTGGGTTTTAATTGCTTAATGTCCCTCTCTCCATGATTACATTCCATCTGGTTTCAGTCTCTTTGCTAAATGTTATTGTCAGGAGCGCATACACTTACCTGACTTCAAAGGTAAAGAGAAACTTGACAGAATTCTATGAATAGTGTCTGCTAAAGTTTTATCCCTGCCATTACCTCTGGAAAGATGTATTTTCTTACCAGAAACATTCCAGGAATTGGCTCCTCTGTGTAGATCTTCACTTCAGGTAAAGGATAAGTAAAAATGTGGAAGGTGTCTGTCAGGCTTAGAAGGAGATACTCTGCCTTATCATCTTTGTAACACATACTTAATCATTTATTATAATTGTAGGGAGTGGGCCCAATAAGTTTGTGTATATTTGACATTTCTTTTTAATTGGAGACTTGCTTTCATGCATATATTTTTAAAAAGCTACTTTGGCAGGAACTGTAAAATAGTAGAATGATACTTGTTACGGATACCATCTTTACATTTCCAGTTCTCTCACTTTCCAGTCACTGTAAGCAGCACTTCTTTTTCTGTAAAACTATTATTTTAGTATTCAGATAACGATTGAATTATCACTGCCAAATCCCAGAAGGGTTTATCTTATTAATGAGAGTTATTAACATATATGAAATTCTGCCTTCTTAAATTACACTGTAACGTTTCTCTGAGGCCAATAGGGATGTCTTTTGATGGCAGTGTCATAATTTTAGCTTCCATTCTGTTACAGTACCATAATATCCCTAGTGTGATTTTGAGCAAACAATGTAGAATGTATCTGAGAATCACTGACATTTTGCTAAGCACATAGTTACTATGGTTGTATGGCCCCAAGAACAGGAATGGATTTAATCATTCCTTATGTCACTCCCTACTTGAAATTCTGCTGTGGCCTTCTATTGCAATGAAAATAAAATACAGACGCCTTACCTTCTCCTGTAAGGTTGGGCAACATCTGCCCTGCCTCTCCTTCTGATCTCATCTCTTGCACTTTCCCTGTCTTATTCAGCTTGCTCCAGTCACCCTGACTTGCCGTATTTCTCCCTCCAAACTGGAACCTGGCTCTAGCCTTTACTTTGTGCACTAGGTCTTGCCATGCCTGCTTCCTCCTTGTCTTTTAGGTCTCTCAGCTCGGGTATCACTACCCCTCAAAGACCTAATTTGACTCCCTCACTAAGTTCCTTTCTCCCCATCACTATTACTTTACAATCTCATCTTGGTTTTTTGCATATTTCACTATTTGAAATGATTATATTTATTTATTCATTTGTCATTTTCCTCTACTAAAGTGTATGTTGAGTGAAAAGGGGAATGTCTGTTTTTGTTCAGTATTGTATCACCTGAACTTGGTGTCTGGAAGTGGTTCATAAGTACTGGATTGGTAGAAGGATGCACAAGTAAAATGCAAATTGGCATGGCCACACGATACTCTAGATATCTAAAAGACTGAGTTAGAAGGAAGCTGAGCCATGAATACTAAAAATTCAGGGGCAGAAGCAACAACCTTTGTTCTGCTGGGACAGGGCTGGACTCAAAGTAAAGTATGGATTTGATATTTGTCAATAAATTTGAGCAGAGATGTATATATGAATTGAAATTTCAACCTAGATCTTTGTATGAATAAGAATAGAAGAAGAGGGCTGGGGATTTAGCTCAGTGGTTCCACCACCTGGCTCGCAAGCACAAGGACCTGAGTTTGATCCCTGGTACCAAAAAAAAAAAAAAAGAATTGAAGAGTTTAACCCTTTGAAAGAGTTGGCAAGATTCATACCAGTAGAGTGACCAATATACATCCCCGGGCTCCTGGTGGTTATTATAGACTACAATAGGGATAACAGGAATGACACCAGAAACTGAGGTTTAGGATTTTAGAGAGCGCTAGTGTAGTAGGCAACTTGAAACCTGCAGCTGTAATTATTGCTGCTAGTTTATTCCACTCTGCATGTTTCAGGACAATGGGGTGAAGTGGCACAAGGCCATTTCCATCTCTGTGTTGATGGGCAGTGCTAGCTCCTACTGAAGTTCTGTGATTATAGCTTTAAATCTTATAGGTCTGGACATCATAACTAGAAAGTGGAGGAACATGAGGTACAAAGCTTGACATCAGAGCTCCCCATTCTTAACCACTTCATAATGTTTCCTCTTTTCTTAAGTTTGGTTAACTATATTTTTTAAATGACAAAACTCTTCAGGGCCATCCATGTGCTTAAAAGGCAGTGTGAACCTAGTACTTGAGAAATATAGGAAATATTAATTGCCAGGTATTGGTACCTGGGATACATTTTTTGTTTTGTTTTGTTTTTTAAGACAAGGTCTTCCCATGTAGTTTAGGCTGGCCTTAAAGTCACTATGTAGCCCAGGCTGGTCTCGAATTTGTGGCGATCCTCCTGCCTCAGCCTCCTGAGTGCTGGGATTATAAGCATGCACCACCACTCCTGACTACAGGGATACTTTTTCTAGTGGCATATTATGGGCTTAATATTCTGCAGAACAGAATGTCTCTCAGGATTTGGATGACCAAGGCAAAATATTCTTCTACTCATTCTTGGTGGCAGTTTTTCTCATTTCCACAGACCCATTGTCAGAAGGACACCATTTTTTCCTTTAGTGACTTGATGGTTCTCCTTCTGGTCAGGACTACATTGGTCAAGTTGGAAAAGTAGGAAGGAGATCTGCCTTTTGACATTCTTTGGTGCACACTGAATCAGGCCAGAATCCTGAAGGCCCCTGGCTGAGCTTTACTTTCCCACCCTGCACCTGTCCCCAGTCAATTTCATTTGGGCCGTATCTGCCCTAAACACTACCCAGGTAGTAACTTGGCAGTTCTGCTAAGCAATTGAGACCTCTGGCTAAACTCTACCTCCCTCCTAATTTATAGCTTGCCTCCCACTGAGAATGCTCCGGATGACTCCTTGGTGGAAGCTGAGAGACATGGTCAGGATAGTCTGTGGCCCCAGTGCAAGGGCTGAGGAAACCTTTCTGTTCTTTCTCAGGCCTTGACTTATGAACTCCAGCTTCACCTAGCTGGTCCAGGCCGCCCAAACTGTGTGGATGGAATTTTCAAGGACATGGAGCCCCAGAATTGAAGCTTTTTCTTTTCTCTCGAGGTGAATTGTTTATATAACTCTGTACACATTGTGCTGTATTTTAAATCAAGGTATAGATCTTATGATTCAGTTATTTGTTCTACCTCAAGAGAGCTACATCAGAAAAAAATGCCAAATGGTCCTCTTTGTCTCTCATGGGTCCTGTGCATCTTCTTTATACTATCTGGCAGCCACATTTCTCTTTTTAGTTAATGTCCTATTTAGAGAACCACAATACTTAAGCATGGGAGTGGCATAACATTCTCAAGCACTGTGGTTCTGTCAAATTTCCCTTTGTTGAATTGTAGATTTATGTATACAGTGTGTGATTGATTGAAAGATATGGTGGATACTTTTAAATTTTTTGTTACAGTTAAAATTTTATTATTATTCTAAAAAATTATTATACTGAAAGAAATGTTAACTTTAATCCCCTCAAAATACTCCCCCTCCACCAAACTTATAATTCTTGCCATTTTACATAGCAATTTTAGAAGTTCTTTTTCCTGAATATCTTTAGCTACACTTTCATGGCTGCCTTGGTGTCCTGAATCAGTTCAGAATGTTTACCTTTCATAGTCAGCTTTACTTTGGTGAAGAGCCAGAAGTCACAAGGTGCCAGATGCAGTAAATAAGTGAATAAGGACATGCTGTGATGTTTTTAAAAAGCCTACCTTTTTGTTGCATGACCCTTGGCAGAGTATTTACTGTATTTCTGGTCACACCTCATAAAGACACTCACTAAGAGGACTTCTGGAACTGCTTTGGAAAGTAGCAAGAACAATTCCATAAATGTGTTCGAAGGAAGAGAGTATTTTGAGAGGGGTTAATGGCAATGTGTCTTCTACTGTAATAATTTTTAAAACGTTCATTGCATGTTTTCAATCACCCTTGTATGCTGGGTGGTGTAATAATATAGTGAAAATGTGTACAAAAGAAACAAGTGTTATGGACTTCTCTTTTGCCGCTAGAGAGTTAGGGGTGGTCAGAAACTACACACTGTCCCATGTGGAAGGTGAAGCAGCTGGAGTGTTTTGATTGGACCCTGCTGTACTATTCTTGACCACGAAACTGATGAAGCTACTTACGTGTAGCTGATTTTCATTTAATTCCATTTATCCCATAATGTAAAAATCATGCGTTCGACTCAGTTATTTAATGTTACTTTTCCTCTATTAATATTTGTATTAAGAGAAGAAAACAAAAGAAGGCATGAAAATCTGGTTTAGTCATTTTGCCACCTGACATCTCAGGTGAAAAAAATCTTTGATGATACTGAAGTTTGAAGTAATGGTCTAAACTTATTTTTAAAAGATGTATAATAGCTAGATAGAGGTTTGGGATTTATGGATAAGTAGCAAAAATGGGCTAAAGAAAAGAGGAAGTAAAAGTCTTTTTATCCCTTTTTTATATACTTTTATATATATTATATAAATGCCTTCATCTGACCATTACATGCCATGCTCATTTTTGGGTAAATTATAGCCTGTTATTGGGTGAGAATGGCTGAAGAGGGAGCTAGGGGCAATTCCACATGTCCAGTAATCAGAGGCTGCTGCAGAAGTAATCAGGCATCAGGCAGGTAGACCTACTCAAAGATGGGCAGACATTTTCCAGAACACACTGTCTGCTCAGATGTTGTGGTCATCCACGTGAGCATCCCAAGAAGCTGAGAAGGAAGTAGTGTTGGAACCCTCAGGTCCCTGTAGGCATTATCTTCTTTCTTTCCTGCTAAGCCTTTGTCCACTGTGGGCAGAGTAATCAGGAGTTGTTTGTTAGTTTATAATATATATAATATAATATAATATATAATATAATCCAGTCTCAAAGGCAGCGATTACTCTATTTTTAGTCTCTTCTCAAAACAGATATCTGAGAATTGCCTCAGTAATTTGGGTGTGAACAATGTTGCTGTCCTCATTCCTTTTTGCCCTCCAGGACATTTTACGGATTGAGTAAATAAGCAAGGATTAGCTGAATACTTTTCTCTTTCCTGTTGTCCCCTCTTGTGTTTCCTTTCATAATGGACTCTACTGTTTTGCCATATTATAGAAAAGGCAGGAAGGACAAAGACAGGCAGAAAGCCTGAGCTAAATGGACATTTAGCTGGCCCATGGAGTTTTCCAGGTTCCTTCTTTACCCTCTGCCCTTTTGGCATTTCTGTCCCTAACAAGGTCCTGAGGTTGTAGGCAAAGCTGGCCATTATCCATTCCTCCTGTAGCATCTGATGGAGAGGTCTGATGGAGGTACCCTGGCCTTGGCCTTGTTGACATTCAGGAATGAGGTGTAGCCTACTAAGCCCATAATTATGGCTCTTGTTTTGTTTTTTCATAAATTAACTTTTTCTTCCTGATTATCAAAGAAATATGTACTTATGACAAAATGTGGTTGATTTGTCATTAGAAAAACAATATTTCTTTTTCACTTTTAGCTTAAAAAAATACAGGATCTTAAAGTTGAATCAGCTGCTCCCTAGCCCATTTCAGTTTCCTTGGCCTTCAGGGCACGGTCAGTAAAAAAGACCTGGTAGCAGGGCCCAGCTGGCTGCAGACAGCCTTTTTTACCTGGGGCATCACACCACTGTACCTCGGTAGCCATAACTCTGAAAAAGCTGCGGGGAGGACTGGAGGACCTGACATCATTACAGTTCACATTTCTGAGTGACAGCTGGGAGAGTCTGATTCAATAGCTGGAGTATGAACCCTGGAATCTACAGTGTACTAAACATCTAAAGTACTTCTGATAAAGATTACTTAAGAGCCAAACTATAAGAAATACTTTTATAATGGAATATAACTCTACCAAAGTGAAAAATGAAAAATTTACTCATTGTGACAAATTTTGTCACTAGCTCAAATAGCTTAATTATTTACCTCTTTGCCATTTCTTGACATGATCCCTGACTATTGAATCATTGTCATAAAGTTCATGTCTCTTCCCCACTTTTACCTTAATTTGTACCTTTTTACAATCAGTGCTTTCTAGAATGAAGGTACTAATTACCTCTGTAACTCATCTTTCTGCCATCCACTGTCAACATCCAGCATCTTTGTGTCTTCCCTTTTACAGCCTCTGTTGCCCTTTTCCTCTTCCTCACAGCAAGTCTGGTGTGCTGGGTCAGGTGCTTGTGCTGATACAGGACACTCAAGGTCTAGTCTTAGATCTGACCTTGTGACACTGTTGTCAGGTAACTTCTGTGGGTCCCAATTTCTTTATCTGTGCCATAAAGGAGCAGGGTTAAAAGTATAGACGTGGAGAGTTAATTTATCTAGCCCCACCTGTTTTTTATTTATTCACGCAGACTGAGTAATATAAATCTATTGTTTAAAAGAAGTAGGTCCTTACTTCTTCTGAGTGAACATCTTAAGGTGTTTAGTTGAAGAAAAACATAGATAAAGCCGGATTGTATTTGTGTAATGTGTGTTTGTGTTCCAAGAGAAGGAGTTAGTGTCACAAGACCTTGCCAACAACCACAAGGATAATGGGATTAGGATGCTGTTGGAAAATACCATCAGGCTGAAAAAAGGAAAAAAAAACTTGAAATGTCTTCCAACCAACAGCCCTCTCTGCCTCCTCCTTCTTCTTTTCCTGTGCTCCTTCCGGGCTTCCAATTTCAGTTTCATCCTTTCTTTTTGACTCTAGATACTGATCGAGAATGAAACATTTTTGGCTTAGAAATTGCCCCTTGGTTTTGTGTTTGTATTTTATTTATAAGTAACATTAATCAATGAAAGGTACAGTATCTAAAATGTGAGCATCTTACATAGCAACCAGCATAGGAAATGGACCGTAAAAAGTTAGAAGTTGCTGGGTGTGATGGCATGTGCAGGAAAATTGTCAAGAGTTCAAGTTAGAAGCTTTTTTTTTTTTTTTTTTTAGAGGCAAATTACTTCTCCAGACTTCTTCAGGCTGAGGGCATAAGCTATTACCATTCTGTCCTCTCTTCAGCCTGGATGAATGGACAGAATATGCAGATATTGGTGCCAGGAGGTTGGGTACAGTTTAGTTTCAACAGGGAAGGGAGAGGCTTCGGTGTAGAGGGAAGATTAAACAGATGAGCAGTTGTCATTGTATTTTGTCTCCTCTCCTTTCTTTGCTATGAAAAGCTCTTGTATATTCGGACACAGTGACATGGTGATTTGTGGCAGTATGAATCTTTGAATAAGGCTTTTTCCGGGATCACCAAGCCTCCTACATTGAGGGTAGGGGGTGGTGAACATACAGACGTGAGTGGCTGCTAATACTAACCAGAGGACTTTATTCTGCCCCCTACACTGGCTGTGTTCAGGCAAGTAGCTTCCTGATGATGGGTGTTATTTTCTTGAAAAGGCAGCTAAAGTTATATTTCTGCTGTTGGAAACAAAGCAGGATCAAGATTGAAATGACTGAACTCACTTTGCTTATGGAGGGAGCTGCTGTGCTGTTTTCAGGAGCCTTTCTGGCTAGGGGGGAAACAGTTTGGGAAGGACGCCAGCTTTTAAGGGAGTGATGGACTGAAGGTCAAACTGTTCTAAGCCTCAAAGGAGAACCTCTCCTAACCCCTCACCATTATGACTAATTGCTTTACTAAAATGAGCAGCTTTAGAACACAAAAGGTGTTGAGGGACTAGGCTTTAGAAATTGTGAGGATCAAGATAGACAGTGATTTTGTTTGTTTCTTTATTACTTTATTGGTACATTTTAGGTGTACAATATAATGACATTCATCACTGGAAATTTGCACCTTTAAGTATTATATCTTGGTTCTTATTTTTTTCCCCATCACCCTGCCCTCCCTTCAACCCCTCCACCCCTCCCTACTTATAAAGACATTGTTTCCATTTTTTCATTTTCTCATATTAATTCCATTCCCTTGTTTCCTATCCCATACCCCTCCCACTTCCCCTTCCCCTTTGCCCCTTTTCTTATTTCACATTATCTGTTATACCTTTTAGTCTTTATTTATATTTTCAGTTTCTCACACCAGAGAAACTATTCCATTTATACACACATGTCCCATCTACTCCACTCAACAGCAGCGCCTCAATGTGCATCCAGCCAGCCACAGATGTCTCTAATTTCTCATTCTCTGTGGCTCAGCAGTACTCCATTTATAAAAGAATAACATCTTCTCCATCCAGTCTCCAGTTGATGGGCACTTGGGCTGCCTTCAAGTTCTAGCCACCACAAACTATGCCACCATGAACATGTGTGCACATGTATCACTGTGATATGACTCCTCCAGTTCTCCTGAGAAGATACCCAGCAGGGGAATGGCTGGGTCAAATGGGACTTCCAATCCTAATTCTTTGAGGTATCTCCTTACTGATTTCCACAATGGTTGTACCAGTCTACACGGACCAGCAGTGGAGCAAGGTTCCTTTTCCCCACAGCTCGCCAGCCGTTGTTATTGATTGATTTCATGATAGCAGCCATTCTTTCTTGGGTTAGGTGGAATCTCAGTGTTGTTTTCATTTGCATCTCTTGAATGACCAGTGATGTTGAACGTTTTTTCAAATGTTTATTAGCTATTTCTACTTCTTTGTCTGAGAAATGCCTGTTCATTTCAGATGCCCATTTTTGGATTGCGTCTTTCAATTTGGGGGGGGTCTGATTTTTTTTAAGTTCTTTATATATTCTAGACAGTAGACCTTTGTCTGAGGAACAGCTGGTGAACTTTTTTTCCCATGTTGTGGGTTGTCACTTCACACTGTTGGTTTCTCTTGCTGTGCAGAAAATGTTAAGTAAGAAGAGATCCCAATTGTGGATGGTGCTAGTTCACGTAAAACTAAGGTTTTGTTCATAAACTTTTCCTGTGCCAATGTCTTCAAGACTAACCTCTTTTCCAGCCAGTTTAGTGTTTCTGTTTTAATATTTAGATCTTTGATCCATTTCAATTTTAGTTTAGTTCATGATGAGAGATAAAGGTCTAGTTTTAATCTTTGGCAGGTTGAAACCTAGTTTTTCCCGCACCATTTATTAAAGAAGCTATCTTTCCTTCAGTGAGAGTATTTGCTTCTTTGTGAAAGATGAGGTGGCTGAATGTGTCTGGAGTTGTTTTTGTATCTTCTAATAATTTTCCACTGGTCCTCAGGTCTGTTTCTTTGCCAGTACCATGTTATCTTTATCACATAGCTTTGTAGTATAGTTTCAAGTTGGGGATTATGATACCCCTTACCTTGTCTTTATTGCCTAGAATTGCTTTTGCTATTCTAGGTCTCTTTTTGTTCCAAATGAAATTTTGGATTGTTTTTTTTTAAGGTCTGTGAAGTATGCTGGTGGGATTTCATTGAACCTATATAGCAGTTTTGGAAATATGACCATTTTTACTTGGTTCTTCCTAGTCGGAAGCAAGGGATATCTTTCCATTTTCTGATATCATCTGGAATCTCTTTTTCAGAATGCTATAGCTTTCAGAGTAGAAGTCTTTTATTTCTTTCATTAGGTTGATCCCTAGGTATTTCAAGACTGTCTGTTCCAATGTTTTGAAGGGTTTTTATCATGAATGCGTGCTGGATTTTGTCGAACGCTTTCTCTGCATCTATTGAGATGATCATATGGTTTTTGTCCTTGGCTCTGTTAATATAGTGTATTACATTTATTGATTTGCATATGTTAAAAACCATCTCCGCATTCCTGGGATGAATCCAACTTGGTTAGGATGTATGATCTTCTTGATGATCTTCTGCATTGTCTTTGCCATTATCTTATTAGGGATTTTTGCATCTATGTTCATTGGTCAGACTGGCCTGTAGTTCTCTTTTTTGGTTGGGTCTTTCTCAGCTTTGGGGATCAAGGTGATGCTTGCTTCTAGGAATAAATTTGGGAATATTGCTTCCCTTTTAATTCCATTGAAGAGTTTAAACAGTAGTGGCAATAGTTTCTCTCTAAATGTCTTATAGAATTCAGCAGTGAAACCATCAGAGCCCAGGCTTTTCTTAATTGGTAAGTTTTTAATTACGTTTTCAATTTCATTGATGGATATTGGGTATAGAATTTTTAGGTCTTCATTCAACTTTCGTATTTATACATATCTAGGAATCTGTCAGTTTCTTCTGTGTTTTCCATCTTACTGGTGTATAGGTTCTCGAAGTAGATATTATTGATCCTCTGGATGTCTGCTGGGTCCCTTGTAATTTCTCCCTTTTCATTCCTAATTGCATGGATTTGGGTCTTTTCTTTCCTTTTTTCGATAAGGCTGTGGGTTTGTGAATTTTGTTTATTCTCTCCAAAAATCAAATCTTTGCTTCATTGATTTTTTTTTTTTGTATTGTTCTCTTAGTCTCCATTGCATGGATTTTTGCCCTGATTTTTCTAATTTCCTCTCTTGTATGAGCTTTGGGTTTGTCCTATTCATTTTTTTCTTGAAGCTTGAGGTTCATAATCACATTGTTTAATTGAGCTTGCTCTGTTTTCCTGAGTATTCACTGCTATGAATTTCCCTCATAAGACTGCTTTCATTGTATCCCATAGATTCCAATATGTTGTATTGACATTGTAATTTAATTGTAGAAACTGTCTGATTTCTTCTCTTAATTTCCTGTGACCCATTGTTAATTCAGAAGTAAGTTGTTCAGTTTGCACATGTTTATGAAATTATTGCAGTTTCTTTTGCTATTGATCTCCAATTTCATCACACTGTGGTCTGATAATATACAGGGGATCACTTCATTTCCTTTACACTTACTTAAACATGTTCTTTGAGTATGTGGTCTATTTGGAGAACAACCTATGTGCAGCTGCAAAGAATGTGGAATGGAACACTCTATAAACATCTGTTAAATTCACTTGTTCAAGCGTTTGACTTAGTTCTAGTATTTTGTTGTTTATTTTTTGTCTAATTGATCTATCCATTTGTGACACTGGAGTATTGCAGTCCCCCACTACTGTTGTGTTAGTGCTTATTTGATTTTTCATGTCTGTTAGTATTTGTTTTATGTAATTGGCACACTAGTGTTTTGTACATATACATTTATAATTTTCATCTCTTTTTCTTGGATTTTTCCCTTTACAGGGATGTGATGTTCTTTGTCTCTCTTAGTTAATGTTGTTTAAAATCCATTGGATCTGCAAAGAGGATAGCTACTCCTACTTTTTGGGAGGGTTCTTGTCATATGGAGTATTGTTTTCCACCCTTTAAATTTCAGTGTATGAGTTTCTTTTTGAATTGTGTGTTTCTTGTATGCAGCATTTTGTTGGATCTTGCTTCTTGACCCATTCTGCAAGTCTATTTCTTTTGAGTGATGAATTGAGACTATTAATATTGATGGTTATAACTAATAGGTATTGATTTATCTTTGTCATGACTTTTTGTTGGCTTCTCCCCCTTTGAGTTTCAGTTCTTGTCATGCCTGATGGATTCATTCTGCTGGGCCTCCTGGGGTTGTGACCCTCGCTGTCTTTTCCTAAGATATTGTTCAAATTTTTTTTGGAGTGCTGGTTTGGTATTTGTGAAGTTCCTAGGTGCTCTTTATTGTGAAAGTATGTTATTTCTCCATCAATTTTGAAAGGTAGTTTTGCAGGACACATCAGTCTGGGTTGGAGGTGGTTGTTTTCCTGTAGGGCTTGAAATACATTACTCCAAGCTCTTCTTGCCTGGTGGCTTTGTGTTGAGTAGTCTGCTGTGTTTCTGATGGGCTTTGCTGTGTATGTGATTTGTTTCTTATTTCTAACTGCCTGTAGAATTTTGTTCTTCTGTTAGAAACCCATGTGTGTGTGTGTGTGTGTGTGTGTGTGTGTGTATACCCACACAGGGTGTCTTTGTGACTTCTTCTTGCCACCTTTTTCTAGCAACTGATCACCTTGGCTCCCCAAACCATTATCGCTCTCATAGGGTTTTGGGAAAATTTGGGACAGAGCCTGGGAAATAGAGTGCAATTTTGTTGAAGTCTAAAGAGAGTACAGATTATATATAAAATGGCTAGTTGAAGTCTTGTATGCCTCACTTATCTGTATATCAAATTTTTTCCCCTGCTTGGGAAGTTTTCTGCCATTACTACTGTGAACAACTTTTTTTTTTATGTCACTATACTCTGTTTCTTCCTTGTTTCAGATTAGTCTTATATTATTCTTCTTTGCATCGTCTAGCAGCTGCTAGATTGATTTCTCGTGGTCCCTTACTATTTTTGTTTCCTATATTGGGATTCCTTCATGTTCCTCGGCTCCTCTATTTTTTTATTTTTGTCTGCTCTAGATTTATTAATCATGTATTGCACTTTGGGCACAATCTCTGTTATTATGTGAGAAATTATTTCTGATTTCATTTTTTCCAGATCCTCTTTTGTTGCCAGTTCAGGGAATGGTTGAGTATTGGATTGTTCCATCTTGTGTCCCTTTGCAATTGCCTTGGGTGCTCGGAAGTCTGGTTTTGAGACCTATTTATATGTCTTCTCATTTCATTTGATGCAGCCTGCTGTGCCTTTGTTGAGGCAACTTTTTGCCTACCTAGTGGTTTTCAATTCTCAGCAAGCCACTGAGTGGCCTTTTCTCTGCTGCTCATTAGAGCACCTATTCCTGGGTTCAGAATAGTGGCCTTCTGGATACCTGAGCTGATCTGTTTTCTGGGCAGGCATCTGGCTGGGGCCTGTGTGTAGGGATCAAGGAAACAGGATGTTACTAGAACCTCTGGTAAGTCCTAGTCTCCTGTGAGCCATGACAGCACAAGGCGAATTAATATGTAGACAGAAAATGAGACTTAGAGAAGCTGAGCTTTGGCCCGATCCATGTTACTCTGGGCAGCAAAGACCCCAAAGTCTGAGCTTGCCACACCCTTACTCAGAACATCTGCAGAGGCAATAGTAGCAAATGACTCAGAGGGGACGGTGATAATCCTAGAACAATGAAGAAGCTATGCAGATGAAAATTTGGTTTATCCCAAGATGTCTCCAGCTGGTCTAGTCTTGCCCTGGAGCATCACAGCATCATGGGACCATTGAAGTCTTAGCTGTGTCTGGAGCTGAAAATGGAGTTATGTCTCGACATGCTATTGCTGGCCTATAGACAGGAAAACTAGGCCATAATCGTGATTTAATTATGAAATGACTTTTTGCCAAAATCATGTATAATTGCTCTTGACACCTGGGCACACTTGGGATATCTAAGCATGCCTCTGGCTAGGGCCTGTCCCCCTATATAGCTGTTGTCTAGGAGGGCCTATAGCTGTTCTCTAGGAGGGCGTTTTGCTAGGGCCTTTTGCTAGACACCCTAGTCCTTGGTGTCTCAGCAGGCTTTTGGCTAGGGTCTCCATGCACTTACTGATGGTATCAGGGCCGGCCTCTGGCTGTTACTTGTGCACCTGTGCAGCTCTTTTCTGGGTGGCCCTTTGGCTTGGGCCTATATGAGCAAGCTGCTGGGGTCGGGGTCGGGCCCTGAATGAATCTGCTTGCAGCAGTGCCTGTCTGGTCCACACTGCTGCTCGCCTGGATCTGAGTACACTTCATTGATGGTATTTTATTGTCCTTTACGTCCTTGCTCTTGTAGCCTTCATATGTGATGCCAGCAAGTAAGTCCTGGAGTGGAGGTAGAAAGTCTTGTGTGCTCTTACCTTGGTTACTATGAGATCTGCAACCAGTGTAACTGTGAGGCAAGAAATAGGCAGTATAACCATCCTAGGCCTGGTTTTAGGCTCACAACAGACAGAATGTCTTTGGCTCCTGGAGAACATGATTATCCTGTTGTCATTTTTTCCTCACATGTTGACAAGAGTGTGGGAAGTATGGTCCTGCCCTATCTTAGTTTCTTTTTATAGCTGAGACACAATACCATGGGGCATAACACCAGTATTGTATTAAAGGTACATTGTTGTGGGTATATAATACCCACATTTATTCTTTAGAATATTTCTGTGGATGAATTATTAATTTTAATTTTGAGTTTTGTTATATTAAATATGAGTACTTAACAGGAAAAAATAAAAAAATACTGAATTTTTAATATTGTTTGTAAAAAAGCATAAAAATTTTTGACATTGACTGGTTTTTGGTGTATAAAGTCTAAAAAATAACAAGAGAAACATTCCTATATGAACTACAATGAAAATATAATGCAGATATTGACAACAAAAATAGTCTTAAATTATCACACGTGAAGCATTCTTCACACATGACAACACTATATTCCATACACATGTATCACTTACACAGACAGTACATGTGTTTTGCGTTCCTGGCCTTTTTGTGGAGGATCCTTGACATCTTGCTGGTCTTTCTGTTTTGTCAGGAGATTCTTATTATAGTATACAATGTATAGTTAACAGGAACATAAAATATTAGTAAAATAAAGTATTAATTTTAATATGTATTGTACATTTAGAATAAACAACATTTTCACATCAGCTGTGTACTCACAAAACCTAAAGGATTATATCAGAAATACATTTCTTTGTAAACTACAATGAAAATACCAGTAGAGTTCTACAACAAAAGTAATCTCTTCAATTGTCACACCCAAGGCAATCTTCATACATGATAACTTCATGTTCCATCCATACATCTCACAAAGACAGCACATGTGCGTAGCTTTCCTTTTCTGTGTGGCAGCCTATTCTTGTCACCTCTTTTCATGTTTTGTCAGGAACTTCCTGCTGTATTATTCAACATGCTCTTAGCAGGAAAATAAGATATCTATAAAATAAAATATCGAATATGTATTGAGTGCTTAGAATAGACATCAACATTTTCACATCAGCTATTTTCTTGCTTACAAAACCTGAAAGATAACATCAGAAATAAAAACATAAGTGAACTAAATGTAATACAAACAGAAGTCTACTACAAAAATAATCTTTGCTTCAGCTATTACACCCAAGGCGTCTCCATACATGACAACTGCCTGTTCCATGCCCAAATATCGCTTTTACTGATAGCATGTACGTTTTGTTTTCTTGTCCTTTTTTGTAAGGCACAATTGACATCTTTTTGGTTTTCCTGTTGTTGTTTCCAGTAGGTCTTTGTGGTATTGCATCTGCCTGTTCATCTGTCAGTTCAACAGTGTGCTCCATAATTTTTTCACGTAGTTCTCTGAGCAGAAACACTTTGTTCTTCCTCTGCTATACATGATCACTCATGAGTTCCACTGCCAATCCTCTAAGAAAATTTCTCCATATTTTGCACTTGTTATTTTCTTTGTAAACTATCAAACTGTTTACATCACATTTGTCAAGTAAAACACAACACTTGGCCAACACTTTGTATTCAAGCGACATCATAGTCACTGCATCTACTTCAGCTTCAGTTTTATTGTAAAAAGTTACCATCTCAGGCCTCAGTTTTGTCAAGGTTTTAGTACAGTTAGAAACAAAGGAGCTGACACACTCCCTTCCCTTCCTTTAACTATAAATGTTCCAGTACCCTAATTTTTTTTTCTCTCATTGAGTTTATTGGTACATTTTAGGTATACAGTACAGTTACATTCATCACTGAGATCTTGTACCTTTACATGAATAGGTCTTGGTTCTCATTTTTTCCCCTTGTCCCTGCCCTCCCTTCACCCCCTCCTCCCTTCCCTATTTACAAATACTTTATTTCCATTTTTTCATTTTCTCATATTTTATCTTTTCCCTTATTCCCCCTACCCTTCCCACTTTCCCTACATCTTTAGCCCTTTTTTTTCCTATTTCACATTGTCAATTATATCATTAGGATCTTATCCAGTACCCTAATTATTATCCATGCATCCGTAATCCTGAGACAGGAAGGTTATGTGAGCTACCTCCCTTCTCTCCATTCAACCATAAACACAGTCCCACTCTTATGATTATTTACGGTTAGGGTTAGACCTGATGGCTGAGTTCCAGGATCAATTTCAAATTGAAAGTATAATATGTTTTCACATCTACTAGAACATATATTTTTGAAGTTTTTTGGCATGTACTGCCTAAAGCTACAGCAGCCACAAAATGCTGCAAGATGCTCATCAATACTTATGTATTCAGAAGGTGTATAAATTGCTTGACATTTTGAAACAAAACTCTTAATGAGCAGAGAGCATATTATCAGTTCTTTTTCCTTTTGGACAAGTGGTTTTGTCAACAGACCTTAGGCAATTTTGAAGGAAACCAAATCTCCTCAATGTCGTTGTTATTTGATAAACCTCAAGCCCACACCTGCAAATCTTTCACATCCATAAGTCTTTTATATTCCTATGATGACTATGGGAAATCCCTGCTAAGTATAACAGAGGAACGAGTTCTTTCATTTCAGCTAGTGTGGTATAAACACATTTTTTAATATGGCTATTGGTACATACAGAACATTTTACTTGTATTTCTTCATTTGTGTATTTCACAACATCTTGTAGCGTTTTGTCTGTTACAGCTTCCCACATTGAATGGCAGTGTTGGCATTCCATCCAATAGGTTGCACACCTGCCAAGATCCTCACTGTATTTTCAGACCTAGTGCTAACATTAAATCATTCCATTTGGTTGTTTGACCATTTTATACCATTTTGGCTAGTCAAATATGTACTAACATTATACTAACATTGCTGTTTTCTTCATCCCCTGTGTCCGTATCAGTCGATTCTTGCTTCATTTCACTGTCACAGGAACTTTGTCTCACATGACCAGTGTCAAAGTCATCATCATCATCATCAGTGCACAAGTCACTTTATGATTTTTACTTTCAACATCCTCCAAAACTTGCAAGTGTGGTTTTTCATGTGCCATTGTACTGAATTGCGTTACTTCTACCAGAAAAATCAGAAGAAAACTTAGAAAAGAAAAAAAATCCTGGGGGCTGGGGATTTAGCTCAGTGGTGTGTCACTGCCTGCCTTGAAAGCGCGAGGTCCCAAGTTCGATCCCTGGTACAAAAAAAACAAATATAAACACAAATGCTAAATGTACATATGTCAGTGCTTTGGAGCTCCTGTACTCCCCTTGGTGTTCTATTGTCATGTGGGTGAATGCACAGTGGGTTCCTGCTTTCCTTAGGCCCAGCTACTGTGAGCCACACCCACATTCCATTATGGTATAGTACATGTTTACCTAACAGATGAATGGTGTGGGTGAATTTTACTACCCCTAATGCTCAGGGAAACATATCCAAAAAATGTTACGCAACATTATGTGGGTAAAAATCTTAGTTTGACACTTTTTCACACATGCACACACCTTGCTGTTCATCATACCAAGTGGGTAAACAAAGATTGTTTCCTGTATCAGAGAGGTGCAGCTACTGAGACACATAGCCGGCTACTATAATGTTAAAGTACAAGTTTCATTAGGAAAGTACGGTATGTGTTTAACCCAATGTTATGCTCCAGGGGTAGTAAAGAAGGAAGGGTTTATTTTGACTCAGTTTGTAGAGGTTCCAATCCATGGTCATTGACTCCAAGGAAAGACCTCAGGCAGAGGGGCATGTTGGTGGGAAGGAGAGAGAGATCAAAGGAGGAGAGAGGGAGATGTACCTTTCCAGGCTATGCTTCCAGGGTCCACCCCCCCCAACCATGTTTCACCTCCTAACATCATATTTAGCTATAAAATCTTCAGTGGACTAAAGCCACTGATGAGTTTCACTCCCATGATCCAGTCACCTCCCAACAGCTGCACCTATGAGTGCATCAGGCTTTAGGGGGACATTTATAAGCCATAACGTACCCTTATCATATTTACTATTATTAATATTCTGACATGAGCCAAAAACTATGCTTCTGTTCTTTTCAAACTTCCTTGACCTCTGGCATGAGCCCAAGAAAAATGTGCTGTAACTACTTTAGGGCAACCAAGGATAACGCTTCAGTCATTGTAGTGTTAGCATTGAGATTTGGCCACCCTGGAGGGCTTTGGCAAGTATTCTGGTTATAACTTGGCCCACATAAGTTCACACACCTCCCTTCCTAACATGAGAGTGGAGATTCATAGTTGATTGGAAAAAAGCTGGAATAGCTTCCACCCTTGATTTTTCCCCAAATCCTAGGAAAACAAAAGAATAGCTAACCATGGGATTCACTGCAGCTACAGTCTCTGAGCTCTGCCCACATGCTGTTCCTGAGGGTATACTTTCATTACTGGCAGTTGCCATCTCTAGGTAATGCCCACTTGGAACTCTCCCACATGTACTTTAACCTCAAACCTAAAATGAGTGGGGTTCCTTTGAGTCAGTCTTTCTCAAGAGTTTTCTTATCAGCCCGCTCCTGCTCTGTGAGTGTATTTTTCCTTTCATAAATTTTGTCTTTATTTCTGTGTGTCCTGCTCAATTCTTTGTTTAGGACACAAAGAATTTTGTTTGGGTAAGACAGAGACACCTGTCCAGTAACAGGTAATCTTAAGTCACTACCCTGTCTAGATCCCCCCACCTTTTTTTTCATTCCTCCCACTCTAAAACTGACTGATTCTAAATTCCACTAGTTGATGTGATCTTGCGGAGGAGCAGAGAAGTGCTTTTGTGGCTTCGGTCATAGGCTTCAAGCATTTAGAATTAGCAATCTCTTTCTGTAATTCAGAATTGTATGATTAATCTGTAGCATGCACAGGGGTGCTGGTGTATTGTCTAATACTGTGGTAGTAGAACACAGACTAAATTGGAGTAACCAGTTAGCAGTCATGCCAGTGTATACCTTCTCTTAGAGCAAAATGCAATTCTTCATAAAAGATTACATTTATTCATAGTCCCAGTGTTTCTGGCTCTCTTCCTGATAGTCTTAAATTATTAAGTTTCCTTCTCATTTAACTTCAGCTCAAAAATCATTTGTAAAGGCAATAAACATTTGAGACGTCTGTTTGAACCATTAGTTGCTTTTATCGCTAAGTTTTCCAAATATGCTAATGTTTTCAGCACAAATCAGAGCATTGAAAACAGATGTGTTCTTGTTATTTTTATTTTAAATAGGTGAGCTATAGCTATTTACATTTATTTTGATTACTAAAATAATGGGACTTATATCTACCGCTTTTGGGGAGGCAAGGCAGAATTACCTGCCTTTGTCTACCATATTTTATCTTCTTACTCTTTGTCTTCTCTTGGTAGTTCTTTCTTTTTCTATTTTAATTTTTCTGCTAGCTTGGAAGCAGTTGCTTTTATTTTTCTTATGTGTTAAGTATGAAGTTTTCTAGTAAAGACAGAATTGTTCAAATCTTTACCTTTTTCAGACACACAGAGACCTTACAATAATTAAATTACCTAATAACCAAATTTTACTCTCATACCACATTTCCCCATTTCTGTGATATGTTGTATTTCTTTCACTTTAAAGCACAGAAACTAGTTATTAATTTTAAGTATTTTTATTTTTTTACTTGATGCATATCAATCTTTGGGCCTTGTGGTTTTGTTTCTTTTTTGTTTTGTTTTTTTGTTTTTGCATCCTACATCCTTTAGTGTTTCACTGACAACCTGTGAATGTACACTCTCTTAGTCTTTGTATGTCTAGAAATGTCTTTGTTTTGTTCAACCCTAAATGATGGGTAAGTAAAGTACAGATCCTAGACTCCTTTTCACTTTGAAGGTCTATCACTCACTGCCTTCTGTCATCTAATTTTGCTGATAAGACAGCTGATTTAAGACTATTTGCTATTCCTCCTCGTTTTTCTCTGTTGGCCTGTAAGATTTTATCTTCATACTTGATGTACTATACTTCTATGGTGATGTCTAAGTGTAGATTTGTTCTACTTAGTATTCTGAAAATACTTCATCTGAGGGCTTCTATTTTTAATTAGTTCTAGAAAACTGCAAGCTATTATATATTAAATTTCTATTATCTGCCTCCCCCATTTTCTTTGTCTAACCTCCTATTAAGCATATTCAATTCTTCTTGCTTCTGCAAGTGTTTTGATATAGATATAACTTAAAAATTACATACATGCAAATTTGTTCATATCTCAGCTGCATTTCTATATCTTCTAATTTACTCATTTTATCCTCACCTTTGTTTTATTTCAATGGATATTTTATTGCCAAAGTATTACATTAAAAAAAATCTTTCTGGAGATACAAAACCTCATCTGCTTTTAAGGGTTTTGTTTGTTTGTTTAACTTATTTGTTTATTTTTACCTTGTTATGTTTTTAACTTGCCTGGAGCTTTTACTTTTGTGACTGCCTGAATTATGGTTATATTTCTTCGTGTGTCTTGGAATTTGGGTTAGAAAACTCATTTTATTCAAGTTCTCTTTCTCCTCTATCCCTTCCCATATTTTGCCCCACCCTCTGATGGTTTTGCAGCTACTTTACCCTACCTCTCTGGGCCTTTAGTCCAAACTACAGTCCAAAATGATGCATGTTTATAGTGATATTGGGATTGCCAGATCACTCACTGTACCAGAAAAATGTTGGGTCCAAAGCTTCCTATTTTTCTAGAGGTACAGCTAGCTCCATGTAAGTCATAACCCCCAGCAACTCTCAACAGCAGCATTTTTTGGTCTCTTTTTATGAACATTAAGCAGTCAGAGTCCAACCCCTCCTTTGCCCTCTGCCCAGAGTATTATCTTCAATGTCAGGCCTATCTGGCAGGCCGATGATTTGAACTCTGTTTCCCTACTCTGTGCTTCTGGTTCATGTGCTTAGCTAGTTTTTGAGTGTACCTGTGCCTTGGGTTTTTCTCTTTTTATGTTTTATCAGTTACTTCCTTTTATTTGAAGAGTTCAAAGTAAGGTCTTTTAGTATTATCTTTTGCTCCTTGTGATTTAACCTTGGTTTTCACATATACAGAAGAATGATCTATAGCAGCTGTGCCTCCTACGTATGAAAGCATTTTGTAAATACAGATGGCAGAATGTAAACATTTTTATAATCAGTATACTTGGTATAGCATTTTACCATTTCTCTCTGTACAGGAGGGATGTTGAGGTTGGGTGTGTGGCATGGTGGAGGAATGAAATGCCTTAGGTCATAATAGAATTTCACATCCTAAAGTTTTAGTTCTTTGCTGAGTGTTGCCAGTGATTCTAGTCACAATTGTAGTTTCTGCAGGTAAATGGATGTGGTTTTGTTTTTATTTTACTTTCAGTGTTGTGTGAGATAAAATGTAAATTGTGTTTAACAACAGTAGAGCTGGCTCACTCTTCACTGTATTTTTAGTTTTTTGTTTTTTGTTTGCTTTTATTAACTTGGGTTTTGTTCTGTTTGCTTTGTTTTCTTTAACTTGATCATAGTATCTAGAGCAGAACTTATCATTTGGTATTGAAGTACTTTATAAAATTCATCCAAACTTAATTTGCTCTGGGTAGAAAAGAGGTTATTCAGCTTTGTCCTTCTGGTGCTCATCACTGTCATTTCATAATGTTAATGGTCAACAGAATTGCACTGTAAAGATGCTGCTTTTTTATCAATTTATCAATTTAGTAAACAAAACAAAAACCTCAGAACACCTCACAAACAAAACAAAACAAAACAAAAAAAACTGTGCAAGCATCTAAAAGAGAAGCCATAGTCTAAATTGAACTCTGGATATATAAAAATTAAAGGTTTCCCCCTCTTAGCTTGCCACATTCTTGATAACAGCTAAAGCTCTGCTTTGCTCCTTTAATTTGCCATTTCTTTTTAAAATTGAAAATCCACATTCCTCTTTCCTTGCATCCTCTGATACATCAGCTGAAGTCTAAGAATGCTCCCTACACATTTCAGGTGGCAGCTATGTAGTAATCAGCCTCACACCCTACAACAAGAAATAACAATGAAAATTTGAGAAAGAACCATGCCCTAAGCATTACTTCTGGACAGATAATGGTAAAACTGCAAATGGGCAAATAGGAAAAAAAAAAGTTTAGAAATTCCATTGTTTCATCTCTTTACTCTTCTGCCTCACCTCCACTACCAGGCTTTATGGAGAACAAAAGCTCACAGTGCAGGAAAAACTGGAGATACAAGAGATAGGCTAATGATTTGGAAGTTATCAGAAAGATTAAATCTCACCTAAATTTTAAAATGCTGGAAAAGTCCAAGCAGATGAGAACATAGAATACAGAGAAAGAATTTAAAGTCACAATATTGAAAGAACCAGAAGCTAATATTGGAACAGGTGTGCCATTTAAAGAGACCAATACTGTTTAAAGGGAAAATCCCAATTTTAAAAGGATTGATAGATATCATTTAATGGAACAATCTTCCAAAGCCTTGTGACGGTACTCTGTATGATAGTATAATGGTGAACCCTGGTATAAACTGTGGATTTGGGGTAACAATGACATGAGGATCCATTAATTGTAATAAATTGGAATGTATAGAATAAATGTATTCTAGTGGAAGGTGTTTGTGTGTGTGTGTGTGTGTGTGTGTGTGTGTGTGTATGTATGCATGCACACGTGCAGGGAATGAATGAGAAACATGTTGAGGGAGGGAGGTGGAGGGCAGGGCAGGGAAAAGTTAAAGAAAAATTAGTAAAAGAAAGTCTGTATCAGGATTTTATATTCAGACAAGCTATCTTTCAAGCAGTTTTCATCTTACTTAAAACTGGAGGATTCTGGACTTAGTTCTTCTTGAAAAATATTCTAGACTAAGCATCAGCAAATGGCCTGACACCTGCTTTTGTAAGTGAAATTTTAATAGCAGAAAGACAAAGCCATTTAGTTATGTGTGGCTGCATTTGTTCTGTACTGGCATGGTTTGGTTGCAAGTGCAACAGGGCCTCCTCCTCCTTGTGGGCCATGGAGTCTAAAATAATTCACTCTCATTCTTAATAGAAAAAATGCATTGGCTGATAAATTAGAAGAATTCCATGTAGTGACTAGGAAGTTCTTCATCGCAGAACTGATACCGATGATGTCCTTTAAAATATATAAATACACATATCAAGCTGAAAGAAAGAGGGGCACGATGGCAGAACAGTAATGTCAAAATGTTATATGCTTGGAAAAAATAGAGGTAATACAAATTTTAAAATGGGCAAAGGGATATTCAAAGGTGAAAATAGAAAATACACATTATTGTATAAGACAGAAGTAAGTAATAAAGAATATTATGAAACTCTCACAGAATAAGCATGTTACTGTCAATGATAAATAAATAAAACACATTTTTAAAATATAAGTGTAAAAGTAATGAGCCAAATAAACCTTCCTAAATATTTTATATGTGTGTGTGTGTGTGTGTGTGTATCTGAAAAGAAACATAAATAGTTTTAAATTATAAGATACCAGATTAGCAATTAAACATAGCAGTCTTAGTCATAAATGTTATGCCTAAGAATAACAGAAATAGATTTACAGTTTGGCTTGCTGGATAAAACTTAAGTACATACATGTTCTGTATGAGAGACCTGGGTATACCTGTGATTCTGACATACAAAAATAAACTAAGATAATCATTCCATAACAGTACAAACTGAAAGAGAGATGTGGTAGCAATCCTGACATGAGATTATATAGAATTTAAGCTGAAAAGCATTGAACATGAAAAAGAAGGGCACTTTAATGCTAAAAGCTATAGTTTACTTGTATTTATTAACAAAACAAGAAAAAGAAAGGCCCTAGAAATGGAATATTTGTAAATTCTGTTAAACTACTAGTAAGGGAAAGGAGATATAGAACTTAAAATAAAAGAAGTCATTTTTTTATGATGATAAGGTAGTCTTTTGTGAGTGGCTTTTTTACTTAGCACAATATTTTCAAATTTTGTCCATGTTATAGCATGTATCAATGTTTCATTTTATTGCTGAATAAATATTTCATTGTGTGGGTATACCACACTTTATCCATTTATTAGTTGGTGAACAAATTTGAATATTTTTACTTTTTGGCTAATATGAGTAATGCTGCTGTAAATAATTGTGCAGTCATTTGGAGAAAAAAAAATGAGCTCCATATATCACACCATATATAAGAATAAGTTCCAAATGGACTGTAGATCTATATATAACAAATGAAATGTAATACAAAAACTGACAAAATTTGAATAAGTTCTGTAGTTTACCAATATTAATTTTTAGGTTTTGACATTTTTCCTGTGGTTATGTAAGATATTAATGTTAGGGTTTGGTGGGTGAAGGGCATGTGGAAATGCTACACTATTTTTGCAACTTTTTTCTAAGTCTAAAATTACTTCAAAATAAATAAGTTTTAAAATTTAGATTCTCCCTGACCCTGAATCCTGATGAACCCATTATAAGGTGAAAATTTGTAAGTCAAAAATGTATTTAGGACACCTAACTTACTGAATATCATATCCTAAGAACACACTATGCTGTAGAATATTGGTTGTTTCCTACCCTGCTTGTATGACTCACTGAGAGCTATAATTCCCTGGAGCTGCCCAGTATAACAAGAGTATTATACCACATATTGCTAGCCTGGGAAAAGAGCAAAAATTCAAAGTATTTTTCTACTGCATATGTATCATTTTTGCACTATCATAAAGCTGAAAATTACAAGTAGATCTGTCATAAGTTGGGACCATCTGTATTAGGTAACATACCAAGAAAATAAAAATAAGATTAAAATGTTCCACACAAAGTAAGAGACTAGAGAAGAGCTTATCCTCACAGCTCTAAGAATGGAAATGTACTTGTATTTTATACAAGCGAGGTGGTGGAAGGCAGCCAGGTTCCATTTGAGAGTTAGGGCCAGAGGTAGCAGAGATACAAATCAAGAAGTCAACACACCAATTACAGTTCACTTTATTACTCTAAGGTAACATCTTATGGTTAAGTTGGAAACTGTGTGTGTGTGTGTGTGTGTGTGTGTGTGTGTGTGTGTGTGTGTGTGTATCCAATGGTACCTCAGTTCATGAACTCATTTTTTTCCACAGTTCTGGTTTCAAACCAAACTGGACAAAAACTCAGTCAAATAGATCAACATTGAACCTAACCTTTCAATTTGATTCTATTCTCATCCAACTCAATTTGCGACCAGGATCATGGAAAGAATCATGTTCATGAACTGAGATTTATCTATCTGTATCGATATACAGTTATTAATAATTTTTGCGTTTGAAAATCATGTATTTTCTTTTATTTCAGGGTATATTTTTATAGTTGGTATATCTTTGTAATACATAACAAGTATTATTTATTATTAATATATAATAGTGAAATTATGTATCAGAAATAGAAGCTTATTGTAAAGCTTCTATAGAAGCTTGGTGTTGTGAATTCACATTCTGAGAATGGAAGGTTAGAACCTGCTGAAGAGTAAATTTTGATTACCTTTATCTTAAAGACATTGATGTTTTAATAGTAAGTTCAAAGTATAGGTGGTGGTATTGAAGAGCCAGAACCTTAAGAGGAATCTTTATAACTGAGGGGCAATTTGATTCCCATGAAATGATTGTTCTTGCTCAGGATGGGGAACTGTCTCCATTCTGGTCAGGAGATAATTGTTTCTGCTTGAAGGGATGTGATCACATAATGTGCTGGTCTATAAGGGTCTGCTTTTCTTGAATCTAAGGTCACAGTAGGGTTTAAAGACTTCGAGGCATCACTCCAGGAGAGTTTGGAAGTGGACTTTGTGAAAGCTGGCAATTGAGTAGCCTGGCAAACCTTGAAAATGACTTTAGTTATACTTATCATGGTATCCTCAGTCTTAAAGGGTGATAAGACAGACTAAGTACCTTTAGGGCTAATTGGACATTCTTTAACTGATTAGCATGCCTGTGTGTTGAGCTGAGCAGAGATGTGACCCAGAGTTTTAAGGTAGTAAGAGACATAAATGAAGGCAGAGATGCCAAGCTTAATCCTGCTCTTAATTACACATTGGGCATCTGCAGGTCCAGTCTGTAGCTCCCTGTTAATCCTCCCTTGTCCTTGTTTCTTAATCTTGAGGGTATTATGGTGTTGTCCAGTCTGGCCTTTTATGTTTCTATGTGGGAAGTGAATTAGTACACTGAGTCTTCTGAAACATCTAGTCATAAACATAGAGTAAATATGTGGAGTACAAATATGGATACCCTTTGATCAGCCCTTAGAACTGTAATTTTCCTTGTGTCCTACTTACTTACTTCTTTTATCCTCCCACAGTTATGCCAAATAAACATGGCTATCAAAGACTCACTGCTATGATATAAAAACATCCTTAAGGAAAGGTTCATTGGCTTCTAGGTTGGACAGATGGATTTTTACCTAAAGAAAGATTTATTTCTCTGATTCTGGTGGAGTCATTTCTTTATTCTTGAATTTTTATTATAAAATCAAACAAGAATCATAGTAGGCATATGAAATTGTTTGAGTTAGCTCTCTGTCCCCCCAAAAGGTTGTGTGTTGGAAGCTTTTTCTCCAATTCAACAATATCGAAAGGTGGAACCTTTAAGAGCTGATTAGGCCATGAGAATTAATGGCATTATTGTGGAAGCAGGCTAGTTTTTGAGGGAGTAGGTTTCTTGAATGACTGTGACCCTCCTCTTCCTTGTCTTTCTCATTAAGTGATGCCTTCAGCCATGTTGTGACACAGCAAGAAAACCCTCTCCAGATGTTAGGCCATTTAACCTTGAAATTCTCTGCCTCAAGAATTGGAAAAAAAAACCTTTTTCCTTTATAAATTACTCCAGGTATTGTGTGTAATTACAGCACAGAAGTAAGACAGCATAGTTTATTATTTTGGTTAGTATATTATTCTTAGTTGATTAAATAAGGTGTGTGTAATCACATGTAAAATTGAGGCTAGGTTTAGTTATATAAGCCTTTGCTATAAGAGTATTTCCAGACGACAATCAAATTCATATTATATAACCCAACTTCCAGCTTTTTTTCCTCCCAAGAACATAATTTACCATATGTAAAAGGACTGCTGCTATTTGAATTCCCAACATTTTGTCAGAGGAAAAATTGCCTTATGTATAATCTGAAATAATTGAAATAATTGGAAGTATAATGAGACCAGCATTTAGAAGCTCCCTTGTGCTTCTTTCTACTTTGCAAAATAAAATGATCACTGAATGCATTCATGTTGTAAAATTTAAGCAGACTTTCACAATTAAGCAGACTTGATAAATGAATCTTGTTTTCTAAATGTTCAGAGGGACCGATATAAGGTGGTGGTGTCCCTAAAACAGGTGTTAAAAGAATTTTTTAAGCTATCCACTTGCAAATTTGTATATTTACCATGATGAAGTAGCAATTTGCAATATAAAAGCTGATTACAGAAATCAAGATATAGTTTAAAAGTATTTTTAAATTTTTGTATTATTGCTTGTTCTGCTTCTTTGATACATGTTACATCATTAATGTTCTCATGTGCTTGAGAGATTTTTTGGTTATTTTTGTTTTTAGCAGTTGATAGGAATTGGCTTGAAAAGGAAGTCATTCATTTGTGTGGCTCCAGGATCCATTTTAGTACCTGAATTTTACATTCTTGTTTGCCATTTTAAAACTAGGCTTAACTTTTGTAAGTTTTGGCTTCATAGAAGAAAATGAGAAGCAGGTACAGAGAGTTCCTATATAATCCTTGGCCTCGTATATGCATAACGTTGCCCTGTGTAACATCCCTCTCCAGGGTGGTACATTTGTTACACTTAATGAACCTAAAGTGAGTGACACATCCTTACCACTTAACGTCTAAACTTTATATTAGAGTTCATTATGGGTGTTGTTCACAATGGAAAATTGATGAAATGTATAATATATCATACAGAGTAGTTTCACTGCTCTAAAAATATTCTGTGCTCCTTCTTCATCCTTCCTTCCCGCACCCCACCTTTGTCAACTACTGATCTCTTTACTGTCTTCATATTTTTGCATTTTCAGAATGTCACGTCTTAGTTCACAGATGCCATGTCTATGTAGGAAAAGGAATCAACAACAATAAAATCTTAGGCTAATAAGTATGGCAAGGTTGCAAGATACAAGATATTATACAAAAGTCAAGTGCTTTACTATATACCAGCAATGTACACTAGAATTTAAAATTACATGCCCAATGCCATTTAAATTGGTATTCCCCCCAAAAAATACTTTGATATGCATATATCACTATATGTGTATGATCTGAGAAAACATAAAACTGATGAGTTAAAAAGCTAAAGAAATGGAGAAATATTATATGTTCCCACAAAACTTGTGCTGTAAAGATACTTCTCCCCAAATTGACCTATAGAGCAATGTAATTTCAACTAAAAGCCCAGAAGACAAGTTTTTGGATATCAGTTAATTGATTGTAAGGCTTAAATGAAGAAGTGAAAGACCTGGAATAGCCAACTCATTATTGAAGGAAAAGAAGAAAGTCAGAGGGCTGACACTGCCCAACTGCAAGAGTTTCTGTAAAGCTGCAGTAATCGAGACAGTGTAGTATTGGTGAGAGGATATGCAAATAAATCAGTGGAACAAAATAAAATGGCCAGAAACAGATAAGTTAACTGATCGTTGACAAAGGAACAGTGATAATGCAGTGGAGAAAGCATAGTCCTCAACCAATGTTACTGAAACAACTAGACAGCCATAAGGGAAAAAAAAGTTCTAGACAAGTACTTTATACCTGTTACAAATATTGGCTCAGATTGCATCACAGAGTATTAAACAATTAAGGTCCTAGAAAAAGTCATTGACTCATCAAACTTCTAGATGATAACATAGGAAAATATCTAGATGACCTAGGGTTTGGCAGTAACTTTTAGATATAATGGCATGACGTGTGAAAGAAAGAATTGATAAACTGGACATCATTAAAATTAAATGTTTCTGTTGTAGAGAGTGAAAAGCCATATACTGGGAGAAAATATTTGCAAAACACATATTTGATAAAGGACTATGAACTAAAATATACAAAGAATTTAAAAACCTGACAATAAGAGAACAACCTAATTTAAAATGGGCCAAAGACCTTACCAGACATCTCAGCAAAGAAATATACAGTGTGCAAATAAACATGTCGCAATGCTCCACATCACATCTCAGTGGCAAAATGCAAAATAAAACATGATACATACTTATGAGAATAACCATAATCTAGAACATTGAAAATACCAGAGAGTGGCAAAGATGGAAACAACAGGAATGCTCGTTTGTTGCTGGTGGGAATGTAAGATGATAGAACCACTTTGCAAGACAGCTTGGCAGTTTATTACAAAGCTTAATGTATTACTGTACTACCATATAACCCAGCAGTTGAACTTTTGTTTTTTGTGCACACAAAGGAATTTGAAATGTATGAACTGAACAAGGGTGTTTATAGGAACTTATTCATAATTGCCAGAGCTTGGAAGCAACCAAAATACCCTATCAGTAGGTGAATGAATCAAAAAGTTATGGTTCCCCCAGAAGATGATTCAGTGCTCAAAAAAATGAGCTTTCACACTAAAACACAGAGGAAGCTTATATGCATATTAGTAAGTGAAATAAAAAGCTCTGAAAAGACTATTTTATGATTCCAATTATATGACATTCTTAATCACTTTTTACCTGGATTCCACCCCAATTTGTATTCAAGTGTGGAAGTCACACTGAGGTGAACCTAAAAGTCTGAGGACGGGCTTAAGTAAAGCAATCTGTGTTTCTTTCAGGATATATTTTTGAAGGGTCATTATTAGGACATTGTCTTATACCTTCTACTGAGGAAGGGGCTAGATTTATGTCAATTACGAACTTTTAGACTCTGAATCTAGAAATATATAGATTCAAATACCATTTATACTGTATACTTAACCATTTGTGTAACCTTGGGAATATTTCACCACTTGTAAAAGAGAATTTAGTCTCTACGTTGTAGGAGCAATAAAGGACCAAGCAATTAAATACTGGTTAATTGTTTGTTTACTAATGTTTTGGGTATTATTTGGGCACCATTCATATTTAGAATCTAAGTATGAAGAATCTATTGTCTTTCCTCATATTGGGCAGGATTTTTCAAGACAACAGAATCTAGTCTGGCAAGTTTAGCAGCGGCAGAGTTTACTGAAAGATATTGTGTGGTTAAAGATGCAGCCAGGAATAGAGTCCAACATGCCATCTGGTTGTTTTTTGGGAAAATACTATCATACCATTTACACAGGTGACTCTACCATGCTGCCTTCAAAAAGGCACTTTCCCTCCATGATCACCACAGGATAGGACAACTTTCTATTTTTTCATTAAATTGCTACTGAAGCTTTGTTAGGTGGACAGTGGTGGAGCATGGTCACATGACACACTGCCCTTCATAAAAGGTTGTGGAAACAAGTTTTCTATTTGCTGACTTAGGAAAGTAGGCTCACTAAGGAAAGAAATTCCTCAGACATTTTAAGGATGTTGAAAATGTGCTAGGCAGGAAAGAAAATATATAATACTCCAGGGACATTTTTGTTGTAGTACTTTGATTCATGAAGATGAAAATATGTCCAAATTAAATGGAAGGTGACTTTCTTTATTCTTTCTTCAAACCTCAGATTTTATTTTTAAATTAATATGGTTTTTAGACATATATATGTCACTTTTCTTTATCATTCAGCTTTTTGTCTTTGTGCATATATAGGGTATCTTAACGAAAAACACAAAACTTGAGCAAATTAAACATTTTCCTAATTCCCAAACTTGTGTTGACTTTTATCATGTTTCTTCACTCACTGACCTATTTCTCTGCTTTGAATGTTAAAATTACTTTTCTCCTCTATGATATGGGAGCCTACCAAATTTCTCTGATATTTTTTCTTTAGTTGTTATTTTGATATTTCTGATGTTTTGTCTTTTAGTAATCATTCTGCTAACCTGAAATTAATGTTTCAACTGGAACTCTGTGTAGGAAACTAGCATGCTAGCACTCTGATTCAACTAAAGGGGGCTCTTTTTAAGATAGCATTTCTTGCCAATTGTAAAAGCAATATGTAATGATTATTGGAAATTTAAAAGTAAATAGTCTAAAAAGAAGAGCACTTGGGAGGCTGAGGCAGGAGGATTGCTGTGAGTTCGAGACCAGCCTGGGCTACATAGTGAGTTCCTGGTCAGTCTCAACTACATAGTGAGACCCTGTCTCAAAAAAAAAAAAAAAAAAAAAAAAAAAA
>NW_022900926.1:48621932-48718298 GCF_012274545.1 Fukomys damarensis | reverse complement strand
TTTGCGCGATCCAATAAAAGAAGGAGATCCATACAAAAAAAAAAAAAAAAAAAAAAAAAAAAAAGAATCACTCTGCCCTAGTCATATTCTTTAGAGTTAGCGTTTCAGTGTTTCCTTCCTGTGTTTTCATTATGCGTGCATGTTTAGGAGGTGGGAGTTTGCAATGAGAAAATAAGGTAGTTGTTTTTATAAAAGTGGAATGTTAAATACGATGTTGAAGCCTACTTTTTTCTTTAACATCATGAGCAGTTTCCCATGTCATTGAGAGTCCTTAATATGCGTGACATTATTACCCACATTTGTACATACAAAGTGAGTTGCAGAAATATTTAAAAACTTGTCCATGCTCATAAAGCTAGCAAGTGGTAAAACTGTGATGAAAACCAAGATCTAGCTCTGGAGTCTGTGCTTTTAAAAACATCATGCTTCCTGTCATTCTGAAACATAATTTGCAATGTCTATATGATATTCATTTATATACAGTATTTATTTTGTTTTCTTCCTTCACTGTTTTGTGAACAGTTTCATTGGCCACTAAAATAATTTGCAAACATAGTATTTAGTGGCTGCATAATATCCGTTTGTGTGACTGTTTGTATGAATGGAGACTGGACTGAGTTTTTAAGATGGTAAATAGTGCTCCTTAGGATCCCTATCTGGGCCTGGGCATGCATCATCTTTAGAGCCAGGGCCTCACATCACACACAGCATGACAGAGAGCCCCTTTTGGGAAAGAGGAAATGCTCTGCAGGATACTGACTTCTGGAAAACTGAGCTCAATCTGGCTGTTCTGAACTACCTGTGAATGCAGATGAAATGCAAGCCTTTATCACCTGCATTCAGGCTTGCCCAGTTAGTGGAGGCAAAAAGGCAAATGAAACAAGTAGGAAAACAAAAATGAACAAAAAGTAATGAGAGTCTTATTGCAGTGAGGTACAGGCAGCTTCGTAATGTATAGATCCCTTCCATGAAGAAGAATCTATGTAGGGATGCCCAGCCTACAGAGAAAAGAGTACTTCTTGGTCTCTATGAATATGATGAGCTGAAGCAGAAAAAGAAATGTCATATATATATACTCAGTGACAGAAGTAGTAATCAATAGGCCGTGTGGAAAGGAATCTTATTTACTTCTGAGTAGAACTTGGCCTCCTACTTGATAGAGACTCCAGCGGAAGAGATGATACTAAATATAGCTGCACAAATTATTCAGGAGAATCTCTGAAGTACTATTATAAAACTTACGTACAGATCACACCTGAGTCTTGGATTGACTTAGGGAATGGGAAATTAGATCTTCCCTAAGTGTGACCAAAGGCTTTGATGAAATAACCAAAGAGCTAGCCCCAGTGTGAGTAAACTGCCAGTGGTATTTGTAGGGAGTATGCAAATCTGAACCCCCCATGAGCTGACATGGGTGCAGCAGTTCTGCATTCAGCCCCTGTGACTGCCACAAAGCTCAGCTTGCTACTACTCTATAATTGGCCCCTCTTCGTGAATATGTGCCTGGGGAGAGCAAGCCGAGAGACATAACTAGGGTCAAGAATGGGAGGTGGTACAGAGGTACTATCAATGCTGCGGCAAGGATCATTAGTTGACAAAGATATTAGTTAACCTTTTCATCATTTATAATGCTAACCTGAGCATGTGCCGTTGATGTAGCTTTGGGAACACGTGTCACTGAAGTTTTTAACCTATTCAGATTGATGATATATAAAACTATTTGAGGACAGTATTGCAACAGGGGGGTCATATCTGGATATTCTGTCTATTGGTGTAAGGGTGTTAAAAGTCCCTGAACATTATTGCGTTAGAGTCTATCAACTCAAGTCTTTTAATACTCACTTTCTTATTTGAATGCATCAATATTGGCAGCTCATATGTTTACAGTCGTTTTTTTTTTAATTTCAACTTTGTTAATTTCAGCTCCAATCTTTACGATTTCTCTCCTTAAACTAGGTTTGAATTTAGACTTGTTTTTTAGTATCTCGAGGTTCATCATTAGGTTATTTACTTGTTTTCACTTTGTTTTTCTCATGTGAACATTGACTGCAGTAAACTTCTGTCATTGGACTGCTTTCATTGTATCTCAGAGATTCTGTCCTGTTGTACTGGCACTGTCATTTGATTCCAAGAATTGTTTGATTTCTTGCTTGATTTCTTCTGTGACCCATGAGTGTTTGGGAGTGTATTATTAAATTTCCATATGTTTATAAATTTTCTCATTTCTAGTTTCAGAGCACAGTGATCTGATAGCATACATGGGGTGATTTTGATTCTCATGTAGTTTTTTTTGAGACAAGGTCTAGCTTGTCTCTAAGTTCAGGCTGGCCTTGAACTCACAGCAGTCCTCCTGCCTCAGCCTCCCAAGCTTGCACCACCATGCTCGGCTCATGTATTTTTTTAGCTGGGCTTTGTGGACTTATATGTAGTGTATTTTGGAGAAAGTTCCTTTTACTGCTGAGAAGAGATATATTCTGTTCTAATAGAGTAAAATGCTCTAGATATTTGTAGAATCCATGTGTTCAAAGGTGTAGTTCAACTCTGATATTTCTTTGTTGATTTTTTGTTCAGTGGGTTATTGAAGTTACCTGCTATTATTGTGTTGGTATTTATTTGGTCTTTTTTGTCCAGCTATGTTTGTTTTATCAAGTTGCTTGTACCAATACTCAGTTTATATATAATTACAATTGTTAACTCTTCTTGTTGAATTGTTTCCTTAACTAATAGGTAGTGACCATCTTTGTTTCTTCTTATCAGTTTATGCTTGAAGTTTACTTTGAGAATAAAATCACTGACCTTGCTTGCTTTTGAGGTTCTAGTGCATGAAATAATTGTTTTTGAATCTTTAATTTTTAGTCTAGGGATATCTTTTTGGATTAGATGAGTTTCTTGAATGCAACAGACTGTTGGATTCTGTTTTCTTGATCCAGTTAGACAATCTGTGTCTCTTTATTGGAGAGTTGAAGCCATTAATACTGAAAGCTATTAGTGAAATCCTTGTCATTGTATATTTTTTCTATTGATGAATTTTTTAATATTTACCTTGTTTAATGTATTCATTCCATCTTTTTTTTTTGGTTTGGTTTTTTGTTTGTTTTGCTTTGATGGGTTTGTTGTCTGTGTTTAGGATATTCTTAAATTTTTTTACAGTGCTGGCTTAATATTCATGTATCTCTTAAGATGTTCTTTGTCATGGAATGACCTTATTTCTCCATCAATTCTGAATGATAGCTTAACGAAATATACTAGTCTGGGTTAGAAATCATTTGCTTTTAGGGCTTGAAATGGTTCTTTCCAAGCTCTCCTAGTCTTTAAAGTTTGTTTTGAGAAGTCTGATGATATTACCTTTATAAATAATTTTCTTTTTTTGCTTTTATCTGACAGGTTTTAAGATTGTCCTTTTGTTGGTCATCTGGAATTTTAACTATGATGTGTTATGCAGAGTTTCTTTTTTCCATCCTAGTTAATTGGTGTTATGTAAGCCTCGGTTACTTGTGTGTTTCAATTTTTCTCACACTTGGAAAGTTATCTATTATGATTTATGTAAGCAGATTTTTAAATTTCATGGTGTGCTGTCTTCTAATGTTTCTCTAACTCCAGTTAGCTTTAGGTTAGTCTTTTTAGTATCATCTAGTAGTTGTTGTATAAGCTTTTATTTTTCTCTTGTTTTTAAGACTTTTCTGTATAATTTGTCATGATTTTACATTTTGTCTTCGATTTTAGAAACCCTGTCTTCACATTTATCACTTCTACAATTTATGTTTTCTACACAGTACTTTTATCTTTGAAATTTCTACTTGGTACCTTTTTGTAATATCTTTGGTGAATTTGTCATTCATGTTTTCAACCATTTTAATCAGCTTTTCCAATTTATTTATTTCTGTTATATGTTCATTGGTCAGTTTATACATTAGTTCCATCATCTTTTGGCACATGTCCTCTTGAACTTGCTGAAAGTCATTAGCTTTTCTACCTGATGTTCACTTTCCTTTCCACTGGTGCTCCTTGGATCTGCTTTGGGAGGATTGGAAGTTCTTGGGGGTTTTGGTTTCCTAGTTTTTTCAAGTTCCAGTGTGGCTATGTGTGTGTCTGTCTGTCTATCTGTCTATTTTTGGGGTTTTTTGGTACTGAGTGTTGAGGTCAAATAGAATGAGGAAAGCTTGCTGTAGACACTCTTTAGTTAGATTTTTTTTTTTCAGTGATATGCTTGTGGTTTTATTTGCCTATGGATATTGTTTACCCCTGCAAGCTTTTTGCTTTCATTAGGTTGGAGCCTGCCGCTGTGTTGTAAGGAGAGAATTTCTATTGGTTATAACAATGACAACAGAACCAAGCATGTATTAAACATAAACATTAAATCTTGTTTTGATAATTTCATCCTTTTGTCAGCACTCCTTACAGACTATATCGTACTGGGATGTGTGAGAAGACATGGAGAACAAGGGTAAAGAGAAGGAAATGTGTCAATAGAAAGAGAGGAAGCCAAGAGATATGTCAATAGGTAAAAAAGAAAATAGGCAGGAAGTTGGACTCGGTTGAAGTTATTTTGTAGCTAGGGTAAAGGACCAGTGTAGATCTGGGAGAAGATTTGTTAAGGATTATCCTGATATTCTCTTAGATCATACTTTTTAATTTATATTACTGGTTAATTCTTATTCTCAAATTTACTTATATGTTCTCCTTTATTTTTATTCTGTTAGAGAGCAAGGGGGGTGTTAAGATAGTGAGGGGTAGAGAAGGACTAATAAGGCAGGGAGAGAGTTGAAGGATAGGAGGGAAGACTGAAAGGTCATATGGGAAACCCTTGAAACTTGAAGTATCATCATCATCAAATACCAGTGAAAAAGAGCCAAGAAAGAAAGGTAAGAAAAAGCAAAACACGATTAAAAAGAAGAAGAGAAACAACAACAAATACCAACCAGAATAGCAAAATCCTAAAAAGTAGCAAGGTTATAATATCCAGAACCAAAATAACCATTGAAACAACAATAAAAACCTTTACACAGTTGTTGTAGCAGTAACCCAGATCTTCTACATAGCTTCCTCTTCACTGTTGTCAATGTCTGGTTTCTGTTAGTTACGGACTTTCCTCCTGTGTTCGAGACAGTTTGCCTGCTTGAAGCCTTAAGGACTATTACTTCCTCCTAACTCACATCCTGGTTTTGAGTTTCCCCATAACCACCAGTCCTGCATGGACCCAGTTATCTGCATCCATTGAAGGCGAATGTAATGGACTTCTCTTGTTTTTGTTGCCCATTATATGGCCAAAAGTCTGCTTATCCCAGACTGATCAGCAATGTCTGTTTCAGCTCTGCCTATAGAACCCACAAGAGGGCACTCTCTCCCCTGGCTCTTGGGAGTTGTGCCGTTGCTACATTGTTGTTTTGTTTTTTAACATTTTTCATGTATTTATTGGCCATTTGTACTTCTGAGAAGTGTCTATTGCAGTGGCCCAACTTTAAAAATTTTTAAAAATGTTTCTAATACCAATGATTGCCTTAATCATAGGGAATTGGTACATATACATAACACATCTCAATTTTTTTTTTCCCTGCAATGTTTTCTGATTTTGTCCCAGTCCTGGCTTTCACTGCCTTTCTTAGCTAAGTGTCCCCTCACTCAAGGAAGTAGCCAACAATCATAGGTAGGGCACTGAGTGTTCCACATACCCTACTCCCATTGTATGTGGAAAGCAATAGGCACCCAGAAGGATACCGTACCTCTAGGTTTATTTAATACATCAGACTGTCTCTAAGTGGCCAACTTGCTCTTTTCCTGAGTCAGCCTAGCCCTCTCCCATGATGAAGTGATTGCTGGGTCAGAGATGAGTTGGTTACTGTGATCCAGGCATGGACTAGTTTCTCTTCTCCCACCATTTAAACTCTGAATTTTAGTCCAGCTGTTTTATCTTTTTATTTATTGTTCTGTACTGGACTTTATATTGCATCCCCACCTTAGAGTAACTGATTTTCTTCAATACCATATTGGAGGTATTGGTGCCTCCCATTCACTCATGAATCTCCTCTGTGTCCTTCATTCATTTATATTCAAAGTAATTATTGATAGATAATGTCTGACTATAGCCATTATGTAGGTGTTTTCTATTTTGGTTGTAATTTCTTTCTCATCTCATATAATCTTCCTTGATGTTTAAATGAATTGCTCTATTGTGCTTTGATTTCTTATTATTTTTCATTTATCTAGTACAGATTTTTGCTTTGTGGCTTCTAGGAGACTTGTATCTTGATTATAGCAAGCTGTTTTTAAATTATAGCTACTTAACATGGTCATTCTGGGTAAGAACTGAAACAGGAACAACAGAACAAAAGAAAATTTTCCAGTTGTATTCCATTCTTTTCCACATTCTGAATTTTATATCTTTCCGAATTATCATTTATTAATGTAGTTTATTTGATGTATATTTGTTTTAATTTTCATACAAAAGATATGAATGATATATGTACCATATTTGCATTATTAAAGCATTCTGAATTTCTATGTATAATTACTTTTGCCAGTAAGTTTTATATCTTGCTATACTTTTTTCTTATTCCTTAATGTCTCATTCAGTTTGAAGAACTTCCTTTAGTTTTTCTTATATGAAAATATACCGGATTCTTTCAGCGTTTGTTCGTGAAAATCTTTATCCTTCCTGCATTTTTAAATGATAACTTTACTGGGTTCAGTATTTTTGTCTGACAGCTTTTTTTTTCCTTTTATAACTGTGAAAATCTCATGCCATTCTCTCTTGGTCTGTAAGGTTTCTGCTGAGAAGTCAGCTGTCAGGAGGATTGGAGTATCCCTGTGTTACTTCTTTCTTTTCTCTTGCAGCTTTGACAATCTTTCCTTTGTCTTTTATTTGTAAAGGCTTGGCTTTAAGATGTCCTAGGGCAGTCTTGGTTGAGTTAAATTTGATTGGTGACCTTTAACCTTTCTGGACCTGGGTACTGTTATCTTCTTCAGTTTTGGTACGTTTTCTGTATTATTTCTTTGAATAAGTTTTCTACTTCTTTGGTATTCTCAAGTCCTTCTTGAACACCAGGAGCCTGAATATTTACTGTTTTAATATTGTCTCAAAGTTTTGATAAGCTTTCTTCATTTCTATTTTTTAAAATTTTCTCTCTTCTACTGTGTATTTTCAAGTAACCTGTTTTAGAGCTGATTAATTGTTCCTTTTATTTGATCTATTCTGATATCAATACCTTCTTTCTTTTTAAGTATGCTGAGTATGTTTTTCAGCTCACAAATTTTGACTTGATTTTAATTGCCTTCATCTTTTTGTTGTTTCTGTGTTTGTGTATTGAATGAACACACACACACACACACACACACCTGCCGTTGCCATGCACATTGAGTTTCCATAAAACAGCAAACAGTTGCTTTAAATTCTCAAGAGTTCTATCCTACTGATGATTGTCTAGTCATTTTCTGGTACCTCATTTTGGTTACTGGATAAGGTTCTGCTTTCTTGGAAGTTTTTTAGGCTTGTTGGTGTGCAACATTGTCTGGGCATTGAAGTGTCAAGTATTCCAAGTGCGGCTTGCTTTGTGCTCATCTAAAAATTCTAACAGGCTGTTTATTTTCTGTCATCACTTCCCCTGTTTCAGCACAAGAGGGTGCCAGAAGTCTGTTGATGTTTTGTTACTGTTTCAGTAGTAGAGGGCAATCCAAGCCCAGGTTTGTCCAAAATATTATGTTGGTGTATTGTTTAAAAAGAACAGGAAAGTAGTACCTAGAGCGAGTAGTCTATCCCATAAGCCTCTCACTTGGTCTAGGATAGACCCAGATGTCTCATCCACAGTTGCCTATGGGCAGATACTGCAGGATTTAGCCTAGTTCTGGGCACTGTCTTTGAACCATGGTCAGGCTCCTGTGTAATATCTCTGGCCACAGAAACCATGAAGAAACCCTGAGCTCCAGTTTGCCAAGACCGACACAGCACTGATTTAGGACCATGGCCAAAACCTCTGTGGGCTAGACACTGAGGTAGATTCGTGTCCCAGGTCCACCACCACCAGCCATAGGTGATGCTAGCTGGAATACAAGTCCATTAGACAGGAGCTGCATGTACTCTGACGATGGAGCTGTTCCAGGCTTTGTCAATAGGCAGGTCTAAGAATAGTGCTCATTATTATCTTCCCAGTGTTAGATCTTAACAGCCCAGCACTAAGTTCCAGTTGTGGACTTACTACCCTACCCTACCCCAGCAATGTTGTCTTAAATTACCCTGTGCTGCACAAGGTTGGGGTAGCATTGTTGAAAGCAGACTCTGGTCATTTGGGCTGATACTAACTAAGCATGGTTGTGCCTGAGTCTCACAACTGCAAAGACCAGCATAGTCTCAGTGGTACATCATGGCCCAAACTGCAGCTGCTATTGTTTGAGGCCAAAATACAAGTCTGCCTTATTGTGGTACAGGTCTCTGGTGCTGGGACAGTTCTAGAGTTCATCCATGCACACTGGCCTAACAATAGCTGTTCTGTCTGAAGCTGGAGAATGGGTGATGGCAATAGTCTCTTGGCTACCAGGGCTGGTTCTTGGCTGGGTCACGCCAAAGTCTCACCATCTTAGGAAAAGGCAAATGTTCCTCAGGCCCACTGTAGTGCCAGAACTGGTATGACCAAAACTCAGGTTTGCCCTTTAGATACATAGATTTCTGCCTGAACCTGGAGCCTGTCTATAGAATCTATGAGCTCTGAACTCCACACAGGGCCTTCCGTTTCAACTTGGTAATGGGCCTTTCTGTGGCAGGGTTGGCAGTATGTGCCGAGACAAAGCCCTGTGCCAGTATTTATTCCCTGTGGGTTGAATCCTGCTTTCAGCTGTGACCCCTCCCCGCTTCCAGGTTGAAGGAAGGGTGGTGGGTATAGTCCACTAGACAGTCAACCACCTGGCCTACCACAGTTGAATAGCTCAGTGGAACAGCTCAATCCGCACGTATCAGCATGCAAGGGATCACGAGACTTTACCCCGATCTGAATTACTGTGGCTGCCCTTCGGGTTTCAAGTTAAAGACCTGCGCTTAATTCTCCCTCCCCAAATGAAAGATGTTTTTCTGCACTGAGCTGCTTAAAGTTAAGGCAAGGGTGATGCAGGTAGTTCTTTCTTCCCTGCCTTTTTCAGTGCATTTTCATTTTGTTACACTTAAAGAGGGCAACTGTGGTAAGTTGTTTAAAATGTACCTTTTATGCCTAGTCTATCTATCATTTGATCTTATTCATCTTCCTTTAGCTGTGTCCAGTCCTCTATTTGCCTTACCTATTAAATTTCTTGTATCAGTTTTCTTTTTTTTTTCTATTTCTTATATCAGTTTTTTTTCTTTTTTTTCTTTTTCTTTGGTACTGAGGATTGAACTCAGGCCATTGCACTTACTTGCAAGCAGGCAGCGGAACCACTGAGCTAAATCCTCGGCCTTCTTGTATCAGTTTTAGATTCTTTCCTTTCAAGAAATACCATAGTGTTCTTTTTTCACATCTGTTTATAAGTTTTAAATTCTTTTATTTCCTGGGCATACTTTTTCACTTCTTTTATTTCTTTAAATATACCCATCATAATCTCCTATAATGAAAATGTCTTCATTTTTGCGTGTCTGGTTCTGTAAGTTGTTTCTGATGAGTCTCTCACATATTTTAGGATTTTATGATGACAACTCATGTTATCCTGGGACATTTGTGGAAGCTGTTTGAGGCCTGATTTGGAAGTATATTCCTACAGAGAGGATTATTTGTGAGGCCCCACAAGTGTGAATTCTGATCTCAAACATGCTTAAGTATGGGCTTTAAGTATGAGGCATTCTCAGCCAATGCCAAAACAAGCAAATTGCTTCACCTACCATCTACTTCTAGGAGGCCTGTTGTGTTGTTTTGTTTTTTTTCCAGTTTATTTACTTCAGAGGAGCAGCAGGGAAGGGAGAAGAACCTTAGAGGATTCTGACATAGCCTCTTGTTTTACGGCATCCTCTGGTCTCAAGATGAAACAAGTGAAAGCACAAGCTTTTGTGTAGACCAGAGATGGCAAACCTTTTAGGAGCTTGCAGTGATAACGAACAGCTCACTGCAGCACGCATACTGCACAAGATAGGTTCAGCTCTGCTGGTCTAGACCTTTGACGGTAGTCAGCCTCAGCGGAAACTCTTTCTGTAGCCCCGGCTGACCAAGAAGTTTTGGCAGTCTTTACTATCTCAGAGAATTCACTTATTCTCCTGACAGATCACCTTTGTGTTTAAAATACTTTTAAAATATACATAGTCAGCATTTTAAGTCTATACTGAGAAAGCTTCTTCTGACATCGGGTCTAAAATATTAGATGGGAGTTAGATTTTTTTTTTTTAAATGAGGGTTTTAAATCTTGTGTAGTAACTTCTTCAAAAGTTACATTCATAGGATATGTTCAGTGTTTTAGATCACAGTCAAGGGTAGGGAAATAAGTGAAAAAGCAGTAGCTACCATTTTGGGCTAACTCAATAATGCATAGGGCTCTATGCTCATGATCTTGCTTAACCTACCAACTCTAATCTATGAGATAGATTTTTATCATTCCTATGTTAAAGATAAGGATCCTGAAGCTTGGGAGAGGTTCAAGAGACTTACCCAAGGTCATCCAACACATAATTCACCTTGAGTCATCAAAAAGAAAAAGCTAAAGTCTGTTTATGCTGAATGCATCACTATTTTACAAGGAAGCAAAATTAACACTATCCTAAATTTCCATTTAAATTGTGTTGTAGACCAGTGTGGTGTTACCATATTAAAAAGATAATATCAAAGGAATGCCAAAAGCAATTTACCCTGACTCTTTACTGCTTTGCCTCCTCTAAGAAAAATTGCTCTTAGAATACCTCCTCAGGATTTTTCTGGTTCTCAAATCTCAAAACACATTTGTCAACCTAGATGAGAGGGAGCACTATATGGCTAAGGAGTTTAGCAATGAATTGCTAGGCACAGATGCCCTTTGTTCTGTAATGCTTCCCCAACCAGTTCTCTCCCACAACTTCAGCCAGCTAGTTGGGATTTGCTTTTTATAGCGTTAATACATATACCGTGTGAAAGTGTTTTGTTTTGTTTTGTCAAGATAAAAACTTCACTTCCCCCTTGCCCTGATGGTTATGGTTTAGATCTATTATGTCCCTCCAGAAGTCTCATATGTTTGGAAAGTAACTGAATCCTGGGGGCCCTGTACTTACCAGTGGGTTTATCCATTGAAGAGGTCAGTGGCAGAATGTGCTATCAGAAGATGAAGCTTAGTGGTGATCACTGAAGGCATGACCCAGAAGGTTGTAATTTTGTCCCTAGCTCTTCCCTCTTCTTTTCTCCCTTCTGCCTGCTTCCCAGCTACCTAAGGGTGAGCACCTTTCCTCTGCCATCCCTTTCTGCGGTACCATTTCTGCCTTGGAGCCAACCAGCTATAGTCTGAATCCTCTAAAAACCACTAGCCAAAACGAACCTCTCCTCCTTTAACTTGTGGATGACTGAAAGCTGAATAATACACAGTGGGGCCTTAATGTTATACATGAGACTTTACACTAATTTTATGTGTTCATGTTTAGAATACTGCTTTTTCAGGTTGTGTGTCCAAGAAACCTTTTTCTTATGCAGCATTGTTTCTTGATTACAAACTTTTTGGTAGATATTGAAACTGCAACATCTTTGTTTTTTTTCTAAAGTGAGTTTTCATTCTCCTAAAGTAACCAGGTTTGTTAGACCAGAAAAAATCAGGAACAGGAGTCCTTGGAAGATGCTCTTTACTCAAGTTCAGAAATAAGGCAGTTTCCTTGGCAGTTTTCTTCCCTTTGTGCTTGGCTAGTAATTGAGACCTATGCTGCTACCTGTAGGAGCTCCATTGAAGTCCTTACAATCACCGGACATTTCTAAGGCCAAGTACTAAAAAGGAATGTGTCACCACCACTTCAGAGCTTAACCCATTCTCCCTTGACTTTGTACTCTTGGGAAAGCCAGCTTCCTTTGCCTCTGGAAGTTCTTGCCAAAAGGGAGAAATAAGGAGACCAGGCTCCAAGCTCACACTAAAGTCTTTTTGCCCTTTCTATGTGTGGGGGATGAGAAGGACGGTGAAAACTAGCTTATAAATCTTTCGTGAACTAATCCATAATAACGGAGGACAGTATACTTATTAATATTCCAGTCATTTATCTTATGATACCAGACTTTATACACCCATGGCACTTCAATTTTGTAAAGTAGTAGCATCTTAGTCTAGAAAATGCTTCCATCTTCTGGTTTTTTTAATATTTATTTTTGTTTTTTAACTTAGGTAAACTCAGGTGTGTTTCTTAGTACATAATACCATCATTTCTCATTTGTAAAATGACTTTAAAAACCTTGTACCTTAGATTGGTTAAGGATTCGTGTGATAATGAAATTCAGAAAATAAAGGTTTTTTGCTTATAAAGCTGCTCATAAAACTAAAAACTTAGTTCATTTTTTTCCTGCCTTTTTGTCAGTTCTTTTGGCATTAGTTTTTTCCTCTTTTTCTTCTCCTTTCTTCTTCTTTCTTCCAAGCTGAGTTTCTGTAATCTCAGGAGAGAATAAAAATTCATTTCCTAAGAATTTACATTATCTGCATGATGGGGATAAGAATCGTGAAACTGTTCTCACTTTATGCTGTTATTTTGATCACATACTTTTAGAAAAGAGGATAAAGCAGGATTTTTGAGGCAGAACATTAGCCTTTTCCATATTCTCTAAGTGCCCCAAATCCTCTTTCACTCTGTAGTCATCCTTGGTTATTTTCAGATCCAGTGGGTAAACCAGTAAATAACTTCAGTGTCTGACTTAGGGGAAGCCACAAATCCAGGGAGATAAAATGAGAAGTCTTTCTTTAACATAACATGGTTGTCCCTCAGTGTCTGTGGAGGATCATTTCTAGTTACCCCCTCCATACCAAAATCCATGAAAGCTCAGTCCTTTGTATAAAATTGGTTGCTAATTTGCATGTGGCCCATGCATTTATCTCTAATGTTTTTTAAATCATCTCTAGATTACGTATAACACCTAATATAATATAAATGCCATATAAATACTATTGTTGTGATACTGTTTTGTTTTAGAGAATAATGACAAAACAGTTTGTACATGTCAAATACAGGGCCTGTATGTTTTCACTGCACAATTGGCTGAAATCACAGATGTGGAACTCATGGATACAGAAAGCCAACTATAATTTAAAACTAATTAAACTTGGCATCAGAAGTCTAGCTGAAATGTACCAGTGTTATATGCCATTGTCCTTAATTGGTTGCCACATCCAGAAATTAATGTAACTAACTGTTTAAGCAGCAGATGATGTCTAGAGTAGTGGACTTTACTTATATTGGAGACAGGTCCCAATTGTATTTGTTTCTCCTGTGTAAAAATTATACTTGAAATATATAGATTTTATTTGTCTAAAATGATTTTCTTATAACTGTGTCATTAAATCTTCATCAGATTTGTATCTTATCCTCTCACCCGACACAGACTTTAACCCTTCCAATATTTCTATAACTTAAGTTCAACTCAATAATTTATTCATTAGAGCTAAATAAAATAGCTAAATAACTTGTCAGTTATGAACATATCCTACATGGGCTGGCCTTCAATAGGAATTTCTGGAGGTGTGACTTTTTATTTTGTATTCTTACAGATGCTGTAGTAATAGTAGTTAAGATATATTAATGTGAGAAATAGAAAATTACATATACTTAAATGTTGACAGATTACTGCCAAAATTTATGAATAATTTATGAGTTTTCCTATATTTCATAATCAAAAATGACATTATGTTAGATATATTAACAAAGATGTACAGAATCTCAAAAATGACAGAAATCAAGAGACAGAATCAGAGACCTGGCCTAGGAATCAGATGTGGGTGGTATGAAATCTCAACCCCTCTGCACACTGGCCATAGGACCTCAGGATAAACATGCCTACTTGTCTAATACTAGTGTTATTTACCTTACAGGTATTGTAATGATAAGTCCTTAGAGACTTATCATGAGAAGTCCTTAAACTGTGATACATTCCACATAAATGGCTATGATTTTGTCAGTAATCTTAAACATCTACTTCTGTTACTGTTAGAGACCAGTGCTCTGTTTAGCTCTGCTTCAAAAAGCTATTTCATGTTAAATGTTGTAAAGTAGGTCAAATAAGACGATATGAACATTTGTTTTTTCATGCTTCATGCTTTGCCTGCTATCACATATTTTGTCTGATAACTGTGTAAATGTCTGGCCACAATTTCTGGTCAGGTCACGTCTCTTGAAAAGAGGATCTTCTTACATTTTTATAGATTATTTAGCTATTTTGTTTAGCTCCTATTAATAGAATAGTAAGTTGAACTTGAGATACAGAAGTATTGATTGGATAAATACCTTGTTGGTAGATGAAAGGAAAAAAACTATATTAATGCAAGAACATTTCTGTGTATAAGATCAGTCAACGAGAAAATAATCTTTAAAAATTATAATTCCAGAGGAGCACATTGGCAAGAAGGAATGTTTGTACTGGTAGACAAAGGGAAAGGGAGAGTGGAACCAGTTGATCTCTTGCTGCTCCTCCAAACCCAAAGTCCTGTCATCCTTCAGGGGTCAAAAGCAAAAGAGAACCATCAAACCTCAAATATAAAAGTGGTTGGAGGACAGCCATTTTTTAGTATGATACTTATTTGTGAATTTATTTTTTTTTATATTCAAATTGTGTACAAACTCACATGGGCCCACACTGGGATCCTAATGTTTATAATTGAATCTATAAGAGTGATTGCTTGCCAAATATTCTTGCTAGCTGCTGGTAATGTTATAACTGTTTTCTGTGATCTCTTGTAATCTACTTTTGCCATATTATAGCTCAAGGTAAATACAACACAAACAACATTATTTAGACTTGTGTCTTAAGGGCACAAGGCTCTAATTTCGGGTGAAAATGACCCAATATATTGCTTTCTAAGGTTTATTGCTTTTTGCTAGTTCTCATTTTTCCCCACCCCAAGTTATTGAATGTTCTATAAAACTTAAAACATCTTGCTTCTAAAACTGTGTCCTCTTTATTGTCTGAAAAGAAAAATGGAAGAACATTTCACAGGCTACTAAAAAAAGAAAAAGAAAAAGATGGACAGTCCACTTGGGGTTTCTGTTACAACTGTAGCAGCACCTAGGCCTTTGGGTGTGTCGTCATCCTATGAGAAGCCATGGACAGAAACATCATTTCCATTACTCTCGTGGTGAAAAGGATGGATACAAGTGCTTGTTTTAAACATTTTTCTTTTCCTAGTCCTCATTTTCTGGCCACCACAGATGGTCACAATGATGCTGTGAAGCAAGAGTCAGCATCTTGATTCCTGAACAGGAAAGTAACAGAACAACCATAAATACAAGAGAAGGGGCTTTGGGTAGAAGAGTAATTATTTAAAAAAGAAGAAAAAAAAAAAACAGGCAGAGGTCACACATTTTATAGTATTTATTGCAACAAAGGTTTCTGATTGCCCCATTCCCAGCAGCCCAAGCCTCTTCTCCAGGAAACTGAGCAGAATGCTAAGTTTAGAAAGCAGGTAGGAAGTCAGTTTTTACAAAGTGAAGTGGAAAACTTTCTGCCCACCCTTTTCTCCCTCCCCTACGCTTCCCTGTCTGTATTGGATGCATCCCTACTTTAAAGCAGCTTGGACTCCACCAGTCTAATCATTCTTAACATGAGCCTTTGTGCTTCACTTTTCTTTTGCTCAGTGGTACCTTTGGAGTCCCATCAAAGTTTTGGTCCTGTTCCTAGAAAAGCATGCACTTAAGATTTTATATTGATATTTCAGAGCATTCTCAGACTGCTCCACTACAGCCATTAGGCTTATAATGAAAATCCTCTGATCCAAACCCTTTTTAAAAAGTCAGACTGCTCTTTCACATTACACAAAATAACAAATGAAAACAAAATGTGGTGACATGAACTGCCTAAACACACGACCCCCTCATTACTTTAAATCCATTTTGAAATGAAACTAAGAAACCTCTAAATGCTGGTTCTAACCTCTAGATGCTGCAGCTATATGTACTGCATAGAGTTGTGCTGCCTTCATTTCAGACTTCTTTGGGCCTCAGTTTCTCCATCTCAAAACTGACTACTGTTCAGGGACAGCTTCTTCATCTTGCTGCTTCTGCTTCTTCTTCTGCTTCTGCTTCTTGCTTCTTGTTTCTTGCTTCTTGCTTCTTCCTCTTCCTCTTCTCCTCTTCCTCCTCCTCCTGCTACTCCTCCTCCTCTTTCTCTTCCTCTTCCTCTTCTTCTTCCTGTTCCTTTTTTCTTCTTTCTTTTCCCGGTATTAGGGATCAAAGACCTTCAGACTGAAGACCTTTAGTTTGCCAGGCCGATGTTGTGCCACTGAGCTACATCCCTGGCCCTCTGACTCTACTCTTCTGTGTTCAGATTCAGTGCTGTGTAGTTCAGTGAACACATGATCAGTAGTCCTGAGCATGAGCTCTTTGTGCCATTCATTTCGTTCACTCAGATCATGTATGAGTTTGTTTTTGATAAGCAGGTCATTGTTGGCACACGCGCGTGTGTGTACAGTTTCTGTTTTGAATTGAGTCCATTTATTCATTCATTCATTTGTACCTGGGAATGAACTTGGGACTTTGTGCTTGTGAAGCAAGCGGCAGAACCACTTAGCTAAATCCCCAGCTTTTTAATTTTTTTAGTTCAGTTATTTCTGTTCTCTTCCTTTTCTTTTTATCACTCTATCCCCAAGCCAAAAAAAATTTTTTTTTGATGTATAAACTTCCCGTTATTTGCACCATGTAAAGTGGTTAGCCAGTGGTCCTCTTAGTGCAGTGGGCAGTGCGTCAGTCTCATAAAGTGGTTAATTAATTCCCTGTGTTGTTAAATGTAAATAAGTTTGGGCAGTAGAGAAGAAGGTAATAATGCTGCCAAGTGAGTGAGTATGGTGCTAATGTAGAGGGGCACTTGCTCATATGGACATAATAAGCGGTCACTTAAGTGAGAGAAACAGGAGTACAGTTCCAGAGAGGAAGGGCAAGGTAGTATGAATTTTACAACCTATTTCTCCTTAGCCTCCCTCCTCGAAGTGAACCCTCTTTCCCCGTCTGAGGAAAAAAAAGAAATTTTTAATTTGGGCATTTATGTCTCCCAGACTATAAAACCCAGCCATAATGATGAGCTGGTAAAATGACTATTTATTAGACACCAACTTTGCAACAGACACAGAAGTAGAAACTTTGTGGATTTTTAATCTCCTTTAATCCCTTTAATTACCCTTTGGGATTTGTGTAGCTACTTCTGTTTTTCATATGAGGAAACTGAGGCTCAGAGAGACTAATCAAATGCATATAAGCAAATTGTAAAGCAAGAATCTGAGCACAAATTATTTTAGTACATGCCTTGTCAGAGTATATGCCCACTGGGATGCCATCTAGTAGCTGGTAAAACAGTGATGTGGTTTACAGTGTCCTGTAAAACTATATCTGGCTTTTTAAATCAGCCTGTAGCTGGGTTTACTATTATTGCTGCTCCTCATTTTCTGCAGCTAAATACAATTCATGAGATAATTTTTGAAGTCAGAGGCATGCCTAAAACAGAGAACAAAAAGTGACATGTTTCTCGGGATTTTTTGAAAAGGTTTTTTTTTTTTTTCTATTTTATTCCCCCCCCCACCCCGCTCCTGGTACTGGGATCAAACTCTGGACCTTGCACTTGATTTGCATTTGATTCATCACTCTGTCTGGCATATTGGAGGAATCCAATGACTACATCAAATAAATGGTTACCTGGGTGCAGGCCTCAATGAAAGGCAATTTGTTATACAATGATTAAATGAACTGATTTTGTGGTAGTAAATACAGAAAGCAAGACTATAGCATTCCACACTGGTATGACTTTGTTGTCTACATTCCAGGAACAAAATATCATATAGCTTGATATATAACTCTTTGAAGCTCTTGTTAGGATTTTACATTCCATTTCCTAAATCCCTTTGTGCGCTTACATGTGTTTATTACCCTACTTTCACTGAAAAAAGGACTAATAATTTTATACTGTAATGTACCTGCTCTGTGACAAAGCCTTGTTTTAAAAAAAAAAAAAAAAAGCCATTTTCCAATTTAATAGCTCAAGGAAGAAGATTGTCCCTAGGGGAACTGTGACACAATTTTCAGTTTACTCATTGTGCATTTGTCCTTCAGTACTAAAATAGGGAGGAAAAATGGATGAATATGAAAGGAGAAACAGAATAACTAAGCTCCAAGGTCATCAGTGACACTAAGAGGAGTAAAAGTGATAAAGTGAACACAAAAAAATCAAACTGTGAAAAATGAAATAAAATTGCTCATAGCAAGGAAAAAGTAAGGGGAAAAATAGCACAGAGGAAATCTTTGTAGTACACTTTGGGGGACAGGAATAAAGTCCACACAAATGAGTAACTCTTGGATAGGGCCAAAGAACACACTATAGCCCTTACCAAACTTTAGAGGAAAATTCCTGAAAATGTAGGCCAATGAAAGCTCGAAGTTAGAATACAAGGCTAGTTTCCTGGACACACACACACACACATGTGCACACCACCAGGAAGAAAGTCTGGTGTCAGTTTATGTCTTCAAGAGTCTTCTAAACAGGCACAGCATAAATTAGAGACACTGCTGGTGTAGGAAGAGTATTGAGCCTTTTTGAGCAATGAAGAAGAAAACTAAGCAGGGTGGATTTGAGCTCCTCTGCTGACCTTTCCTGAGATTATAAATTTATCATTGTGCGTAGCATGGCCCTCCTTTCCCAATACTACACTTCTTTCTCAACCCACTTATCCTGGGTTGGGGAAAGCCATTCATTATTTAGAAGGCAGTGGCACTGATGGAATGCATGTAACTCAGTTTATTTTTGTAATGTCTGGCTGTTGTGTTTAAATAAAAGTATCAGCAGAAATAGAATGTTGTCCTACACGTGGGCTGTATGCTGATTTCGGTTGTTGTAGGAAGTCTTTGGCCTCTGTGACTATACATTGGCTATCTCAGACTCTCTAGAGTGTTCTAATTTATAGGTTTTTTTATAGGTTTTATTTTAATGCTATTAGAAGTAGAACAATAGTAAAAACGACCTGCTGACTCAAATATGAGAGCTCTTTTTATTTAATTTAAAAGCAAAATTTTGGTAATGAGACTTTTTTCTGTATCCCCAAATATTTAGTTCTTGGCCTTTACCATGTAAAAGATGATAGAATACAGAATGAACCAATGATCAAGTTTTGCGTTGAGGTAATAAATTAAAAGACTGTCACTAAAACCATTCATGTTCACTTTTTTTTTTTTTTGCCAGATGTTCTTTCTGTGACCTACTTCTGTGGATAAGAAAAATGATTTTGCCATCTTTCTGTGACATTATGGCCATAGTGAACTATTCCCAAGTGTCTTAGTATAGGGACCCTCAAGAGGATAAGCATTAATTATTTTCAGACTGCTGATGCATCACCTCCATGGTGTCTGTATTTGTCTTTTTAAAATGCTTCATCACTCTCTAATTATAGGTGATCTTATGGGATTATATCTCCAGAGTTGATAGACTGGGATGACACAGTATGCATGGAAAGTAATCACTTGAAAGATTGGTGAGCCAAGGTAATTGTTAATATCCAAATTATGCCGGTGTTCAGAATAACACTTATATTCACATTGTCAATGTCACCACCTGCCTAATTCTCACATGTTAAATCACTTGCCGAGTGAGGTCATCTTTAAGCTTATGTTGTTCCAAATAAAAGTTAATCATTTAATTCTAATTCTTGGAATCATACAATGTTACCCCAACAAATAACTTCCGTAAGAAACAGAAAATCACCATGGAATTCCTGGAACCTTTCTCTCTCTGATAGTCACTTCTTTGTAGCACTAGGATGAGCTGTGAGGGCTACTGTCCCCTACTCTCAACTTTAAGGACTGTGATTCAGTACAAAGCAAAGAAAGCTCCATGTAATGCTCCTGGTGTTTGGGGGTGGGGGTCAGGATGTTTTGCCAAGTAACATAGAAGTATTAGAGTACAGGGGCTGAAAATAGCAAAGTTCCCGATGTTTTTAATCTCTGTTCTGTAAAAAACAAAAACAAAATTATTTTCCTTGATACCTCTGTAGAAAAGTAGCAAATCTGGATTCTAGTGGTATAGTTCATCTGTATAATTATTTGTTCATTACAGCAACTCTTAGCTGCAATCAAGCTTATGTACAAGCATTTATGGAATCTTTCTGAGCTCAAGACCTCATGAAGGTATATGCAGAGATTTAGATAAGATGTTACTGTTCCACATGCAAGTTTGCGTGGAGTTTTGTTGTTGTTGTTGTTGTTTGTTTGTTTTGTTTTAATAGGGTTAGGTAAGAATGAGTTTTATTAAGAAAACTAAAACAAGTTTCAACAAGAAGTGTGTAGTCTCTGTCTCTGTGCCTGTTCCAGGGCTGCTGAACATGCCATAAGGCTGTGTCTGGTAATTGAGTATCACCAGGGCTTTGCAACTTTTCTCAAATCCCACTCTGAGAAGCTACACACTTCTCCAGGATTTGAGGTCAAGTGTTTAATCCATGTTAAACATAAAACTGGAGTCTTGGAACATGATGAGCATGTCAATCAAGTAATAAGGGTGCCTTTCTTATCCTTGCCTAACACTTTCGAAACTCAGTACCATTTTAAACAGGAAAGTTGGGAGGGAGGAGAAGAATTCCATCCAATTTGATTTCCCTACTGTGTAACAGATGTGCCCACAGGAACAACTGCACAGTGTGAGGCTGTCAGGTTTCCAAAATAATTTAGCTAATGGGCCTCATTGCTCACAGACCTGAAATCCTAGAGAACCAATGTGAAGGTTAGAGATGAGTGCAGAACTTGAGGCTCATGAGAGCAAGTGAGTGAAGGAGTTTTTGTGGACAGTATTCCTAACTTGGGAGTTCCAAATTGCCCTACCCAAAATGTGAAGCAGCTATCCTTGCATAATGGGAAAGAAAGCACACATAAGTCCTTGTGCTAACAATCAGTTGATTTAAACTTATGGAAAAAGTTTTGGTTGGAGAAAAGGTAGAATACTGAGGGAGCACTGCAGCATTTCCTCCTTCAGAGGTATTTCTGAATAATCTTTCTCTTGAATGGCTTGGGTGTACAGGTAATGGGAAAAGCTGACTCAAGGCTGCCTCCAGGCTCAGCACAGAATATATTCTAGGTACCACTTTAAGTATGGAGAGGGCCTGAAAATCAGTAGCATTAAGGCTGTTATACAATTCAAATTTCCCCCTAGGAAAAAAATGTTTATGAAATTCTGCTTTAGTAACCTGCGTATGAACTACTTGTTTTCTGCAAACATCAGAATTAATGGCACCTATACTCTAAACTAGTCTATGACATCGTGTTTTCTAATCCATTATTCTTTCTACTTAAAGTCAACATTTTGTTTTGTGCCTGAAGTTTTCTCTTAAATTTACAGAGAACCATGGAGATCAGTTGCTGACTTGTTAGTGTCACTTTGGAAGTCTTCACCCAACTTCAGGCTCGCTGCTCCCTTTAGCTTCCCCTGTATTAGTTAAGTACAGAGCCACCGCTTGAGGAGAGTGTGACACACAGGGGCTGGGCTGACTCAGCTGTGGCCTGCAGCAGGTCTTGCTCCACTCCCGCACTAATTAATCACAGCAAGATAGTCTTTGGGCATTTTAAAAAATACTTCCCTGAGGCCAAAATTAAAATCCTTCAGTAAGCATTAAGTAGTCCAGGAATGAATTCCATAAGTGGAAGGAGGGATATAAGGAAGTATGTTTGAAAGGAGAGTTGCTACACCATCTCATGCACCATCTGTCAATTCCCCAGCATTTTTATTTTAATAAAAAAATTTACTGAAGACCATGGGATATGCAGTAATTTGTTGAGCAGTCAAACTCATAGGATAGAAATACAAAAGATTTTGAATTTTCCCCCCATTGTTCTCCTTCAGCCACATTTTAGGATGAACTGAGGTGATGTTCTTTTTCTTTCTTCCTTCGTTTATTTAAAAAAAATTAACAGTGTAATTCACAAATTTTAATTGGTCAGTTTGATGAGTTTTGATAGCTATGTAACACTAGGTTCTTTCAACCTTGGCACTGTTGACATTTTAGAAGAGATAGTTGTCTGGTTTTGTTTTGTTTTCTTTTGTTTTTTGTTTTTTATAAAGAGCTGTCCTGTTGTTCCCTGGCCTCTATCCATTAGATGCCAAACACATTCCTCTTGTCATGACAATCAAAAATGTCTCTAGACATCGCCAGAGAGCTCCTGGGGCCACATCACCCCTGGTTGAGAACCACTGATAGACATCCATGTCACCAACATCCAAGAAGCAAGTATAGATTGTATCTGTTTGCCAGAAAAGTTTTTTCCAGCTGTTGCTGTTGTCATCATCGTCACTGTCATTATTGTCATCGTTTGAGGCAAGGTCTCACTATGTATCCCTGGCTGTCCTCAAATTTGGAATCCTCCTTTTCCAACCTTCCCAGTGTTGGAATTACAAACTCTATACCACTGTGTCTGACCTTCCCAGGCTTTATCATCAGGCTTCCTTCCTTCCAGAACTATGGTCTCCATTTTCTATCATCTTGTATTCATTGTGCCTACATTTGGATTTTATATAAATTAAGTCATACACTCTGAGCATCACCTAACTGATGTTTTTGCAATTTATGCATGCTAAGTGTCTTATCAGTAATTCTTTCTTTTGTTGCAGAGTAGAGTAGTATTCCATTATAAGAATATGCTATGATTTGTTAATCCATTTTCCCCTTAATGGGCTCTTGGATTGCTTTCTCTTGGAGCTGTTTTGAATAAGGCTGTTATAAACACTCTGGTAAAATATTTTTTAAGGATGTGTTTTCATTTCTGTTGGGTAAATGTCTAGGCATGACACTGTAGGGTAGATGTAAAGTAACACACATCTGCTCTGCAGTGTCTTGCCTGGGTATTGCAGAGTAGTTTAAGCCACTTTACACTCCCCCAACTGTGCATGAGAGTTCCAGTCGTGCATGTCATCTCAGTGTGTCAATCCTTTTATTTCCTATTTTCTGGATATCTCATTATGATTTTCATTTTTGTTTCCCTAACAGCCAAACCAATGATATTGACACCTTTGCGGGTGCATTTTGGTCATTTTTGTATCTTCTCTTGTGTAAGTCTTTCATGGCTGATTTCAATGAGTACCAGCTCTGTAATAGGTTTGAGTTTCACAGGAAACCCAGAGAATGAGAAAACTTTTTCCATGTCAATAATTGTGGTCTAACTAATAGACACTATTATGAGACATGCTTTTCTGTTTTTGTTTTGTTTTCTTCTCTGTATCAACATACTATGAAGTCTAGAGAGCATTTATCTTTAGTGAAGGTAGACGTACGCACTCTTCCTAATTAGCTGGACAAGTGTACAAAACTGCTTTAATTTTCTTTGAGTTAGCCTTTGAATACCCAGGGCATCCATACAACAGTCAGGCCTAAATTGTCCTTCCATGGTATTGACAAGCAAATTAACAACAGGAACCTGTCCCCATACAAGGCCATGAGTCACCTTTGTTACTCCTGCCCCAGGGAATTTCCTGATGAGACTTTTTCTGAAAGTCCTTCTGCCTCCATTTTTCTTTTACCTTTACAGATATGACTTTAGTTTTTAAAAATTAAGTTTTCTATCTAGAAAGGCAATTTTTCCATTCCCATTTTTTAATAATAGAATTTAGCTGTCTCCTTTTCATTTCAGTGAACTGAATGAACTCACAGGCTTTCTTTGTTTTTAGTTTCTGTCTAGCAAAATAATTTCATTTGTTAAAGTGGTATGTTCAAGTCTGTCCTGCTTAGCTAACCAGACAGAAATTCATCTCTGGGTACTTCGGGACCTAGGTTCTGAACAGGAGACAGTGACACTTGAAGCAAGGTGATTTCTCAGTGTATTTGAAATGGGACATAGTGGCAGTTTTTGTGTGTTTGTAGACATGAAGTTGTATGTCTGTTGTGCTTTGTAAGCAGTAAGGCAGTGGTTAGTTACTGAATATCATTTCCTGCTGGAACAAATGCAGCTACTTGAGAACAATTCCATGTGTGGGATAAGAAATGGATAAGATCGAGCTGAGCCTTGTCCTACAAAAATCACAGCCATCCAACTTTTATAAATGAGTGGGGAGGGGGAAGTGGGAGGGATTGGGGAAAGGAAAGAAGGGAAAGGAATACATACAAGAAAAGGAAAAAATGGAAGCAAACTCTTTGTAAATAGGGAGAGTTAGTGGGATTGAAGGGAGGCCAGGGGAATGGGGAAAAAAATAAGAAGCAAGATACATCATGTAAAAGTACAAATTCCCAGTGATGAATGTCATCATACCTAAAATGTACCAATAAATTTAATGAATAAAAAAATGGAACTGAAATTTGCTTCAAAAGAGTTCTGTAGCAGGGGTTTGGATAACACAAGAATGGCTATAAGTTCGTAATTACTGTTTCTGGGTAATAAATGCATATTAGCTTGTTATGCTGTCCTCTGTATTAGGAAATATGGTAATACTTGAAATTTATCATAAATTCAAAACAAAAGACCACTAAGTGTCCAGATTGTTGGTGCCTTGGGTTGCTGGAGAAAGAAGGCAGATGTTTAAATGGGGAAAGAAGACTGCTTGGGGGTAACCAAACCAAATCTAAGCCAGAAGCTTTTTTTTTTTTCCTGGTTTATTGGTATGTCAAAGTAAAAAGATTAGTGTCTTACTGATCTGACCTGCCCCCAACATTTTCCTTCCTACATTTGCTTATAAGCATCCCACTAATGTTATAAGCCTGAGATCCTTGAGAATAGGAACAAGATCATGATGATTCTCTAATACTGGGTCTTGGTGGTCCAAAATCCCTTCTGAGGTAATCTTGTGGGCCCATTCTGTTCCCATGCATTTCTCATGCCTTAAAAAGATAGACCATGAACAAAACATGGGGAAAATTTAAACATTTTTTTAAAAGGAATGTTTTACTCCTAAAAAAAGTGGAAAACATGTTACAAAAGTGTTTACAGGCCTTACCTTTGAGTGGACCAAATGGAGCTGTTCTCAAGGCAAGGTAGGCTCAATGGAATACTTGTTGGTACTCATAGTCTTTTAGCAATTAGGTTCTGTTGCAGATAACAGTATCTGAAACACTTAATGAGTTTCAGATTTTACTCCTGATCAAAACATAATTTTGTTTTTTCATGCAACTTTATAACTTGGATAGTTATAGTCTTCTATTTTCATCAGATAAAAACTTATGTTCCTGTTTCTCCTCTCAGAACTTCTCTAGTCCCTGAAGGTAACATTTTGCTGCAGTGGACCCTTATATGTTTAATGTTAGTCTGGCAGCTCTCCAGTCTTGAATTTTAGATTTCATCGAGTTAAGCAGAGGGAGGTTTTTGGCTTCGTGGTTTTATTTCCCAAACATGAGTATAAAGGAAAACTGCCAGTTTGGGGCCAGTCTCAGAAAATGCACTATCTGCTGCAGTTCTCAACCAGGCAGAAACAAAGAAACCCTTGTTTACAGATGAAATAGCCAAGGTGTTAAAAGGCCAAGTGATCCCACTGTGTTATGTCTAGAAGATGCACGTGTACTTTCTCCAAAGCAGGCTGCTCCTAAAGCAGTGCTGCCTTGACATTTCCAACTTGCATTGAAGTGAGCAGTTTGCTCAGTCAATCAAGAGGACAACTCGTTGAACTTGCTTTTTTATAGAAAGATGGTAAATGCACATCTTATAGTAAACTAGAAACCAGCAGTTTATGGCTGTTAACTGATTTTAAAGGACACCAGTAATTCTCCGGGAAAATGCAGTTGAGCTGTGGTCATTTCTAAATATTCAATTCCTCTTAACTAAAGAAGTCCACACTCACTGTAATACACATTGTAATACACTAGTGATTATGACTGGTTAAATTTTATGTCCATTTATTTCCACCATTTCAGAGTATCTTGATGAATAATCATCCAGAATCTTCTTTCCAGTTAATCTTATGTACGAGTTGGACATGTCTGAAGGGCCTAATTATTATAAATTCAGTCAAATAGTTTAGTACATTGCAGATCGATGGCTTAGTAATCCTAGACTCAGAAATGAATTTCTCAGGAGTGGGCTCTGTCAGTCATTAAGGATGTGCTGCTTTGATCCCCTGAAGAGTATTGCGTGTTACACACATTCATAGATGCCCTATACAACCCTATCAATGGTATCTAGGCTTAGTCATTTTTCAAGTAGCAGGTGATATTTTATGCATTGCTGCCTGCATTCCTATATTTGTAAACACTATGGATGTGACGCTTTTTCTTCAGATTTAGTGTCTGCACCTTCAGTATCTGTCACTGGTAGATGTATTGTTACTTGAAGGTGGTATAAAAAATCCTATTTAAATTTGGACTTTTTGTGTGTGTACAATCAGCCGTATGTGCTTCTTCCTTTAAAAAAGTGATTAGGAAACATGAATTCATGCATGAAGAACAGAGAAAGAGGTGCTTCTTGTAACAATATTTAAAATAACCATTTAGGCCTAATAGTATTTCCAATAATTATAAGCTCTTCCACTTTCTGATCACCTCATCTGTGCAGGGCCTGCCAGGCAATTTATGTCTTTTATCACCAGTCCCCATCACCTTGTGTGGGCAGACTTGGAGGAACCTGAGCTTTGGAGAGGCCATTCAGCTACTGGTGTTGGGGAGGGAGTTGATTTCAGCTTTCCCAGTGTTTAGAGCTGTATCTTTCTGCTTACCTACATACAGCCTTGAGCTAGTTACAAAGGGCTGCCTTTTTACATTAATCTGCTTTCACCTCTCCCTGTTTACTGTACTTATCTCCAATTCTCCAGTCTTCTCTGATCAATCGGAATTCATCTTTCTGCATTTCCTAGGTGAACATGATACTTCCAGCTTCTTATGGAGCTTAGACAGTAAGTAGGCAGTGACTACTTGCCCCTGTCTGTATTTCTGTATAATAATACAGTCCCTTTTGGGTTTCCATGGAGTTTAAAGTAAAAAGCCTAGGGTCTGGGGATTTAGTTCAGTGGCACCATGCCTGCCTTGTAAGAGCAAGTCCTGAGTTTGATCCCCGGTTACCCACCCCCCACAAAAAGTGAAAAGCCCGAGCCAACAGTAAAATATCACCCAGCATCTTCTTGATTGTGCTACCTTCTAATATGAGAATTTTTCTTAGCTTTTTCTTCACTTAGAAATCTTCAAGTCATTCTTTACCCTTTTTATAAAATAAACAAGTTAATCAGACTTTTATAATCCCACTTTATTTCCAGCAAATCGAATTAATAGATGAGAACTAAATGGCGTTTACTTTAAAGTGGATGTATCATCATGTTTTCCTTTTTAAAGATTCACATGTCTTACCTATTATATTTTTAAAGGAATATCTGAATAGTAAATGGTTAAAGAAAATGAGCATCTGTGGTTACAATTTGATTTTTCTTTCACGAAGCCTTACCTGTTATTTGATTATTCCAAATCATAGTCTTTCTTACTGAGTTGACTAAACTATGCCAGTACAATGTATGTTGCTGTCTAGACTTACAGACAAAAATTCTTTTCTGAGATTTCAGGCCACTGTCTCATCTCTCCCATTGACATTCCTCATCTTCCAGGGCTTTCTCTTCTAATCAAAGATTTATTTAAGCAGGGTTTTAATTTGCCATTGTAACTCTTCTTTCTCCTCTTTACATTTAACTCAAAAGAAGGCATCTACTTTTTTCTCAATGAGTTAGGGTGACATCATTCCAATTATTAAGTCTGGCTTAAAACTGGAATATTATAGATTCCTTCTTCAAATAGTTAACATAGCAGTTATCTCTTACCATAATTAGATAGTTGGGAGCTTTTATGATGAAATGAATATAAGTCTCAGAGGCAAAGACCTGACTGCAGACCGGCTTTCTTACCAGCTTATAACCACAGGTAAAAATTACTTAACTTTTTGGAAATTCAATTCCTCATTATAATTTGGGGACAACTAAATTAGATATCTAATCCAAATGGATTTTATAAGGATTTAGTAAGATGAGACTTATCTGGCACATATTTCTTTATTGTAGATAAAACCAATTAACATTTTCTAAAGCATTATGCAAAATATTATAAAATATACTCTGTTGATAGGTAAAGGAGAAAAGCATGAAAACATTATTAACAACAACAACAAAACATTTATTAAATATTTGGGAGAATATTTAAACTTAGATAGTAATGAAATAAATTCAGACAAAAATATTAGACACCATTTTTTATTAAATTAGCATTAATTTTAAAAAAGAAAAAATCTAATGCTAGTATTTTCAGTTGATATGGCTCATTTGGAAAAAATGCATCAGAGTATAATATTACCTCATACCTTTCAATCCACCAATACCATTTCTGAAACTTTATCCCAGGAGAATATTCCAAACCATGGAAAACCGAATCTATAAACATGACAATAATTCAGTGTTATGATTTTAATAATAAACCTGGGAACAATTTGATTTCATAATGTTTTAAGATTAAAAATACTAAGCAGCATTTAAAAATATCATCTAAAAATGTGTACATATGATAATCTGTATGAAAAATGCATCTTAAAACTGTATAGAAAAATAGTTAAAATCATAGATATACTAGAGTATTTTATAGCATATGTTCATTTTTCTTTCTCATTTCCCTAGGACTTTTGTAAAATAGTATTACTTTTAAGATTAAAATTAGACTTGTAAATATATTTAGTCTGACAAAAACATCGAATGCCTGTTCTGTGTTCTGAAAATCTACCCTGGCTTTTTCTTTAGCTTTGGAAAACAACAAAATATTTTCCATTTTACTCCAGGGTAATAAGAAAGCAAAAACATGTGTTTAGTAGACTATTTAGAGGAAGTACTTCATATATGACCCAAGATTTAAGGTGCTGTTGTATGTCTCCTAAATATTTAATGCCAAGCTGTTGGCCCAATCTATGTTAAATATAATGGCATTCTCACACAGCCACCTGCTCCAGAATGTATTCCAAAATTAACTGACTGATTACTCAGGTCATTCCATCAGTAAAATGGATCTCATTGATATATTAACCATAACAGTAATGTGAGACTTTGAGTATTGCATCTTAAGGCTAATCGCATAGGTAACTGGTTGAAATCCACTAGATCAGTTGTCCCCAGTCTTGGCACCAGGGACTGGTTTTGTGGAAGACAATTTTTTCCATGGATCAGGTGGTGATGGTTAATTTCAGGATGATTTGAACACATTACATTTATTGTGGACTCTGTCTATTTTTATTATATTGTAAATTACAATGAAATACAACTCATCGTAATGCAGAATCCCTGGGAGCCCTGAGCTTGTTTTCTTGCAACTATGCAAAATGAGCTTGGAGAATATGTATCATTGCTTCGATGAACCCATAATTTAGGTAGGATACTTGGTGTTTTTCTTAAAGAAGCTCTATTTTTATTGGCAGTCTTAAAGGCTTCTGCTGTTTCATCACTGAGTCTTTACCTCTTTTCAAAGCAGTTCTCTAGTGATGTTTGTTTGGTTTTTACAGATTTTGACTTTGGTTAGTTTGTGGTTTTACCAAAACTGTGACTGGGACAAGTGTAGGAAAGAGGTGTGGACCATGTAGTAGATAAAATAATGAGCAGGGCACATGTGGACTAAGTCAGATTCAGAGTTCATCCTTTCTGCTAGGTGCAGCTATACAATTGAAGTACATCAACTCATTTACCAGTGTGAATCCTGCTACCAAATGCAGCTTAATTGTCACCTGCTATTCACTGATAGGGTTTTGAGATGAGTCTCCAAGCAGTTGATTTATTATGATCTCTGCAGTCAAACCTGTCTACTAATGTTAATCTGCATTTGCAACCACTTCTCAGTGCTAGCATCACTGCCTCGGGCCATGAGACATTAGACGTTTCATAAGGACACTTGTTTGCGTGAGCATTTCACAGTAGGGTTCACACTCCCTTGAAAATCTAATGCCACTGCTAATCTGACAGGAGGCAGAGCTCAGGCAGTAATTCAAGGAGTGGGGAACAGCTATAAATACAGATGAAGCTTTAGTCATTTGTCTGCTGCTCACCTCCTGTTGTGAAACCTCGTTTCTAAACAGGGTTAGGAACCCTGAGCTAGACAAGATCATTTGCCAAGTAATTTAGCATTATTTTAGTTGAGATTTTTATTGAGATAATTTTGTAGATTTCACCTGTAGTTATAAGTACAGAAAGATCCTGTACAATTTGACCAGTTGCCCATAGTGGTAACATTTTATAGAACTGTAGTGTATCACAGGAAGGCTATTCACATAAATACAATTCTTGATCTTACTCAGATTCTCCTAGTTTTGTACTCATTGGTGTGTGTGTGTGTGTGTTTATATTAAGTTCTGTGTAATTTTACGTGTATTCACTACCACAATTAAGACACTGAACAATCCTTTCAATGTAGTGCTCCTGCCTGTTACCTTTGATAAACATCCCTTCTCTCTTCCCTTCAATGATCTCTAAATCCTGGCAGTCAGTAGTACTCTTCTGTCTATTTGTAAAATTTTGTTATTTCTGAATGTTATAAATGCAACTGTACACGTAACCTTTCAAGATTGGCTTTTTAAACTCAGAATTCTCTAGAAATTCTTCCAAGTTGTGTTTATCAATGCTTTGCTATTTATCGCTGATAATAAGTATTCTATAGTATGTTTGTACCACAGTTTATTTGACCATTCACCTGAGCTGATTTTAATTTTTGACCACTAAAATCATGTTGCCATGAATGTTCATGTATAGGTTTTTGTGTGAATCTAAGTTTCTGTTTCTCTGGGGCAAATGTCCAAGTCTGCAGCTGGAAGATAAATTGCATGTTTAGTTTTAAAAGAAACTAGTTTGTTTTTTTTCAGAAGGGCTATCCCATTTTATATTTTCTTCGGCAATGTTTGAAAGAGTTCATTTCTTTGATATGTTTTGGTGGTATTATTGTAGCTTTATTTTGGAGTCACATTTGTGGCAGTTTCCTTCAGCTGAACTAATCAAATAATTTTGCTAAAGTTACTCATATAGAAGGACAAGATTTTGAAATGAAACCCAGTACTGCAGTAATTTTCTGGATAGGACCCCGAAAACATAGGAAATAAAAAGCAAAAACTGACAAATGGGATTCTATCAAACTAAAAAGCTTTTACATAGCGAACAATCAAACAGAGTGAAGAGGCAACTTACAGAATGGACAAAAATATTTTCTAACAATTAATCTAATAGTTAATATCCAGAATATATACGGAACTCAAAAATACTTAACAATAAAAAAAATCCAGCTTTCAGATTCTCTGAATAGATACTTCTCAAAGGAAGAAATACAAATGTCCAACAAATATATCAAAAATGCTTACTATCAATAGCCATCAAGGAAATCCAAATCAAAATTACAATGAGATACCACTTCATCTTATCAAGACAATAAAATAGCAAATACTGGAAAGGATGTGGAGTAAAAGAAACTTTTATTCACATGGGTAGGACTATAAATTAGTGTAGCCATTGGAGAATAGTATGAAAGTTCCTTAAGAAATTAAAAGTAGTACTACCACCGGATCCAACCCATATCTGGACATATATCCAGAAGAAATGAAATCAGCATAACAAAGAGATAACCTGGCTGTCCATGTTTATTTGGCAGTATTCAGAAGAGCCATATACCATCAGCCTAGGTGCCCATCAACAGTGTGTTATGTACTCATGATGAAGTATTGTGTAGCCAGAAAAATAATACACTATTTCCAGTGAAATGTCAGACTCAGAAAGACAAGTACTACATATTCTCTATCTTAACATGTGAAAGCAAAAAAAAAAAAAAAAGTCTGTCCTGAAGGGAAAAGTGGACAAAGAATGTTTGGGTGAGTGTATTCTGTATATATCTATGAAAATATCACACTGAACTCCATAAATTCATATATATCTAGAAGAAAAGAGCTGGACTTAATTTGGTTCTGTCTCTCTTGTTTGACAATTTTATCTTCTAGAAAAAATGTTTAAAAAATACTTAAAGAATTTTTGGATACGCAAGCAGCATCTTTAGTATGCACTGGTCTAGAATGCATGAAAGTTTGCTGAAGTAAGTGAAGGGCCCCTGTTTGAGCCCTCTTCTAATTAGGTGTGTCATTTTAAGTCAGTTACTTTATTAGATGATTTGCATAGCTGCATAAAAAGGCCTGTGGAAAGTATCAGAATCACCTGGAGTGCTTATTAAAAAGCAACTTCCTGGGGCCTTCACCAGAGTTTCCAACTCAGTAGGACTGGGTAAGCTAGGATAACTTGCCTTTCTAACAACTTTCCAGGCAACATCATGATGCTTGTCCAGAGAGCACCTGAACTACATTATGCTAAATGCTCTCTGGCCCTAATAGTCAATATTACCACCTTGCTCCCCAAAAACCTCAAATTTTCTTTCTGGTGACATAAGGTATGACTCCCCTAACCCAAGATACAAGTACATAGTAAAATATAATATGGGCATTGAAAGTATCATAAGAGAATATTGTTGTCATGTGAAAATTGCCAAAATATATTTATAAAACAGCATGTGTAGATATGTATATGTATATCTATCTAAACAGATATATATAGAGATTAAAAAGTTAGAAAGATATAAAAAATGGTAATAGTAGTTGTCCCTCATCAATAAAGCTACAAACTCCTTTTTTGTGAGTGTGCTTTCTGTATTTTCTAGTTTTACCCATTTTTCAAATAATTATAAATCATGTGTTAATACAGAAATTACAGGAGACAATATAGGTCTTAATTTCTGCAAGCTTCATAATTGCAGTAAAGTATTTGTTAAATACATACCAACAAAAATAAAGCTACTCAGGTGTGAGATCAAACCATTCCAGACAATTTTCAAAGTCCTTAGGCCTGTCCCTAAAAGGTGTGCTACCTTACCTTGTGCCATTCGTCTTACTTGAGAGAATTCTGCACTCATGTACCTGAATAGCCTTGACTTTGGAACCACACATTACAGCATCTCACTGCTGCATATTCAATATTTTTGTGGCATTTTCTCATGGTTACCTAGTGGGATCCAGGCACAGCCTTTCAAACTGTTCCTTCCTCTGTCCTTGACCATGTGTTAGAAAATGTTCTATCTGGATGAAGCTTCTCCCTTGGTTGAGGTCTCTATTAGAAGATTTAATCTTTATAGCTAAAATGTGAATTTAAAAAATAGTACTGAATTAAATCTTTTAAATGACAGAAATCAGTCATCTGCTAAGGGAAGCTATTTGGTGTCCCAGTTTGAGAGCTCATGCCCTTCCTGGGATTGGGGATTTCCAGTCATACTGATTTCTTAAGTACGTCTACTTCTTCAACACTAAAGTTTCCCAAACTTAGGAAAAATAGGAGTGAGTACAGCTTTTCTTAAAAATATATTAATTTTCCTGCTGAAGTCACCATTCCTCAAACAATAGAAAATATTCCAGTTAATTGACACTATTTTTAAAAAACCCTTTTGAACTCTAGTAACTGTATTTTTTACTAAATGTATTCCGTCAGGGGCATATTGCCCATAGGGCAGTGCAGTGGTAACTTTCAAAACATGAGTCTAGTCCAGAGCTGCAGTGGTACCATTGTTCCTTTCTGCCACATTCCCTGTCAAAGATATTCCATAAAAAGGGGGAACTAAAAAGACCTTCATTTATGACTGACAGTGTGTTGGGGTTTGGTATAGTTGTGTATGACTGATAGTGTGTTAGGCTTTGTGTCACATTTAATATCCATGTGCATCAGCATCAGTTCCTTACAGATGCATTTTGTACTTGAGGCAGTTTATTTTTATGAACACCTAGACTGTTGGCATACACACATTGCTCCATGGATTTGCTGTCATTAGATACGTTTCTGGATTTACCTTATATAGCTGGGAGCATCAGAGCTGTTTGTTCACATCAGAAGCTCTTGTTCACTATGATAGCACCATCCAGTGCCGACAGTACACTCACAGTCTGCTTGTTCTGAAAGAAGTGATGAGGCTTTAGGTCTACAATTATTTTGTTTTGTTGAAGGCTAGCAGCAGTACTAGCAACTGCCACGTTGGTCCATGTTTTCTACCCTATCCAGATAGGTATCCAGCATCCATTGTGTGTGTCTCCTCTGCACACTTCTCTCACTTAGTACTTCTCATCCTGGCTTTCAACCTAGATGTCCCCTGGAAAACATCTCTAGGCTTAGCTGAACTATTTCCTAGGTGGATGAAAATAAGCAAGCTTTATATCTATATATGTGTGTGTTTTATATTATATATGTATACTACATATAGTCATATATATATAGTCATAGTACATAGCTTAAAGAAAATCCAAGATGAAGTCATGTTGCAGACATTCATCTTTTTTCCAAGTTTTAAAAAAATTCTTAGAAATTTGTGTAAACACTTGAATTAGAATGCTGCAGAGATGTTTCTGTAGCCTAGCATTTCTATCCCTAGTTGAGTGCTCATAATTTTGCCAGTTTAGAGGGACAAGATCTTCCTTATTGAACTCCTTCTCATACTTTTGAATTTTTGTTTCGTCCTTCCTGTTCGCCGCAAATACTTTTAGCAAGCCAACATCTTTCAGTAGCAACAAGTATGTGCCAAACTCTGGCATGCCAGTTTTATTGCCTTTATATATTTTTTTTTTGCCAACACAGTATTCATAGAGTAATAAGTACCTCCTTCAGGGTACTGCTTCAGAAGGCTCTTTTTCTTTCATAATTTAAGAAGTTCTTTTCTTGGCATTAAGTATCCATGTTAAACTTATACCACCTCATTAAAATCATTACTTGATTGTCTCCCTGCTCCCATGTAAGTGCCATGAAGGAACTCTTTCTCTGTGACTGGGATAGTCAGTAGCCCATAAGAGGTACTTGACCACTGGATGATTGAAATCAGCCTGCCAGCCCTTTGAGAGGACTGTCTTAGACTATCCAAAGCAAAAAGTTGAGTACAGGTGTCATTAACACTAGTCTATTGAACCTGAATTAGTGAGTTAGTAAAAACAACTTAATTCCACTGTTATTTCAAGACGTCAAAATACACTGGGTAAATGCTATAAAAGTTTTAAAAATTATTTTTGCCTTTATATTTTATTTTGTAAATTAAGTTTGGACCCTAGAAACTGGGTTTTATAATATAAAATATATATTTACCATATAAAGTATAGAATATAACCTCTCCTTTTCTGTGCTATAAAGGCAGTATATTTCAAAATGTAACCAAACATGAGCTGTACCTAGAAAAACATGCACATTAAAAAATGAAAAAGAATATTGTGATTTATAATTCACAATGACCTTTAAAGGAGTGTTTGCATATGGCTGTGGTTACTTTTGTAAAGTCATTTCTAAAGCTTACAATTATGAAACTTGCATTTTCCAGTACAATATTTTAAAATTTGTCTGACTTGTTTAACGTAGCCCAAAGCATTTATGTAGTTTAAAAATAAATGCTAATTTTATCTTGTATAGCCTGCTTTGACAGCATGTCTTTTTATTGACTGAAGTGCCAAATCTCTGTTGAAGAGTAAGTTAACAATGCAATTTTGTTAACTAGGATAAAAGAATTAGTAAGAAGTATTTAACACGTTTATACGTATTCATTAAAGTATTATAAACTCTCCATTTGGTCAACAACTGCATCAGTCTGGTTTTGTGTATTGTTATTTGAGAAGATTTCATTTAAATGATGACTCATATCAGAAGCATTATTTTTAGCATCTTACCTCTTCGCCTTTCCATTCCAAATGTCCATATTCGGGTGCACAGAACTCAGAGAATCAAACCTTACAACCATAGAACAGAGTCCCATCTTCAGTAATTTTAATAATTACTTGTTTTATTACTGTATATTCCAGAAATGTAACAACCAACAGAGCCTGAAGCTGCAGCTGTAGCCATACAGTCTGAAAACTTTAAAAGTTTTACTTTGGAGAATAAAACTAGAAAGATGAAATACAGAGATTTTTCTCAGTGTAGTGAAACAAAATAAAATTATACCTACTTAAAATAAATGGCAGTGACAGTAACCATTTTTCCTGTGATGGATAAAAGCCAGGGAACACAAAATCAGCATTTGAAATGTGTTAACTCACAGTGTCTTAAAAGAAACTAACAACTGCAGTTTTTTGTTTTGTTATTAAGTTTTGAAAAATATATAATGCATTTGTTAGGCAAAACCATGAAAACTAGAGAGAGATCATTAAAAGGCATATCAGGTCAAATTTAAAGTTTTTCTTTTTGGTTGGGTGGACTCTGTTTTGTGTTGCTCAATCAGCTTAGTTCTCCATCTTGAGTTCACAGTCACAAGCATGCAAAAGAAAAGCAATCTTTTGATACCGGAGGCAATCCTGAAGATTCAAAGTGAATGCCTTGCATTTTCTTTTATTTGTTTGCAGAGTTCCAATGGGAAAATATGGATTTGAAGTCCAAATTTCCCCCTAAACTCACAAGTGCCACTTAACAGACTATGTTACCTGAGAAATTCACTTTTTTTCTGAGCTTCTGTTTCTTTGCTTACAAGGCCAAGTTCCTGGGGCTGCTTTTCCAAAATCCTAGGACAGTGATGATGAGCCTTTTAGAGCTTTCAGTGATAATAAACAGCCAGCTGTGGCACACATGCCATACATTGGCCCCCACGGTCCTAGGACTACTCTGAGGAGTCAGAAACTTAATGTACTATGCAGTGTTTTACAAGTCTCATGTTATGTCCTGCTATAGCTCCCATCTTACAGATGGAGAAGATTAAAGAAGCTAACCAGTCTGTGAAAGGTCATATAGCTCGTGAGTGAAAAATCTGGTTCCAACACACTGTCTGTAATTTCACTGTTTCTCAATATTGGCACACTTTTTTAAAAAATTTAATTTATTGGTACATTCTAGGTAGACAGTACAGTTACATTCATTACTGGGATCTTGTTCCTTTACATGCCAGGTCTTGGTTCTCATTTTTCCCCCTTGTCCCCACCCTCTCTTCACCCTCCCTTCACCCTCCCTTCCCCTCCCCACCTTCAAACACTTTAATTCCATTTCTACATTTTCTCATATTTTTTTCCTTTTCCGTTATTCCCCCTTCCCTATCCTTCTCACTGTCCCTACACCTTTGGTCCTTTTCTTCCTATTTGCTAAGTGTCCCATTAGGATCTTGAGTACTATTTTAGTTTTTCACACCAGAGAAACTATTCGGTATTTGCATATGTGTGCCTTATATATTTCACTTAGAAGTATATCTTCAAAATGTACCCATTTAACTATGAATGAATCTACTTTCTCATTCTTTATGGCTGAGTAGTATTGCATTTTATAGAAAAACCACATCTTCTTTATCCAGTTTCCAACTGATGGGCACATGGGCTGTTTCCAAGTTTTAGCTATTACAAACTGTGCCGCTATAAACATGGGTGCGCATGTATTACTGTGGTATGATTCTCTCACTTCTTTTGGAAAGATACCCAACAGAGGGATGGCTCAGTCAAATGGAACCTCTAATCCTAGTTCTTTGAGGTATCTCCATATTGATATCCACAGTGGCTGCACCACTCTGCACTCCCACCAACAATGGAGAAGGGTTCCTTTCTCCCCACAACCCTGCCAACATTTGTTATTGTGTGATTTCTTGATAGCAGCCATTCCTTGTGGGGTGAGGTGAAATCTCAGTGTTGTTTTCATCTGCATCTCTCGAATGACCAGTGATGTGGAGCATTTTTTCATATATTTACTTGCTGCTTTTATTTCTTTGTCTGAGAAATGTCTGTTCACTTCAGATGCCCACTTTAGAATTGGGTCTTTATATTTGTGGGGGCTGTTTATTTTGAGTTCTTTATATATTTTAGATAATAGTCCTTTGTCTGAGGAGCAGCTGGTAAAAATGTTTTCCCACATTGTAGGTTGTCTGTTAGTTCTGTTGATGGTTTCTTTTGCAGTGCAGAAGCTTTTTAATAAGATGAAATCCCAGTTGTTATTTCTGCTAGTTCCCTTGCTACTGAGGATTTGTTCATAAAGTCTTTTCCTATGCCAATGTCTTCCAGAGTTCTGCCCAACTTATCTTCCAGCAAGTTTAGTGTTTTTGTTTTTATGTTTAGATCTTTAATCCACTTGGATTTTAATTTAGTTCATGGTGACAGATAAGGGTCTAGTTTTAATCTTTTGCAGGTTGAAATCCAGTTTTTCCAACACCATTAATTAAAGAGGCTATCTTTCCTCCAGTGGGGACTGGCAGCTCCTTTGTCAAAGATGAGGTAGCTGAGTGCATCTGGAGTTGTTTTTATATCTTCCAATCTGTTCCACTGATCCTCAGGTCTGCTTCTTTGCCAGTACCATGCTGTTTTTATCACACTGGCTTTGTAGTATAGTTTCAAATTGGGAATTTTTATACCCGCTGTTATGTGTCTGTTGGCTAGGATGGCTTTTGCTATTCTAGGTCTATTATGGTTCCAAATGAATTTTTGGATTCTTCTTTCTAGTTCAGTGAAGTATAGTGTTGGGATTTCAATTGGTATTGCATTGAATCTGTATAGCAGTTTTGGTAGTATGGCCATTTTCACTATGTTGATTCTTCCTACCCAGGAGCAGGGGACATCTTTCCATTTTCTTAAATCCTCCTCGATCTCTTTTCTCAGAGTGTTGTAGTTTTCAGTGTAGAGGTCTTTTGCTTCTTTTTTTAGATTGATTCCCAGATACTTCATTTTTGGGGGCGCTATTGTGAAAGGAATTATTTCCCTAATTTCTTGGTGAGTCTGTTATTTGTGTACAAGAAGGCTATTGATTTTTAGGTGTTGACCTTGTGTCCAGCTACTCTGCTAAAAGTGTCAATTAAATTGAGACGTCTTTTGGTGGAGTTTTTTGGGTCTTCAATGTAGAGTATCATATCATTAGCAAATAATGACAGTTTAACTTCTTCCTTTCCTATCTTTATTGCTTAAACTTCTTTCTCTTGTCTAATTGCTATGTCTAATGTTTCCAGAACTATATTGAAAAGGAGTGGGGATAGTGGACATCCTTATCTTGTTCCTGATTTTACCATGAAGGTTTTCAGGTTTTGGCCATTCAATATGATGTTGGCTGTTGGTTTTTCATAGATAGCCTTTATTAAGTTGAGATATAGACCATATATTCCAATTTTTTGCAGAGTTTTTATCATGAATGGGTGTTGAATTTTGTCAAATACTTTTCCTGCATCTATCGAGAGGATCATATGGTTCTTGTCCTTGACTTTGTTAATATAATGTATTACATTAATTTATATATGTATGTTGAACCATCCTTGTATCCCTGAAATAAATCCGACTTGGTCAGGTTGAATGATCTTCTTGATGATCCTCTGTATTCTGTTTGCTAGTATCTTATTGAGGATTTTTGCATCTATATTCATTAAGGAGATTGGCCTGTAGTTCTCTTTTTTTGTTACATCTTTCCCAGGTTTGGGAATCCAAGTGATATTTGCTTCCAGGAATGAATTTGGAAGCATTGCTTCTCTTTCAATTTGGTTTGTTTCATTAAAGAATCTGAGAAGTAGCAGCATTAGGCCTTCTCCAAATGTCTTGTAGAATTCAGCAGTGAATCTATCAGGGTCTGTACTTCTTTGTTGGTAGGTTTTTAATTACTTCTTCAATTTCATTGACTGATACTGGTTTATTTAGAATCTTCTTGATTCAGCTTTGGTAGCTCATATGTCTCTGGGAATCTGTCCCCATTTCTTCTGTGTTTTCCATTTTATTAGAGTACAGGTTCTCATAGTATGTATTAATGATCCTCTGGATTTCTGTGGGATCTCTTGTGACTTTGCCTTTTTCATTCCTGATTGTATGGAGCTGAACCTTTTCTTTCCTTTTTTTTTTTTGATAAGGTTTGCCTAGCGTTTATCAATTTTATTTATTCTTTCAAAAAACCAACTCTGATTCTTTTATTTTTTGTATCATTTTCTTAGTTTCCATTGCATTGATTTCTGCTCTAATCTTTATAATTTCCTCTCTTGTTCGAGCTTTGAGTTTTTCTTACTCTTGGTTTTCTAGGAATCTAAGAGTCATTGTTAGGTTGTTTATTTGAGCTTGCTCTGTTTTTCTAATGTGGGCATTCAGTGCTATGAATTTTCCACGTAGAACTGCTTTCATTGTGTCCCATAGATTGCTGTATATTGTATTGGCGTTTTTGTTTATTTGTAAAAACTGTCTGATTTCTTCTTTGATTTCCTCTGTGATCCATTGATTGTTCAGGAGAGTGTTGTTCAATTTCCATGTGTTTGTTAAGTTCCTACGGTTTCTTATGCTGTTGATCTCCAGCTTTATTGCACTGTGATTTGATAATATACAGGGAATAACTTCAATTCTTTTGCATTTATTCAAACCTGTTTTGTGAGCTCATATGTGATCTATCTTGGAGAATGACCCATGTGCAGCTGAAAATAATGTATATTCTGATTTGTGGGGTGGAACACATTATAGACGTCTAATAAGTCCATGCATTCAAAAGCTTGGTTCAGTTCTAGTATTTCTTTGTTGATTTTTTGCATAGATGATCTGTCTATTTTTGATAGTGGGGTATTCAGATCCCCCACTACAATTGTATTAGTGCTTATTTGGTTTTTCATGTTACTTAATATTTGTTTTATATAGTTGGGGGCATTTATATTTGCTGCATATATGTTTATGATTGTCATTTCTTCCTCTTGGATTGTTCCCTTTACAAGGATGTAGTGGCCTTCTTTGTCTTTCTTAATCAGTTTTGGTTTGAAATTTGCTTTGTCTGCGAATAAGATTGCTACCCCTGCTTTTTTCTGTGCTGCTGTCGTGTGGAGAATTGTTTTCCATCCTTTCACTTTCAGTCTATGGGCTTCTTTTTGTACTAGGTGTGTTTCTTGTATACAACATATTGTTGGATTTTGCTTCTTAATCCATTCTGCCAGTCTATTTCTCTTGATTGGTGAATTGGGGCCATTGATATTGATAGTTATAACTGATATGTACTGACTTATTATTGTCATGTTATTGTCCTTTTGTTGACTCTTTTTAGTTTTTGTCCTCTCTTTTTAGTTTCTAGCCTTGGCTATTTGATTTGCTCTGTTGGACCTCCTGGTGTTGTGATCTTCATTGTCTTTTTCTAGGATATTGTTTAAAATTCTTAGTAGTGCTGGTTTAGTATTCATGAAGTTTCTCAAGTGTTCTTTGTCGTGGAAGTATCTTATTTCTCCATCCATTTTTGAAAGAGAGTTTTGCAGGATACATCAGTCTTGGTTGTAGGTTGTTTTCTTTTAGGACTTGAAATACCTCACTCCAGGCTCTCCTTGACCTGAGGGTTTGTTTTGAAAAGTCTGCTGTGATTCTGATGGTCTTTCCTTTGCATGTGATTTCTTTCTTTTCTCCTACTGCTTGTAGTATTTTGTTCTGTTGGGTTTCTGGGATCTTGATTATTATATGTCTAGGTGTAGATTTTTTTTTTTTATCATGGCTAGTTGGTGTCCTATATACCTCACTTATCTATATGTCTAATTCTTCTCCTCTGTTTGGGAAGTTTTCTGTCATTAATTCTTTGAACAGCTTTTTTAAGTCATTTGCCTTTTCTCCTGGTACTTCATGGATTCCTATCAGTCTTATGTTATTCTTCTTTGCATCTTCTAGGAGTTGTTGGATCGATTTCTCATGCTCCCTGTTTTTAAGAGACCTCCCTTTTCATGGTCAATGTCTGCTATCCTATCTTCTATATCTGAGATTCTATCTTTGCAATCTTTTGCAGTCTTTTATTCTGTTGCATATGCTTTCAGTAGAGTTTTTAATCTCCTGGATATCTGTTTGAATCTGTTTAATGGATTCTATTTCTTTCCAGTGTTGGGTGTTCATTGTTTCCATTTCTTTCTTATTCTGGGCCTTCATAGTTTCTATTATGTTCCCAAGCTCATCTATTTTTTTGTCAGTTTCTGTTCTGGATTCTTGAATCATGTCTTTCATTTGGCTCATCATCTCTATGGTTATCTGGGAAATAATTTCTATTTTGAATTTTTCTAGAGCTTGATTGATTTTTTTTACTTCCTGTGCTGTGAGTTCTGAGTGTCCTGGAGGTTCACTATCTGATTTTTCATCCTCCTTTTCCCTACTGTTTGACATTGGTGGACTGGAAGTCTGTCTTTGTGGCTTGCTTAAGTGTTTTCTCATCTTTATTTTTGCTGTTGGATTGACCTTGATTCAATCTCTGGTTCATTAAATCTTCCTGATATCGTTTCGTCACAGCCTTTGATTCTCTAATGACTTATAGACATTCTCATTTTCATAATTGAGAAAACTCATCAAATCAATCCCTATCCTTTATCCCTATCGATACAATCAGAAACATAATAGGATCAATCACCACCCTTTATAGCCTGCCACGCCTCTGCAGAGTGCGTCCTAGACTGTCTCAGTCAGGGGATCTATTAGTGGTGGTGGGGGGGCGCGATGGTGCTCCTGCCACTGTGTCTGAGCCAATCAGTGGTGCCCGCTGGAAACAGCACGGCTCCAGAGGAAGCCACGCAGGAGAGAGGGCTTTTCTATTTTGAATTTTTCTAGAGCTTGATTGATTTTTTTTACTTCCTGTGCTGTGAGTTCTGAGTGTCCTGGAGGTTCACTATCTGATTTTTCATCCTCCTTTTCCCTACTGTTTGACATTGGTGGACTGGAAGTCTGTCTTTGTGGCTTGCTTAAGTGTTTTCTCATCTTTATTTTTGCTGTTGGATTGACCTTGATTCAATCTCTGGTTCATTAAATCTTCCTGATATCGTTTCGTCACAGCCTTTGATTCTCTAATGACTTATAGACATTCTCATTTTCATAATTGAGAAAACTCATCAAATCAATCCCTATCCTTTATCCCTATCGATACACAGAAACATATATAGCCTGCCACGCCTCTGCAGAGTGCGTCCTAGACTGTCTCAGTCAGGGGATCTATTAGTGGTGGTGGGGGGGCGCGATGGTGCTCCTGCCACTGTGTCTGAGCCAATCAGTGGTGCCCGCTGGAAACAGCACGGCTCCAGAGGAAGCCACGCAGGAGAGAGGGCTTTGAGTCCAAGCCGGGGCAATGATGTAAAACTCACCCACCTGGCGCTGTGTTGAAGCCACTCAGCACCCGCTGGAAACAGCGTGGCTGCAGAAGAGGCAGCACAGGAGAGAGGGCTCTGAGTCCAAGCCGGGGCAATGATGTAAAACTCACCCACCTGGCGCTGTGTTGAAGCCACTCAGCACCCGCTGGAAACAGCGTGGCTGCAGAAGAGGCAGCACAGGAGAGAGGGCTCTGAGTCCAAGCTGGGGCAAGGATGTAAAACTCACCCACCTGGTGCTGTGTTGAAGTCAATCAGCACCTGCTGGAATGGGCGCGTCTCCAGCGGAGGACGCACAGGAGAGAGGGCTTTGAGTCCAAGCCGGAATATTGGCACTCTTGATGTCTTGGGGCTGGTGTTTCTTTGTTGTAGGGGCTGCCCTGTGCATTTTAGGATGTTGAGGGAAAATCTTTGCCTCTGCCTACTAGTTACTAGTAGTTACCCTCTCCCGGATGTTGACAACCAAGACTGTCTCCAGGCACTGCCAGATCTTCTTTGGTGGCTAAAGTTGTTCCCCAGATGAGAAAAGCTGGTCTGTATGACATCAGAGATAAAGTCTCTATTTTCTGTACTGAGTCATTCCTATTCCTATGTTGGAATATTCCGCAATGTAACAACTTGCAGAATTACTGATTTTCATCCATCCTCTTCCTGTTTCTGAATATGCAGTGACAATGTCTTCCTATAAGCCGTAAGCTTCCTGACCCTGAGAACTGTTTTATTGAAGCAGAATATCACCTGCATTGGTATCCAGAGTGGGTCTCAAGGACCTCTGGTTTCCCTTTTCATGTAATTCTGTAATCATTCCCTAGTGGCCCACGTATCAGTCTCTAGTGAACAGTTCCTTCCCATCTTGTATATTCATGGGATAGTGTTATCTGTTAATAACTGAGAGATGAAGGAAAGTAACATAGATTTTCATAGCCACCATCTCATTTGATCGTCACAACAAACCCTTGAGGCTTACATCAATTATCCATGTTTACGTTTTGTTTAGAAGTCTTAACATTTCTTCTGTGCTTGTTCCTTCAACTTGCTGCTCTCATTGCAAAACTTGATACAGAAACTCAGCAGGAAGTTGATATGGAAACTCAGCAGGTCTCTTTCTTACCAGCACTGTATGAAGAGTAGCATCCTTCTGAATTACTCAACATAAAGCAGATGCCTTCTGCCCTGCATGACTCTTCCTTTTTCCTTTCCCCTTAACAGGGACCATTAAATATATGCCTCCTCTGATTGCATCTGGGAACTTAGGAACCAATTTTCCTGTTCTAATTGACAGATGTCCCGTATTCCTTAGGAGGGGAATGTTTTTACTTATATTTCTCACCCTACCTTCCCTGGTCAAGCATGAGCTTCTCCAGCCTCTCACACTTCCCAATCAGTGTTTCTGCATTTGCCTCTCTTTTTGGTATCATCACAGTTCCCAAATTATTGTCACCTCTGAACTACAACCTTCTAAACTTTTGATTGACTTTATCAGTGTTTGTTTCTCTGAGATTAAAACTTTTGAGAAATTAAATGTATTGATCTCATCTTCATTAATAGTCGGAAAATATTTTGAAAATAAGTCTGTATAAATTAAAGTTTCTTTTACACTATGTTTTAAGATGAATCGCTGCCAACAAACACAATAAATATAATTGCATGTGATTAAAACTATCAGCATGACCTGAGGAGAGGCTGGTGTAATTACCAGCAGTGATGAGGACTCAGAATTCTGCTTGTGGAAGGTCCAAAACAGTAGTTGGAACCAATGGGAAAGAGAACTGAATTACTTCATGGCAGTATAACTTTAGTGCCAATTAAAACTTTATTTTATTTATTTATTTTTTTGATTTGCTTTAAAGTGCATGTAAATCATTTTGAGTACTCTATGGTTCATTTAAGAAAGACTAATTGGTTCCTGCTTATAAAATGCAATCTCTAGCTCCACCAGGTCCCTTTTCTTTTGAAATATGGCTTCTTATTGACCAGACTTTCCTGGTTCTGATTTAATATGCATGTAGGATCTCATCATGTCATATCAGTAATGCACTGTGAGCTTTTCTTTCTTTTCCAGGTGGCCTTTTTGAAGATGTAACTGTTGGAACCGAGGCCTTCTGCTCCCCCAGCAAACAGCTCTCCCTAATATAGCACACTGAAGGCCAGCCCTGAGTTCTGTGCGCATCGATCACAAAGATAAGCAGAGATGCGATGAGAGCATTGCATTGAGGTTTTTTAGTTTATTTGTTTGCATATATTCTTTACATATGCATTGGATCTCTGAAAACCCAGGGCTATGAAGAAAGTTGTAATAGTAGGTTGTCATCAGATTACGTATAGAAATTACATCTTTATTCCCCACAGAGAGGAATATTTGGATCTCTGCTGTGTCAGCACCACCTGGAAGGGTATTAGCTAATGGAGACCCATCTGTCCTGTGTGGGGTGCAGCAAGGGACTTTATTGGTGGAACTCAGTATGAACTGCTATAAATCTGAGGATATAAACTTTTAAAGAGCTTTTTAGGTTTATTTAACATAATTTTAAAAACAAAAATATAGAACTTTTTAAACCTTATTCAGAGGAGAGGCTCAGCAGATATTTGGTGAATGAATGATTATCCAATTAAAGGTCTTTCTGACTGTGCAAGCCTACATGTGTCCTTTTGTTCTTTATATCTTGTACCACACACTGTTGCCAATTGATAAGTATATCTCGCTGGTATGTTGGTGCAGACTTGTCTTATCCTTTGATACCAAAGCAGGTAGTTAGGAAAATACTGAATGAGGATGATAGAACTGGTTTGAGACTTGCCTACACTGGCACAGCTAGGTCCAAAACTAGGTCTGGGCACAGGTGGATCCATGTTTTCTGCTTGGGGTCTCATCCATGTCTGACATTTGTTTCTCATGCTGCATTCAGAGGACACTGTCTGAATTTGCAACTATCCCTGTTGCTGAACAGGCCTGGTAGCATTAATCCTAAATAATAGACTACCTAATACTGTCTTTGCTCAAAAGACCTGAGGTTTCTGTCCCTAAGTTCCTAACATTATCAACATAGGTACCACTTGGTATTATAATTTGGGCGAATGGGTCATGATTTCATCTTGCTTTTACTTCAACCAAAACACTTGTCCCACCAGCTGAGCAGAGGGGCACCTCTCTCAGTGCTGTAACTGATCAACTGATACAGGAATAAAGCACATCTGTTTGATCCCACAGTGTTACTTTATTAAGCACAGTTTGAAACATTGAAGTCTAGGGTTATGTCCAAGACTCACAGCCATAGACAATTAGTTTGGCTTCACTTAAGCCACTAGGCCCCCAAACATCATGCTGGTTTTTCATGCTTTTGATTTCTATCATTATAGAGCAGAGTTTCTTACCCTCGGTACTATTTACATTTTGGCTTGGACAATTCTTTGTTTTGGAAGACTGCCCTGTGCATTGGAGAATGTTTAGCAGCATCACTGGTCTCCACCCACCAGGTTCCAGCATCACATTCTCCTCCTCCACTCCCAGCTTTGCTAACCAAAAATGTCTGCAGATGATACCATGAGCGACAAAATCGATTCCAGCTAAAAAATACTGTGGCCTGAGAAAAAGGTTTGTTGATTGTCTATGATCGTATACTGCTAAAGGCATAAATCTTTACAAAATCTAAGTCCTTTGTGGCATATGGTCTGGGTTTAGTATACTTTTAAAAGTTCTGAGACATTTATTTACTTTCCCACATCCCCAATCATAGATTATGTCATGATTATGAGTGACTAAATTTTGTATTCTCCTCAGGAAAACAGCACTGTTGAATGACTGCTGCCTCCTCTGGAGAACTTCAGTCTTTGGTCATAAGTTTCACATGATGAATAGTGACTTTGTATGCGACTGTTCCTTAGAGTTCAGTTTTTATTGACTTAATAGTAGAGATTGGAATAAATTAGCCAAGCCAGTGTTCAGCCTATGCAAACAGAATTTTTTTTGTGGTATTTTTTTCTCCCTCTGGAAAAAAAAAAAAGCCATCATCATACTAACTGCGTGTTTATGGGTTAGATAGTGAAAGTAATTAGATAATTCAACAGACAACTTTGTTCTGTTCAAAAAGCCCAGCTAGAAGGAAATTTTTTTTCTTAAAAAGTGTAATTTGCCCTTTATTATATATTTTTAATTTGGTTTTTAAAATTTTGTTCTTTTATTAGTACCTGTTTGCAGTACATAATGATTACATTCTTCATGGAGAGTTGCTTCGTGGACATAACACATCTTATATTCTGACATACTTTGTCTCCTTGAGTCAAGCTGAGTCAAAGTAGTTAGATGTGTTCATCTTTATCTGGGGTCATAGCAAGAACCAAGCCCACCTCCTTTTGGAGGTGTGGCATGGGGTGTGGAGATGGAATAACTCTGAGAAATTCTGAAGAACAGGGCCTAGTGGTCGTCATGCAACTCATACATAGAACAGATTTTCAGATAATGTGTTTGCAGTTGTACCTGTCGTGCAGCTTAAAACCTTCTCATAGTAAAGTACTCACAGTTCTTCCATGGTTGAGAAGGGAGAGGCTGCACAGCTGATCATCAGCTCAAAGTGGACTGTTAACATCTACTCAGTGCGTTGGTCTGAGGCATACATGTCTGAATCTTTAAAAGTCTACTTCTTTGTGATTACAGAGGCTAAGGGAAGAAGGATGTTATGGTTTAGGTTTAAAATGCCCCCCTCAAGTCTCATGAACTCAGAGATGAGACTTTTCAAGTGATTGAATCATAAAGGTTCTAATTTCATTAGTGGTTTAATTCATTAATCAGATCATAATTTGATGGTAATACCTAGAAAAGGTGTAAACAGGAGGTGGGGCCTCGTTGAAAGGAGTGGATCATGGGGGCATAACCTTGAGGAAGACTATATTATCTTGTCCCTACCCTTCTGCTGCAAGTCTCTCCCTCCCTCCCTCCATCCCTCCTCCCACCCCACCTACTTGCTGGCTGCCATAAGGTGAGCAGCTTTTCTTCACCTCTTTCCACCAGGATGTTTCTGCTTACCACAGGCATAAAAGCAATGAAACTGGCTGACCATGGATTGAAACCTGAGCCAAAGGAAATCTTTCCTTTATGCTGTTTATGTTAGGAATTTTGTCACAGTGATTGAAAGCTGCTAATACTAAGGGAAGCAGAGAGTTTGTATAATGTTCCTTTTTATCAAAAAGAAAATTTCCGTGTGTGTGTGTGTGTGCGCCCAAGTCAAAGGAGGAGAGAGATTGGTGGCATTAAAGAGATTTAATTTAGTTAAACCATACTAGGAGGGCTCAAAGGATTAATGTTAACACTTGAAAGCCATTCTACCTTTGCCTCCTGAATAATTTCAGTAGCATTTTTAGATATTCCTAATAACCACAGAATCTTGAAATACTGTTAAGAGGTTACTAAGGACCAGAGGCATAAGCAAATACCAAATTTCCAGCACATTTTATATCTTTAAAATCTGCTATGAGTAAGTAGTTCTTTGAAAGCATGCTCAGCTAGTATAAAATTATAACATTACAGAATATAAATCTTGTAGAAAGCTTCTATTGGCCACTCATTTTAGCAAACCAAACCTTAAGTTTGTTTAGTCTGTGCATAGTTAATTAAACACTTACTACATGTCGGGTCTAGTAATAAGTACTGCAGATAGACCAATAAGACAAAGCTTTTACCCTCACACAACTTACATTTTCATGGAGGTAGCAGTCAAAAAACTTACTTATTGAATAATTTCAGAAAATAAGCATAATGGAAAAGCTAAGTAATGTAAATGTGAAGGGAGTTGCTATTTCAGACAATAAAATAGAAAAGTTGAAAGTGTATGTAAATCTTAGGTACCACATATGGTCAAAATGATTTTGCTAAGAGTAACTAAAGATACATTATGAAATGCCAACTGTTTGCATACAAACTGCAGCCTTATATCATTTTGCAAAAAATAGTTTGATTAAATAAGGACCCATGAATGTTAGCAAAACTTGTTTGATTCCACTGATTGCAGAAAAAAAATTCAACTAGACCTAGACATGCTAATATAATTGGCTTTGTGCTAGCCCTTTTATAATTAAGCTCCCTCAGTAGCCAGTGTGGTAAGAAATGCTGACTGTGTTAAATAGTTTTGCATTATAGATAAAGCCAGCCTCATTTTTGTCCCTGTACATTTGTTTTTGCTTAGTGTATAGGAGAGATTAATTGGGATCTACACTGTGTTGTAATTCGGGAATGTAGAGATGAATGGTACATTTTAGTATAATCAGAAAAGAATCACCATTTGTCTCACATCAGAAGGACGATTCCACTAATTACTTGTCTAAAAGTTCTACACATTTAAAAATCTTAAATATGCAAAACCACTCATTGTTACTTGAGGTAACAGCTCTTTTTTATCTTGAGAAGATTCAAGACTTCATCTGCTGAATCAGAGCTTGTCATCCTAATGTGGAGAAAAGTAGGAGGGTGTCATGGGGAAGTAGGTCACTTAAAGAAGTAATTCTCTAAGAAAGACAACGATAAACCTGGCTCAAAACAACATTTAATAATGCACCCAGCCTATACTACTATTCTTATAAAAATATATAGGAGAAAGGAAAGAAGGGAAAATAAAAAAATACAAGAAAAGGAAAAAGTAGAAACAAAGTCTTTGTAAATAGGGAGGGGTACAGGGGTTGCAGGAAGGGCAGGGGAATGGGGAAAAAATAACCAAGATTTGTCATGTAAAGGGTCAAGTTCCCAATGATGTAACTGTATTGTATTCCTAAAATATGGCAATATTTTCACTTAGCAATAAATTAAATCAATTTTCAATTCTGTTATAGATAAGAAACTCACTTCCAGTACCCCAAACTTACTCTAGGGCCTTGTGTATAAAAGCTACAATGAACAGAATGCAGGGTTTATGTCCAGTGTGTGAATGTGACTTAGTTCTGCCTCTAATAGGCAGACAGACCTGTTGGCAAGCGTACTTGTCAGATGACTGTGTCTCCTTTTTCTTTCCCTGCTTCTTTTCTTCCTTCTTTCTGTATTGGGGATCAAACCCCAGACCTGTGCCTGATAGACAAGTGCTTTACCATGGAGCTATGCCTCCAGCAGGTCTTTTCAAATTTATTTTGAGACCGGCTCTTGCTAAATTGCCCAGACTGGCCTTGAACTTGAGATCCTCCTACATTAGTCTCCCTAGTAATTATGATTATAGGTGTTTGCCGCAGTGCCCAGTAATTATGTTTTCTTTATGTTTTTCCCCATTATGCACAACATGATCAAGTTTTTGTACAAATCTTTTCATATTTTGGATTTCTTTCAACATTCTATAGATTAAATTTTATTGTTTTGAAGGCTAAAAAGTGAGAATGATTTTTATTGTCACATTTTGATCCATACTCTCTAATTAGTGTTTTGTGGCAAATTTCAATGTATCACTAAAAATACCCATATCTTTAGCACCGTCAGTGGGTGATTTAATTTAGAACAGTAGCAGCAGCAATAAGTTGTCCATTTGAGGCTTCTGGTCAAAATTCCTAAACAACAAGCAATAACAAACAAAAAAAAAAACAGGACTTGTTAGAGTGATTGAAACGATGCAGCAAAGATTCCTGTCTGAGCAGTTTCTGTGCACAGCACAACCAAATGACTTCAGCTGATGGCCAGACTTAAGTTAGGGGCATCTCTCTGCCTGGCAGATTTGGTTTCCTGCTCTCCTCTAAACAGACTATTCAGGTATTTGCTAGAGAAAGCAGTAATCCAAACCCTATTATTTATATTGCTAATTGCACACTGCCCTGAGCCTGAACCTTCATTCCTGCCTCAGCTGACCCAGGGACAGAAGAATGTCCTTGGTCTCATTGCACCCTCCCTGCACTAGATCTATAAGTAATAAATCTGTGAATGTGTTTCCTGTTGCACTGGCATATTGGATTTGTGCCTTCCATCTGAAGGACCACGCTCAGTTTTCCCGAAGTTTCCAGGGATGTCAAGCTCCCAGAGCCAGAGCTCTGGTCAAGCAAAAATAAACCAGACACAAGTCACATAAAAGCCACAAAGATGTCTGCTGATATAAAGAAATTTCCCATGGAAGGGACCCCTTGGTGGCAAGTAGGTCAACTAGGCAATAGGCTGTCTACCACAGAAAGAAGTATCCCGAGCGAGGCATATTGTAAATACGAGTTCACCACACTTTTTTTTTCCTCTTACGGCAGCATTGCTAGCTGCCTGAGTTTAGCTGGGACCTCTCAAAATACATAGTTAACTCTTGGCCCAGAACCTTTCTAGGTACAAGGAAAGCATGGCATGCTTTCTGCAGATTTTCTTTCTGGGAAAGAAACTAGAAATAAAACAAATGCTCACAAAATAATGGAGTCTGGTTTATGTCTTCATGGAAGCTAGTGAAAGGATCCAACATGTGGAGGGGGGAAAGATCCCTTCATGTCCTAGTCCCTTCCCTCTCTGAGCAATACCATTTCTAGGAAAACAAGCCAGACATGCTGGTCCTGGTTATTCCAGTATTCTGTTGCCTGGATCAAGAATTAACAACTTCGTGGTCTTTTCATATGAAATTGTCTCCTCAAAAGATGGTGACATAAGTATCAAACTTGCTCATCATTGGTTTTATGTTCTATAATATATGTTGGACTCAAAAAGTGTATCATCCACTGTCCTCTTCGAAAAAAGAAAATTAGCTGCAGCTCCTTGCCCCCACCCTGACCCCACATTACAGAAACAAATGTATTAATGGGAACTATAAATTATTTAAATTGTTAATATGATTATAACATTAGTGTCAATATTAACAGAATTCTTGAAATAAGGTGCATAATGTTACAGGAATTGAAATAAAATTCTACAGTTCAATATAATCTGAGAAGTGATGTCAAAAGTGGCCAAACAGGGCCAGGGATTTAGCTCAATAGTTCCCCTGCCTGCTTCACAAGAGCAAGGTCCCAAGTTCGATATCCGGTACCAAAAAAAAAAAAAGTGACCAAACAGAAGCCCTGTGTATATCACAGGCAGGTTTTATTTGTTAGTGCATTAAGAAAAAAATTGTTGAATATATTTTTAAAATTTATATAGAAACTGTGAATTTCTATAAATGAATGTGTTAGAAAACCCTAGGAGAAACAAGGAGAGAACTGGATTAGTAAAATACATTTTCTCTGTTTCTTTCAAACTATGACAACAGTTCATGGCAGTGTCTGTTTATTCATCGGCTTTACTCCACCAAGCTGATGATGATCTTTAAATGAACAAAGGCTGCCACCTGTGAAACACCTGCCAATGAAGTGTTTCTAAACTGGGTGCTGACAAGGGACCTTGCTTTATTTAAGTGGGGTTAACATTTAGAGCATCGATGAGAAGCAGCACTAGAGGCAAAGCCTGCACAGCAGGGAGGAATGGTGCCAGGTCATTGATGTGCACCCCAACATTTATAGGGGTTCAGAGAATTCCCTCTGATCCTGCCCTGGGGGAGGCAGGGTCTTATGTGAGTCTGCAGTGTTGGTTAAGATTTGGAAACACGGGAAGGCAGAGACGCCCAGAAAGAATGATGTGTAAAACTGAAAGAATGTGGCCATGGGAGGAACTGAGATGGAAATGAACGGCAAGGTAAAGGAGTTCTCGTTAGCTTGTGGGAAGTGCTAAATGCCATCGAGAAGCTCAAGAAAACTTCCCTTGTGACTTTTTCGGGGATCAAGCACAACGTGACAGGAATAATATTTTTCTTTTTCTTTTGTTACCCTGAGGGCTCTAGAATTTAGATTCGTGGGTAGGAGGGCTTCTACAGTCTCATTCCTGGGATCGGAATGCCCCATGTGAAACTGAGTTTAACTTTAAAATGTAATTAAAAGGAAAAAGCAAAAATCAAGGTGCATACACATGTAGTCCTAGCTATTCAGGAGGCAGGAGGATTGCTTTAGTCCAGGAGTTTAAAACTAGCCTGGGCAATATAGCAAGACTCTGTCTCAATAAATACATGCATGCTTGCCTTTATACATACATACAAACATACGTGCATACATAAGCAACACGTTTCTGAGGGCCTTTGAGTATTGGAAGAGTTAAAGATGCATGCATATGGGTTTTTGAGTATTAAAAGTCAAACATGCATGTTTAGAACAGCACCTGGTACTTGGTGTGCAATATAGTTTAGGAATAGTGATTGTTCTATGAATTTTCTGCTCTCTACAACTCATCATACTCTGTAAAACTTGTTTTCTCTGACTTTGAGCTGAAAAACAACTTGAAAGTGATACATTAGAAAAATTAATCTGACAGCAGAGAGCAAGGTAGAGAAAAATAAAAAGAGAAACCTATTGTTGTAAGACAAAATCCAGACTTTCCAAGTCTACAAAACTGTCAAAGAATGCCTTGATCAAATAACTTTATCAGTATTTTTCTCTTCTACTTTTAATTATTTTTGAAGGCCATTAAAAGTACGATGGGACACATGGTTTTACAAGTCTTGTCAGCTTTGCACTCACAGTTCAGGACAACCCATTCTAAGCATATTTATACAGACCTTTTAAAATTAGTTCTTTTTCATAGTCTTGGGAACAGAAGAGCTTTTGCAAAAATATCTCTAAATGAGAAAAAAAATCCAGCCTCGTTGTTTCCTACAAGGCATCCTACAAGGGATGACTTGTTCTACCTTTTACATAGTTTCCAAAAGTACAAAGAATCCTTCTTTGTGCAGTGTCACTGATTCTCAGTAGAGCAAGACAGGGTCATCCCTTTTGAAGAAATGTTAGTTACTCCTTTATTATTTTGATTTTTCCCAATCATCCTTCCCCTTATTTATGCATTGTGCTGTGGAGTCATAGTAGTATAAAATAAGGACACTCCACCAGAAATACCACAGATGGGAAAGAAGTTGTTGAATACGTTACTAACTTTCAAATAAGTGAGTATGTTTCTTCTGAGAGAATAATGCAGCCTATTCTTGAAATGAATTAGGACTTGATTTAGTAACCTGTTTTTTCCCTTTTTAAATTTTTATTTTATATTTATTTTTCCATTTTGTAGCATATGCCTAAAGAGTAACCTGTTTTTACATATACCTTATCAACACAGGGACATAGAAAGATGAAGTCAAATGGACAGGAATAAACCATACCTCTTTGGTTCTTATTCTCACTTACTATTGAAAGTCCTGCAGCTCCCTGCAAAATAATGTATTGTGTTCAGAGTGCTCTGTGGGGGCCCACATGTATCACCTAACATCCTCCAACTTGTGGCAACTGTAGTTTTTTTCCCCCTTAGTTTCTCTTGCGCCATTTGATGCTCTTCACCCTTTGGTGATCATGGTTAAGGTGCCCACAGTAGGGTGTCGTGCACAAGGTGTGGTGCCTCTCCTGGCTGGGGGCTGCCAGTGGAGCACAAGGTACAATGGTTTTGGAAACTGATAAGCCAAAGTTAGGCTGTGTAGGGTGCACATTTTGTGTTGCATTTTGTGACATGCGTATAAAACAGTATGTTTCTCTGCATCCCAGTGTCTATAAATACAGAATTTTAGTAGAAGTTATTCTTTTAAGTTTTTTAAATTTTTATTTGAATCTCTCATGCCATCCCAGCATCTAGACTTAGGGACAGACAAACAAAACAGCATTTTAAATTAAACCTGTGAACAGAATTGTTTTTTCTATTACAGTGAGTTTCCTGGGAAGTCTCTTGGTCCTGCCTGTAAATAGACTCGGGCTAGAAGTTCCAGATTTCAGCACAGTTTGGGTTCAAGTGGGGACTCCAAATATAATTATATTTTTTGCCTATTCTATTTTTACAGAAGTGCTATGATATAAACACTAATCTTTTTTCTTTTTTCGTTTGCAAGCAGCTATGTAGAATTATTAAGTTTGTGGTTGTGGTTATGGTGAAAGTTTATTAAATTTAGTTGATTTTTGCAACTATAGTCTATCCTGGGAAAACTGTCTTCTCTGTATTTTAGGTCATTTGACTTTGTTTTCCCGAGAAAATTGCTATGAAACAAAACTTCATGTGCAGCGTCTAACTGAACTTCAGGATCAATTTGTCATGGTTCCACACACACTCGTGTGTGTGTGTGTGTGTGTGTGTGTGTGTGTGTGTGTGTGTGTAAGAAAAGAAAGCCACGGTTGAACTTTTTGAAGGATGAGTGTGCCCTGCAGGCAGGCCCAATGTTTTCTTCATCTTCTTAATTTTCTGCTTAGCACAATGCCTTATACAGAATATTAATTCAGTAAATTTTGGTTTCATTAATTACCCTACTGGGGACCTTAATATTGGAAAACTAGAAAAGTTAGGTCTGTAGCTTATGATTGAATTGAATCAACCCATTTTTACAAAATGTTCACACATCTCCCTCTTAAAATGTTCCATATTCTTCAAAGTTTATTTCTAATATCATTTCCTTTAAAAATGTTCCCAGCTCAAAAATATTGAGTACTTATTTCTTGAAAATATATTTTCATTATGATTAAGTTGTTGGTCCTATAGGGAGGTATTGAAGACCTTAACCTATGAGTTTAAAATGTAAGTGAACTTTCAATCTTTGTTATATTATACTGCCTTAAATAATATAATAACTAGGTATACAAATCAGTTCTGTGTCCTGACTCTTTTCTGACCTGGTTTGTAAATTTCCCACTAAGTGGCTCTTTATCTCATATTAATTCCAAAGATGACAGACACAGGATTTCATTGTCTCGTTAGTGGAAGCTGTACTCTCTGATTAGCTGCTTTGCCCTTTTTGAAGCCTTGATTTATTGGGGCAGAGCAAACCTCGGCTTTTGTATGTGCTGAAGGAAACTCAGGTGAGGAATAATTTATAGTTCTCTCTTTGTGGCTGAAAAAATATAAAGGTTATTTTCATTATATTGTTATAGGAATCATTGAAAAACAGAAGAATAGTATTGTAATAAGTAGAAACCCAAAGACTAACATTGAACGACTGTTTCAGTTAACTTAAAAAATTGTTAAAGTCATATTTTGAAGCAGATTGGCTCTGCTGAACTCTTATCTTGATTTTACAGAGAACAATGTCTCTTCCAGTCTGGCATCAACAGCATTTTTGCAGCTCCCAGGCAAGTTACATTTGGCAAAACAAAGTGTGGGTGGCAAATTGGATAGTAGCACTTTCCACCTGAGGAAATGCTGCCAGAGAAGAATCCAAAATAGAGGTGATAAGAGAATGTATGCAACAAAAAAATGGCTGCAAGCATTAGACATAACTAAAATGTATATTTTGAAATTTCCATTAGACTCTACCAAATTCATTTGAGCTTCCCAATATTTTTTTCTTTTTTTGTCATACCCTGATAAAGCTTGTATTTTGGTGAATGAGGTGCTTAACTACATGATATTTCTATTAAAATATATTAGGAAAGCCCTACAGAATCAGAACATTTTCTGTAATGTGATGAAGTCTGGATTTCTCCTTCTGAGCCAGCCAAGACACTTTTTAATCATCATAGTGAATATACAAACTCTTCCAATCTCATGGATAATTCCAAATTCAAACCCTAGCTCCCAGATTAGAGTAAGTAGGATTTCAGGATCTTGCATAGGGAGTAATGTGAACAGTAGGAATTAATTACAGGGATGGATGGTTTGGTGTGAGGAAAGGAAGGGGAGCATTCTAAGCAGAAAACACTAACAGGGAAAATAATTGGTAATAGGAAAGTTCTGGGTTGTGTTTGTGAAATGGTAAATAATCTGGTTTAACAGCAGGTAGTATTTTTAGGCATTTATAATATGCTGGGTACTAACTCATTTATTTTTCAAAACATTCTGTGCAAGACACCTTTCCTGTCACTATCATATAGTTGAGGAAACTGAGCTTGAGAGAGGCCGAATAATGGAACCAAGGTCATACAGCCAGAGAGAGGCAGAGATAGTTTGTGATCCTAGGTCTGTTAGATTCAGCATGAACTCTTAGAAATGGTGTCTTTCATTTGTAACAGAGAAGAGGACCATTATAAAAGAGGAAAGGGCACTAGAGGAGTGACAAATACTGTGGAAACAGTAGAGTGCTCAGGCTCTTCTTTTCTAATAGATTGCTAGACTGCTACAAGTGTACACAGTATCTTCCTTTCACATCCCCCTTTTCTAAAAGAAAAACCCCATCATTATTTTCATCCTCTTGGGCAGCCCTCCCCTTAAAGCCAGTACCCAGGTTATAGCATCCGCACAATAGTCGGGCATCCAACGCAGGGCCCTTGGTTTCAAGGTGCTCCCTAACAATAGCTCTCTCCCCCTCCCCCATTCTACTCTACCTACTCTGGCTCTGCTTCCCACCTTCATATTCTTCTTACCTGGGCTAGAACAACCACTTTTTCTCTACCTCCTCCATTCCCCCAGTGTGTCTTACAGATGACAGGTAGAAAAATTTCTGAAACTGAAGCTGGTCATATCACTTCAGGCTTCATGGTTCCATGTTGCCTGAAGGATTCTGTCCAGACTCCTCAGCTTCCCTGTGAAGGACCTCCAGCTTTGAGTCATACAGTAGCCTGAGTGTTTGTGTCCCCCTACATACATATATTGAAATAGAGCTGGGCATTTAGCTCCGTGGTTCCGGCACCTGCCTCGCAAGCACAAGGACCCGAGTTCAATCCCCGGTACCAAAAAAAAAAAAAAAATGCTACCCTCCTAATAGAAGATATCAGAAGTTGAGACTTTTGGGAGATAATTAGGTCATAAGGGTGGTACTCTTAACAATAGAATTAGTTTTCTTATAGAAGAGTTCCCAAAGAGCTCTCTCCACACCCCACCTCACTCTCACCCCAACCCCACTGAGGACACAGTGACAAGCCTGTGCTCTAGAACCTAGAAGAGGCTCCTCATAAAAACCCAACCACCTGGCACTCTGATCTACAACTTTAGCTCCTAGAACTATAAGAGATAAATTTATATTTTTTTAGGAGCAACCCAGTCTGTAGTCTTTATCATAGCAGCCTGGGTTGAGATAGGTCTCCAACTATATTTCCAGCCCTACCTTGTCCACATTTCTGCAAGATAACAGAGCACAATAACCAGATTCTCCTGATACCTATCTTACACTTTCTAGCCTTGACCCAACTTGCCAATGAAGCACCCCTACCTACAACACCCTGTACAAATCACATCCTCCTTCTTAAAAACTTTCTTCACTCTCCCAGGTAAAATTGGATTCTCCCCTGAACCCTTCTTGCTTGTACCTCACACTTCACATTCTCTACTCTGCATTACGGCATAGCCTTTGAGTTTTAGACTTTCTCTTCAATTAGACTATAAAACCTTCATGAGGTAAAAACCTGCCTTACTCATCTACGTGATTCCACTACTGTGATTGTTAATTGTGATGTGTCAGTTTGACTTGGGTAAGAACTGCCTAGCAGATTAGTAAACTGGGTGTATCTAGATGATTGACACATAGGCTGCAAACTGAGGAGGAAAATCCCATTCTGGGGTTTCAATATACTTGTAGCCTGGAAGGAATAAAAAGCAAAAGAAAAAAGATCTTAGATCTTCCATTTTTTGCCTTGGAGGAGCTTCAGTCTTCACCACTGCCTTTGATTTTTTTCCCCCCTTTCTGGTACTAAAGTTTGAACACAAGGACTTCTCCTGAGCTACATCCCAAGCCCTTTTAAAAAAATATTTTGAGACAAGATCATGAAAAGTCATTAAATTGCCAAGCAGGGCTGTAATTTATAATCCCCTTGTCTCAGCCTCCCATAATGCTGGGATTATAGGCATGTGCTACCATGCCCAGCTTTGTTTCAATTTTTAAATTAATGTTTTATTTGTGACTTTTTTTCATCCATATGCATTTGGACATGTATTTTAAATTCTAAGCTTTTGGTCACGTTACACATTGTGGGTATTGATTTTTTTTTTTTTTTTGAGGTTAGTTTCACCGTAGTCAGAAAACACTCAAACTGGGAAAATTATTGATACTTTCTTTTTTTGGTAATTGGTCTACTTTCCTCTATAATTTTTTTAAACTTTTTATCGTTCCTGGTGTTTACTATTACCACAGTTTGGTTTGCTTAACTTTGAAAAATTTGCAGATTACTAATTCATTCATAGACTTTGCAAAACAAAACAAAAGATCTAATATATTCAAATATTCTCATGTACTTTAACAGTTCTTTTTGAGAAATCCCACTTCAATTCTCCATCTTCTAACATTTCCTGTTAATGTCATACTCTTCTTTCCTACCAACTTGTCTCTTTAGTACAGTTATATTTCTGTTTTAGAAACCTTGAGGCTAGTAATAAAATATTTTCTTTTTCCTCCACAACAGATTGCTACTCTCAAATTCAGTTTTTAAGGATACTACAACTATTCCATTTACCTTCCTTTCCCTCTTCCAGCATTGCCACTTATCCATGCATTTGTACATCAAGGCTAATGACATTTACATTATACTTTGTAGCCATAATTAAGCACTCGCTTAAAGATGAAAACAATGCACAGCATTTGCATTGTAATTATTTAAATCTTATTCACAGAATAGCCAAGTTTTATGCTATGACTAGATTTCTTCTTCTTTGGCTCCAGGATCCTAATCCAAGGGCTATTCACAGGGACACTCCCACTCCCACCCCTTATTCAAAATCCTGCAGGATTTTATGTCCAGTACTTGGAAGATTTTTTTTTTTTATTGATAGTTTTACTTTGTTTTCCAATGAGAATTTCAGTGTCTTTTCTTGTGGGGTGAAGGTATCCTTAATACCATGGGTTTCTTATTCAGTGTCTCAGTTACAATCCACTGCAATATTTCTAAAGATCACTGATTGCTTAATTTTAATGTGCTGTACATTTAACATCTTTCCCTGAAAATTTTGCCCTTCCTTTTTTTTTATTTGATGCATTCTGTTCCCTTTCTCATATCCTAAAATTCATCCAGAATGCGTTTTAAGGATACTAAGCTTCTTAACCATTTTTGTGGGTGTTGGCTGAACTCCCTTCCTACAAACTGCATCTCTCTTCTACCTAATGCCCACAGGATTTCCACCACCATCCAGGTAAGATTGCTCAGATAGAAGCATGCACTTGTGGATGGTGTCCAAGAAGTCTCAGGAGACTAAAGGCTCCTTGGCCGCAGCTGCGCTGCTCCCCAGAGTCTCCTGTGAGTCTGCCTTTCTGCTGACCTCTTGAGGCTCAGATTTTGCTCAGGGCTTTATAGGTGCACCTGTGAGCCTATGTTGAGGTTGCCTTTGAATTTTTATCACTAGTTCCTTCGTGCTTTCTATGCAGATACTTCAGCCTTCCAATGCAGACCTTTCACTTTCTGCCACGGACTTGCACTAAATTCTGCAATGACCTCCAAGCCTCTGACCATTGACTGGATCCGCTAGCTCTCCAGCCTGAAGATGGCCATTTTGCATTCTTCCATCCATGGTTCCATAGGCAGCCACTATAAGCTTACTTTTTAAATCCTTTATGTAATCATATATGTTTTACTTTAAATCTGTTCCTCTAGTGAACCCTAACGGATGACAGCTACTTTGTGATAAGTTCATAGAAAGGAATTATGCTGAAATGAAGATACAAGTATTTGGTCCTGAGCAGAGGCTCAGGAAAATAGACTTGATGGGCCCTATCTTCTCTTAGCCACAGGACTGTCCTTGACAAGAGAGCATATTGTGAGGAAGCAGGTAGCAATGGAGCCACCTGAGGCAAGGTGACTTAGAAACATACCCAGTAGGTTTTACCACATAAAGTCTAGGCTCATAGAGATAAAGGCAAGAAGCAAGAGAATACAGAATTATTTACCTTGGCAAATTCTTAATATTGTGTGATATTCATTTCATAAAAGGGTTGTTCCAGTTCATTTCTTATTTTTTGGGGTGTGTGTACAATTGGCATAGGCCAAATTTGACAGGAAGCTAGGATATTGCACAAAATGAAATCATATATATTATTTAAATATACAAATTATAGTTGTATATATTTAGGAAATAGAGTGATATTATGATTTTTCAATACAATATGGAAAGATTAAATCAAGCCAATCAACATATCTATCACTTCAATATTTTGGGAGAATATTTGAAATTTGCTTTATTGGCAATATTGAAACGTATAATACTAAGTTTTTAACTATGTTCACCACATTCTGCAACTGATCTAAAAAATCAAACTGATGCCAGTCAAAGCATACAAAACCTCAGTTAGATAAGGGGAGTAAGTTTGATTTTTATTTTAGGTCAACTCCATAGATATTATAACCTACATCACACAGTTTCACAAAATCCTAATATACTGCCAAATAGATATAAGAAGGTGACATAATAATCTACATTTCAGCATGTAAATGCTCAGTTTGGACTACTCTGGAAGATGTAGTGGAGTTGCCTATGCTAACAAGAGAGAATAATAGACACACGTGCAGCCTCATGCAAGTGGGTACTCTTGGTCACTCAAACACATAAGCTGCTTTGCTGAAAAAGTGGCAACCCAAACAAAGTGCAACCTGGGGCTGGGGATTTAGCTCAATGATTCTGCTACCTGCCTCACAGGCACAAGGACCAGAGTTCGATCCCCAGTACCAAAAAAAAAAAAGAAAAGTGCAGTCTTCCCTGTCTTTACATGAAAGTTGTAAGTCTGATAATTCTATGTGTATTAAAGTCAGTGGCAAAGGCCAGACCATTCTGTGAGTAAGATTAATTCTTTTCCTCTCTCTCTCTCACTCACTCTCTCTCTCTCTCTCCCTCTCCCTCCCCTTAATTCTATGTGTATTAAAGTCAGTGGCAAAGGCCAGACCATTCTGTGAGTAAGATTAATTCTTTTCCTCTCTCTCTCTCACTCACTCTCTCTCTCTCTCCCTCCCTCCCTCCCCATCTCTGTTTTACAGTGTTAGGGATAGTATCCAGGGCCTCACTCATGGTAGGCAAGCACCCTACTACTACTCAGTTATACTCCCAGCCCACTAAGGTTAAACTACCTAAAATTACATGAATGTGGAACCACGGAGGTACATTATGTCATGAAAGACCTGAAGCTTGAAGGCAAGTGCAAATCCTAGGGGGCTTGTCCAGCTGGCCTCAAAGGGGTGGGGACTAAGACAAAGTCCAGAGCCCGCCTAAGATGGAACACCTAGTAGGAGACCTTTCTACGTAAAATGCATGCTGGGACCTCAAAGTGTAAGGGTAAGCCAGAAAAAAAGTTACGTTGCACCACCATCTAATATAAGAGATTTTTACTTTAGCACTTAACAGTGATGGAAGGGGACACAACAATCCTGAGATGTAGTAGTGAGATTATGTTGGTACAGATTTGCAGTCCACTCAGATTTTTCAATCCAATAGGACCTTAGGCTTTTCTTTATGATGATAGTTTCCTAAATGGAGAGACATTTGCCTACATCCACATACACATTTCTATTTTTTTAATGCAAACTTGTTTCCTTAGCAATATTCATAAAGGAAATGGTTTTGTTCTTCTTACCTGATTCTATAGTTGTAAGATGTATCATGGGTATTTGTGGTATGTAACAATAAATTGCTGTGTACAAGGAATTGTAACTAGCATGTTTTTCAGAATACATGATGTTAAGTTTTTTAAATAAATAAATTAAAAAGAACCTCAGGCTTTGAATTTTGTTTGAAATGGCCATCCCTTCAACCCCTGGTAAATGTTAATTCAGCTCCTCTCTGGAGGGTACACTTCATCTTAGAACACTAAGAAAATTCCCAAAATTAATTTCTAATGAAAATAGCACACTTATAGCAAAAAATTAAGCATGTAAGGAAGTAAGATTAGGAGCCAACAGAATATTAGGAGGGCTTAGAAAATGAATTTACATCTTAAGGTTCTAAAGATTTGAATTTCTTCACATAATTTTCACACACACTTAAAACAATAAGTATCACTCATTGATCTTCCAGAAGTGTTTGCAGAGCTGCTTTAATTTTAGTCAATAGTGCCTTTTTGTAACCTTTGATCTTTTAAATATAAATAGAGATGTTATAATATATATTAGTCTATTTTGAAAAGAAATTTTACACAGTTACTTCTTACACAAGGTACTCTATTTAAAAATTAATTGAACCAACTATTATTTATTAGGCCTTGGGAAAATTACTCAATATCTGTGAAATGAGAATAATAATAGCATTGTTTCAATTTTTAATAAAATAAGGATAGGGATAGTATTGACTTCATATGAGTATTATGAAGAGTAAATATTAATGTACATAAAATGCTTAGCATACCTGGCTGACAGTAATTGATCAATACTTGGTGGCTTCCTTTGGAAAATGGAAAATGTGTTGTTCAAAAGAAGATAAATGTCAAGCAACTATTCACTTGATGAGAGTATACAATATGCTGTTCCTTTAAAAAGGATATATTTAACACTTACTGATTAAAACATTCTTTTAATTCTGCGTAGATGTGTTTGTTATAGAAGCAAGGAAAAGAGCCAGCAGGGAACTTTCTTTAAGGTGTAACCTAGTCAAGTCATCATATTCTTCCAGTTCCCTTTTCTTCTCACATCTCTTTCCCCCTCCCTTTGATGCCTTCGTCTTTGTATTCAGTGAGCATGTAAACAGTCGCATCCTCTGCAAAGTAACACTTCACACGTGAAAACTATTTCATTTCCTCTTCTCTGTTGACTAAATCGACGTCTTTAAACTTTTTGCTTGGTCAGTTTTCCAAAACCATCATTATCAGTTTAGAAACTACGCATGTTTTAGCACATCCTACTTAAATTTGGATCTCAAGAAACACATTTTTTTTCATTGATGTCCAAGTAGTGCTCCTTCATTTGGAAAGTAAGTTTACCACTCCTATGTGTGTTTCCTGGACCACTCTTGCACCTGACTTTATTCTTTTAGGGGTTGGCAACTGAAAGAGTTTCGCCTGCAGTTCAAGTTCATTGACTGCCTATTTTTGAAAAGAAAGTATCAACACATGCTTATGTGCTCTGTTCAGCATTGTCTATTGCTGCTTTTTTGCTGCAACAACAGAGGTGAACAGTTGTGATGGAGACCATATGGCCCTCAAATGTCTGAACTATTTAATATTTGGCCTTTTGCAGAATAAGTTTGCTTACTTCTGCTTTAAAGCATCATTATGTTGTTGAGGGATGCTGCCCTTCCATGCCTTCTCTTCCACCGCACCTCTCTCCCGTCTCTCTGTTCATGGTGCTGAAGCCACACTGGTCTCCCTTTGGTTCCTAGAATGCACCGACATCCTTTCTGTCAGAGACTTCCCACAGGACACGATTCCTACCTGGAAGAGTCTTCTTTGTCTGGACTTTTGTGCTTCAGATCTGACCTCCCTAGCCACTCTGCACAAACTGTCCTTTAAAACACCAGCAGTGTCCTGCTCGTCTCCTTCAAATCCCATATCACAATTGGAAATGGAATTGTTTATTTCTTTAATGCCCCTCTCCCCTTTTGTCCCTGAGCTCCATGAGTGAGGGATAATGTTTTGTTTTGTTCACTGCTCTGTCCTCACAGCCTGGCACTTAATTACTGAATAAATGAACAAATAAGTAGTGAATTTGCATGTATAACCATCTTTCTTTTATTTGCAATTTGGGTCTTCTCCTTAAAAGTAGTACTTTGCTTTGATAATGTTTGTTGTGTATCTTCTCCTTGGCTCCAAATTATCAAGGTCATGCTGTATTTACATTTTTTCTTTCTTTATGGTAATTTCTCTCTCTGCTTGATGCCCATTTGTGAACTTAATGAATACTATTTGGTTATTTATGGGGTGAGGAGCAGAATGAGGAAGACATGTTGTACCGACTACTGTTATATTTGGGCCATTTTGATAATAGGAGCACTGAATCTTCCCGAAGAAAGTATCAGATCATTCTTGAATGAGATGCTGGAAATAGTATATTAGAATATTAATGAATATTTTGTAAATTGCATAATATGTTTCTGTGATACTTGTATGTTGATGCTAGCATACATTATGATTTCTAGAAAAGCATTCCCATAGGCCAAAATTGATTACAAGTATAACGTATTCTCTGATTACAAAGATTTTCCTTTAAAAACTGTCTGCAGTAAGTGTCTCTTCAGAGTAAAATAAGATGCAGCAGAGAAGATGAAAATCCTTATGCAATGTACCAATTATGGCTCTGATTAAACTGTGTCTGCTTTGCAGCAATTGGTTTGCTGAAATGAAAGCTTTCCTATTGCCAATTACACTGTACATATCTCCTTATCCACAACTCCATCAGACCAACTTCTGTGTAAAACACAACAGAACACTGGGCAGAGGAGATGAGAACTTAGAGAATGCAGGTAGGAATAGTAATTTTTAGAATGTGGCTCTTAGGCAGCAGCATGCCTGAGGATTTATTACAAATATAAATTCACAGGGTCTGCCTCAGCCTACTGAATCAGGAACTTGGTAGGGCGTGTTAGAGAAAAAGTTTATTCATGACACTTATCAAAAACAGACTGATTTATTTAAAGGAGAATAGTTGTACCTCCAAATACAAGCAAAACTGGAAGTTGAGACCAAGGAGCAGGACTAGGGTCAGAGGATGGAAAACCACTGAGAGAAAATATTAGTGCTAGGAGAGGAATCTTGCTAAAGGGACTTAGGATTCTTTCTGAAGGTGGGCTGGAGCAATAGACGTGACCTGGGAGGTAGTGGAGGGTGAGGGATTTGGTCAGATGTGGTGGGTGATCACATATCAAGGCTGAAGAATTCTAGTTGAGCCAGGTTAGCAGGATTCTTGCTAAATTGGACAATAAAAAGATAATTACATAGCCCAAAAGTCAGAACCTCATTGAGAAGAGATTTCAGAGGAGCTTGACTACAGTTTGGTGGACAGAATCTTTATGAGGTGGGAGAAAAGAAAATCAGCAGTCTGTGTCTTAACAAGCCCTCCAGGAGAATCTGTTGCAGTTGGACTACTGATGTACAGCAGTAGGAAGGAAAAAAAAGTCCCAGGTGTATTCATGTAGGAGACTTGTAACACAAAGTCCCATGTAAAGCCTTGAGGTCCCCTACATGTATGCCAAAGAGAAGATTTCCATTAAGTCCATTATCTCCTGATACCTGTCAAGGCCTTGCTTCTGGATGAGTCTCAAAAAGTCAGTGAATTTTGTCTGCATTTTGGACAGATCTTCTGGTAGGTTTACGGGCATCTAGCCTGACTCAGATGTGAGTAGTAACTAAGCCAGGACTCATCTTCTCTGCAGTATACATTGCACATGTACTTGTCAGAACTTTGTCTTTTCTCCCTTTTTAAATTTTGTTTATAATTGACCTTGGATTCCTCTTGTTAGTCTTTTTTGTACCTTGACTTCTTTATCTTGCTAAAATGGAAGAGATATATTCACATTTGAATAATGCCAAACGCATTTATTAGTTTCACTTGGGAAATAGAAATTATTATAACTACTATTGCTGGTATTAAGTATAGAGGTAGCAAAAATTCTAAGAACAAATATTTACTTAGTACCTTTTATGTGCCTAGTTCTCTGCCAGATCCCTTTAATAACAATTCCCAATTTGAAACTATACTACAAAGCCGTCGTGATAAAAACAGCATGGTACTGGCATAATCACTGAGAGGAATAAATACATCCAAAGGTTTTAAAAGAATGTTAATATCTATTTCTAGTTGCAGAAGCATATTATGGAGATAGGTATTAGGGAGGATGAAAATTTAAGTCAAAATAATAAAAAGAAGTAAAAAGTTTGGATATAGTGAAGGAGATGAGGAAAGAGGAAAGTTAGGTAAAAATGAAGACACTATCCATAGAATGTGTAAAAATGTACAGGAAACCAGCTCCTGAGAGCTCCTGGGGTTCGCACGAAGACCTCTACCTGCCACAGGGCCTCACTTATTTTCTTATGGTGGTAGAAATCGCATAATAAAATTTACTCTCAGTCAAAAAAAAATGTACAGGAAAAAATAGGGAATAGAAATGACATTAAGGAATAATTTAAGAGAAAGATGATGTATAGAGCATACAGCTGATGTCATTAAGATCGGAGGTGGACATGGGAGTCGACTGTAGATTTCAGGAAGTTTAACTGAGAGGCATATAGGATTTGTCCACCCTGTGGACAAATTCAGCGGGAACACTGTGGATCAGGGGCTGAATGGGCTGTATCACTAGGAAAATACCAAGGTTCTGAGGGGTAGAGAGAGCCAGGGTGGAGCTGACTCAGTAGCAGGGCCCCAGCCTGACAGGTTGAGAGGGATCAGCTCACAGGGTAGCAAACCTTGACCCAGCCACAGAACCCATTAGGAAAACTTCCTAAACCTTGAGCTGCTTTCAAAGTAATATCAACAAAAAGGGTGGAATGACCAAGGATCAGAGCAAAATCTCCATTTTGTAAACATACTGTTTTTTAAAGAATAGAGGTTAAACTATACAGAATCCCAGATGTTTGAAAAAATCCCCCCACAGTCAAAGGTCAACAAGAGGGCTGCCCCCTTTCTGGTCCCCTACTTTATGGAAGTGGGGGTCCTCATTGGCATGGCGACTGGTAGAGTATGTATCTCTACCTCTATACATTTCTATCAGGCATTGTCAATAGAGATCTCAGAAGACATGGATAAAATAAGCCAACCCCTAAACACAGTTCAGGACCAGATTAATTCCCCAGCAGCTGTCCTGCTCCAAAATAGATGTGCCCTTGACGTGCTAACAGCAGCCCTAGACTCTAGATGAAGAGTGTTATTTTGTTAACCAATCAGACATAGTCAAGACAAAGGTTAAAGATTTACAACAATGTATCAAAAACCTTAAGAAACAAAGGGGTGTATAAGAAATGACCCAAGCCTACTCCTGGCTCCAACAGATTATGCCATGGCTTCTTCCCTTATTGGGCCGGCTGACCTGTATGTGTCTTCTAGCCATGATAGGCCTGTGTATTTTGCTGTTTACAAAAATTCTTGCAGGAATGCATGAGGGCATTTACCAACCAGTCATGGAACTTGTCATGGTGGTATATCTGCCACTGTGGCAGAAGGAAGAATCCCCTACCTACCGCTGACCCCACCAGATCCAGGTTTGGCCCCAACCTTCTTCACCCCTGTGTCAGCTTGAGGCAGCTCCAGAAGAAGAGACCTTCATGCAATAACCATAAAACAAAAGCCTGGAATGTTAGATTTCCCTTGGTTTAAGTTGGCCCTACATAAAAAGAATAGCCTTCCCATAATGCCCTGCTTCTCACCTAAAAATATGGCTTCTCCCACTAAAGGACAGCCTTTTTCGTCCCATCATGCCTCTTCCCGCCAAGAGAGAAGCCCCTTGTAGTGATGACACAAGCTCCCCCAATCCCTAGACACTACATCACCCAATCCCATCCCAGGTCCCGTAAGCTCCACCCCAATCCTATAAGAAGTGCTCCCTGTCTTGGCCATATTGCTCTCAGAGACGGCCCAGGAGATGGTCCCTACAATAAAGACTTGTAGTGGTTCCTTAAGTCAATTCCTTAAATATTTACAGGAATCATGCTTCAAAGATAAATACCTAAAAGTACAGAGAACGTGATATTTAAGATCCAGCCAGTATAGTAAAAAAGGTATTAAGAGAAATCCCAAGGTACATGATAAGAGGAAGGCATGCAGTTTATAATGTGCAGGTCATGAAAAGGTATTGACTAAAACAAAACACACATTTTTCTTTTGTACAACAGTGGCAGAAATCAGAATTATATTTTTATTAGTATATGCTTGTGATTCATCATAATTACACTCATCTTGAGAACTAGTATACATATACATCTTGATCAGTTTTTGCTTCTCTTTCCGTTTTCCACCTTCTCCTCTTGTCTCCTTCCCCAGATCCCCTTGCCCTTTCCTCACAGTCTTCTTCCCTGTTTCCTATCATCTCTCTTATTTTGCTCTTCAAATGATTTCTCATATAAGAAGAGCCATGTGATATTTAGCCTTCTTGTCAGATTTATTTCACAAAATCAGACGCATGGCTGTCTCTGTATAAGGAAGCAAAGAAATGATGTGCCATTTCAACTGAGCATGCAGGTCTGAGAGCCTCTGAGCCTTGTACCAACACACACCACTTGCTGCACTGTGTCTTCCTACCCCTCTTATCCAAACTGAAGCAGCATCTCTGAGATGAGAAGATTGCTGGGGGAAAACGAAAGTGATGAGAGAGAGCTGGTGTTAAGCACGACCAGTAAATGTTCTGAAATAGTGACTCTTCTGAAAAAAAAAAAAAGGTTTACATAAAACCCGTAGGTGGAGAGAGGAAGAAGAAAAGAGGAGTGACTTGAAAATGGAATAACTGACAGCATATTCAGATACTTCCGCTGTTAAAAATCCAGATGCATGTTGATGTAACCTTCAATCACTTCATTTACATATTGGTTCTAATAAGGGGAAAGGGTTTATTTAACTCATAGTTTGTTGAGGTTTCAGTCCATAAGCAGCAGGCTCCAAGATATAGTGGCAGAGGGGCAACAACTCATGGCAGCGGAGGCAGCAAAAGCAACAAGAAGCCTTAACAGCATCTTTCTGTTCCTTTTTGTTCAGAGAAGGTAACGCTCATGTCCTTCATCTTAATGCCCTTAAGTCAAGCCCCACCATAAATCAGTCACACACTCTAGTTTCAGCCACCTCTGAAAAAGCATGAGGCTTTGGGGGGACATCTAGACATAAGCAGAGAGAGAGAGAGAGAGAGAGAGAGAGAGAGCGAGAGAGAAAGAGAAGAGATACAAGTATAGTATTTGTGATTATGAATTATAACCATGTGACCATATGGGCAGCAATGGGTACTTTGCTGCTGCTGGTCACTGTACGGCTTTTGGAATTCACCACCATCAGCTGCTTCCTTTCCGTTGGACTGGATACAAAACAGATTTAGTAAAGAGCCACCCATCCAGTCTGAAAGTCCTGGAAGTTAATGCTCATATGGGCAGTAACTTTTGATGAGGCAGCTGGAGTGTTGTTTTATTTGTTTGCATATTTTAAAAATAAATTATGTAGTGTATGATTTTAGAAAGGATGAGATCTGGTGAATACCCACGTGTGACAGGTGTTTTGTGTATGTATGTGTTCAACAAGGATACTTTGTTTTGTGAAATGGCTCAGAAGTATAATAAAATGGCCTCCATTCAACTTTCAAACTAAATATTTACAATTTCAAGTAACTAGGAGTTAGGAGAATCACACCTGGTACTTTTGCAGACGTATTTCAAGAAAATTTATAGTCATGGGCTCATTGACATTTATTGAACTCTGTAAGCCTGGTTGCAAATAGTAACCTAATCTCACTCTGCTGGTTGAAATATAAAGGTACAAAGAAGGGAAATCACCTGCTCTGGACTTGTGGCTGGCTTAGTGGCACAGTTAGAACAGAGAGAGGCTGATCTGGCCAGAGGGATATGACCTTGGAGGTTTAGCAGAAGGTACACTGGAAATGCCAACCTGCTTGCCATGATTGTTTACCTGAGGGAATCTGTGACTTTAGGGTCCTGATGATGCTTTCACAAATAATATTTACCAGATTACTCACAGGTTATAATTGCGAATGAAACCTTTGAAGCTCATCATGTCATGCTGTAGTGATTAGCATTACATGAGTGTGGGGATGATACAATAAGCATGAGCAATTTTGTCAACAGAAGAGACTGCTTTTTCAAAGTTGAACTGATAGCTCTGGCAGCTTCTAGAAACTAGAGGATTTGCTGCTCCTCTACTGTAGGCCTTTGAGTATGTGTGTAAGGGAAGCTTGAGAACATAGGGAAGGGCATAAAACAGAGTGGCTATTGATTTCTCTTTTGTAGTGAGATTAACTGACTATATTATGAGCTGGAGGATTTGAGAGAGAACAGAAGCTGGCTTGTGGACATTCTGCATATCAAAACTCTTCAGCATGCAATTTGAGTTTTTCCATTGCATCAAAACATTTACTTTTTCCTCTTATCCACCTATAGGGAAAGCCAGCATGCATTACCAACCCAATGACAATTTAGTTTTATCTTACTGTAACATGAAGTTATTGGCACAACACCTCACAGGTGTATTTTGTGAGAAAAATGAAGGTCATCTATGCTGGAGTCTCCAGATAGTACTTCTTTCTTCTCTTTCGTTCTGGAGAATTGAACTGCTTTGTAGTCTCTAACTTTCAGCAAGAAGCAATTTTGTAAATGGTGCACTCAGATGCTCTGATGAAGTTATAGCTGATAAATGTGCTGAGATGAAGATGCTGCAGTGAAAAATGGGGCACTCAAAGAAATCTGATTAGAAATCATAAAATGTGGACAAGATAGAATAAAGTGGAGTGCATATTGCAGACTGTCAGTTGCCTCTTTTGAGGTTTGTCCACAGCCTAAGGGAACTATATCTTGTCAGGAGTGCTTGTGGATGCTAATCTGTCAACACTTGCTCAATGTCAAATTGTATCAGAGGGTTCAATCTCCTTTTGGACTTCAACAGTCAGCCCTCTGTTCTGTGGTATCTCTTTTGGTCAAATCAACTTTCATTTAAAAACTCTTGTGCTTTTTTCTTATGTCTCTTCCCTCAGTGGAACTAGGAATCTGGGATGAATCTTAAAGCCACACATACTATTTACTTCTTTCAAAAGCAACCTGATACAAATCTTTTGTATAAAATTCTTATCACCTCCCAGAAAAAATAATCCACCACACTCCTTTCCTCTCTTCTATGCCTTTATCTACCATCCCTCCCTGACAAAGTCAGTGATTTTTTTCCTTGTCAATCATGGAAGACAACTGGTTTACCCTTTCCTTTTGTGAATTTCTCACAGGTGCTACTTGCCTGGTGTGTGTGCCTTTCTCCTCTTTCTCCCCACTCATTTTTTTTCATCCTCAGAAAATTAAACTCTTTCTCAAGAATTCATCATCTCGCACACCTTGCTAATGTATTATTACATAATAATTTTTTTCAGACAATAATTTATATGAAATAACCTGCATATCTTCCCATGACAAGATGCCAGAAAATTCTAGATGAACAATTTTTTAAAAAGTATTCTTTAATGTATAGATTAGCTCATGAAACATAATTTCTAGAGACAAAGTAAATAGCCATATATAATACTGTAGGAGCTACTTCTGGTGTGTGTGTGTTTGTAGGGGATTAGTGAGGGTAGTCGTCATAAGTGAGGGATTTAATAACAACGTGGAGAAAGAAACACATGACAAAGCTAGGATTCTACAAGAGGCAGGAATTAGAAATGAGACCACATGAAAAGTGGGACTCTTGAAAGGCAACTCTCTCAATAAAAGTATCTACAAAGTGAAGCCACTCACACACATAGGAGGACTATGTGGAAGTTTTTCTAGCTAAGTCTGCAGGGCAATGTTTCCTCTAGAGAATTTGTATTATAACAGGTTTGTCGTCATGGATTGTGATTCAAATATATACCACACTGTATGATACATGAACTTAAAAGCTGAGAATCAACATGACAAGCCATCATAGGCCAGTGAAACTCATGAACAACTTGGAAAAGCACACACACACAGTGAAGGTCAGAGATTTCCCATAGAAACAGTCTAAAGATGAGCTCTCCATTTAAAGTTACACAATGTGCAAGGAAATAGTTCACTCTGAATGAGAATCAGCAAAGTCAGATATTACATTTATCTATTAAACCTTGAAAAGACATTTAAGTGATCAAAAGAATAAATACAGTATCAGAGACCAAATAGAACTTCTATAAATTGAAAATGTAAACATTGAAATAATAATGAAGTAAATATATTAAATAGGATATTACACACAATTGAAAAGTAAATTAGTGATCTGTAAGATCAATATGAAGAAATGCAATGTAACTCAGATGCAATTATGAATGGTATAAAGTTGAGATTAAAAGGCAAAAACTCCACTCAAACAATAATATGAGATATGACAAAAAACGGTTAATGTTTAAAATTTTTAAAGTTATTACAGTACAAGAAAACTGCTATTAATCCCTCTCAAAACATTCCCCCTTGCTGCAAATATCCTATCATTTTTGCCGCTTTCTGAAGTAGTTCTGGAAACTCTCTTTCGTGAGGGTCTTTAGTTGTGTTGTTTTGTCTGCCTTGATATCCTGAATTGATTCAATATCTTTACCTTTCATGATCATTTGATTTAGGGCGAAGAGCCAGAAGTTTCATAATGCCAGATCTGGCAAATAAGTTGGATGAGAACACACCGTAATGTTTTTATGATCTTCTCTCTCCATTGGCTGGAACTCAGCAGCAGCATTAAGTGTATTTTTGAATACACTTTATAAAGACACCAAAGAGGACAACCAGAACTGCTTCACAGAGTGGGAAGAATGATGAGATTTGTGTGTTTAAAGTGAGGTAGAGTATTTTGAGGGTGAGTATGGCAATATGTGTTTTACTGTAACAATTATTTTTATTTAAACACACACCATAGTTTTTGATCAGCCCTTGTTTATATAATATGAGTTACAATAAGAAGAAATAGAGCAGTATAATTCTACTTAAACAAATGATTTCATTTTTTTCTTTTCCTATCCATCCATCCATCCATCCATCTATCCACTCATCCATCCTCTGTCCCTTATAGCTATGCCTTTATATTTTGCATTGTGTAATGTGCTATGTACAACTGTGGGTAAAAATATCCCCAAAGCATTTAGTCTGCCCTACTATTAAATTTACTGTGCCACTGGGGAATCACAGAACTCCAGGTTTTACAGTGTAGCTTTTCCAGGATGAACACTTCTCTTACTATGGGTCTCACTCAAATTAGATGAGTTTCAAGTCATCAAATAAAAAATTACCTTGTATGTATAGTATAAATACCTTCCAAAACACAAAAATTTTACCAAAAATTCTACATACAAAAATATTCTAACTTATTTTTCATTTTGTATAGAATATGTCAAATTGAGCCAGGCTGATGATCTGTCAAAAACTTCACTGAGCTGTAAAATTCCTCTAATTACTATTTTCTGACAAGCCTAGATTGCATTTGGGCCTTTAAGAAACTGTCCCCTTTTTGCTCTTGAGGCTGTATTATGATCATTAGTGTGATCAATCAGTGAGATATCTTGTGTAACAGGAAATGGTCAAAAATCTCTGATAACTAAACTGTGGCACAGAGCTGGGGAGTTTATATGTCCTGAGGCAGAACAACAAATATGTATTACTGTTTCTTCCAGGGAAAGATAATTATTCTTGATGTTTTTTGTTTTTTGACATTAAAAAAAAATTCCTCATTGGTAAATAACTGGTTACATAGTATTATCTCTATAATAAATTAGCCCATTAAAAAGAATACATCTGGAATAGCAACTTTTATCCGTGTCATCAACCAACTCAATTTATGAAAATTCACTAGTACTTCCTGACAATGAATGATCATTTGCGCTAACTAAATTAAAGAATTACAATGAGCATGTTAGAATTACCACTCTGCATTTTCCAGCTGTTGATAGATGCCACAGTCTCTGTGCTTCTCCTGGAGGTATAGTATTGTTTTTGACTTATTCTTCGGTACAGAGAGATAACAGGATCTACTTGGACCTATTTTCTATAGTGCTTACTCTATGAGTTGGTAATTTAATATGACTTTTTTCCAGCTACTGAAATGTATTCAAACATTATGGTTAGGATCTGGGGAAATAACCATGTAATGAATTCAAAGTCATACATAGCCAATTATAGGAGCAATTCTGATGAAAATTCCTTTTATAACGTACAGCTCTGGGAACATAATGGGTTGAATACTTACAGGTTTTTGTGTGTAGGGGGGCCTTCTCATTGGGAGAAAAAAGCCATACATACCATAAAACATAGTTTGGATGCTTTTATTAAATTATTTTATTTATAAACTATACATAAAACATAAAAGAAAATATATTAATGGGGCATTATGTAATGTTTCAATACATAACATTTACAATGTTTAAATCAGATTAAATGCATTTGTCTCCTCAAACATTTATTATTTATTTAGTGTGAAAACTCAAAATGAACATAATTGATTTGAGAGGTTTGAAGGAAGTACAAAAAATCTCCAAAGGGCTAAGAGAGAAGGAAGGAAGGGAGGAAGGAAGAAAGGAAGGAGAAAAAGAAAAAGAAAGAAAGAGAGAAAGAAAGAAAGAGGACTTGTAAACAATGCACACACAAGAAAGGAGGGTTCCAAACAAGGCAGTAACAAATTGTCACCATCATTAAGAAATTGTGAGTAGCAAATTGCTAAACCTCAGAAACCCCAAAGGTAACTTTGATCACAGTTTGGCAGCTCATGGCAGAGGGAAACCAAATCTACTTTGATGAAGGTATCTTCATTTTGCATTCTCTGTTTTCTAAATATTAACAAATATGAGCTCAAAAGCAAAGATTATCAAACTTGCAAAGGATATAAACTACACATATGAGAGTTGTGTGGGTAACTTATTATACATTTAGATTCTCAACAATTTGAAAAATGGGAATTATAAAATACAGTTCCATAGGTGTAGAAATAAAACAATATTTGATATCTATTTAAAAAAGTAAGATATGAAGCCAAAAAATGTGAAAACAGTATGGCACAATTTAAAATATTCAGAAATATATAATAAAGCACTAGCCATGACATTTAGCAAGGAAAGATGTAGTTGCTGAAAAATAAAGGGGTTGAAGTGCATAAGAGATGTAAGGGAAGAGAAACAAGTTAACTGGAAAACAGGCAGAATGAAAGTAACAGAAAAATAGGAGATGTGAAATACGAAATAGATGTTAAGATGTGTGGAGCTCAGAAAGAGAAATTCTAACACCATGTTACAAGAACTTCACCTGGTAATTTGTTAGGAATATAGACTCAGCCTCCCTGCTCACCCTTTGAATAAAGATCTGTAATGGTTAATAAATTCCTCATGTGACCACCTGCCCCCAAAGTTTTGAGAAGAACCAAGGGAATAAGTTTATGGTTAGACAAAAAAATAAAGGGAATGGAGAATCAGCAGTATTTGAAGAAATGGTGATTGCCCATCTTGTAGAATTAGTGGAAGATCTCAATCTGTTTGTAGCAACTAGAATATATCAAAATAAATTTATACCGGAAAGATTGAAATGAAACCACAGAAGATACAAAACCAGAAACAAACCCTAAAGTTACCCAGAAGGAAACGACAGCCAGTTGGCACCTGGTCTGCACTGCAGCTGTGACTTCAGCAGCAGCAATAGCAGCAGAAGACATGAGAACAACATCTGAAAAAATAACTTTGTAAACACTGAAACTAACTCTTAAGACAAAGATCAAGCAAAATAAAGGCATTTTCAGGCAACAAAACAGATCTATACTTAGTAGCTTCTAAAGAATGTAGTTAAGGAAGAAGAAAGGTTATTCTAAAAGGGAGGTCAAATGCAAGAAGGAATGGTGATCAAAGAAATTGAGAATCTTGAAAATAAGTCTAAACAAACTATTTGTATAAAATAATATGAAATTTGCAAGAGTATAAAGGGCATAATTAAAACACATGACTAATTTTATGCAAGTTGCAAAGAATAAATTTATCACGGAAATGTTTTAAATCCTTTATTGTTTACGAGAAGGTCAATATGTTAACTAATAGCACCTAAAATAATAGAAATAAGCTGCAAAACTTTTCAAAAGAAATTATGAGTGCCTATTTGAAGTTTGATTTAAAAATAAAATTGTGTATATTACTTTTAAATGTATTCATTCACAATTAAAATATTATAGCATTTGAGATCTGTCATCATCTATTCAAAACATACAAGAACAGACTCTGTTTCATAGCCAATAATTTTGCTTTTTTTTTTTAACACAACGTCTTACTATGTAGTTCAGGATGGACTTAAACTCACTATGTAGCACAGGCCAACCTACAACTCCTGATGATCCTCCTGCCTCAGCCTCCAGAGTGCTGAGATTACAGGTATGCGCCAACATGCCTGGCTAAAAATGAAACATGAGTTAATCTTCATGTCCTTATATAGGCAATGATTTCTTCCATACAACACCCAAATCCTAAGTAACAAAGGAAAAATTAGATGCATTGAAATATATCAATATTAAGAATTTTGTACATCAAAGGCCAACATAGAGAGTGACCCATGAATTTCCACAGAAAGGAAGAAAATAATTGCAAAACACACACACACACACACACACACACACACACGACTTGTCAGAATCCAGATTCTATAATTAATCCTTACAACTTTATAATAAAAAGATAATAGCCCAGTTTCAGAAATAGGAAAAAGATTTGAGCAAACATTTCTCCAAATAATATATACAAGTGCTCAAACAAAAGCATACAAAATTAGTCACTGGGGAAATACATATCAAAACCAAAAGATAACACTTCATACTCATTAAGATGGTTATAATGAAAAGGATGATAAAGATGTAGAAATCGAAACCCTCATGTTTCTGGTGGAAACATATAATGGTATGGTTGCTGTATTTGAAAATATGCATTTATATTACAATGCAAATGAACACTGAGAAAACTTTATGCTATGTAAAAGAGCAGCCAGATCAAAAACTTAATTTGCTAAAGTAATTGTTTTTGTAGTAATAATGGCTCACTATATTCCCTTGATATTTAAGGTGGCTTACCTCTGTCACTCACTATGAAGTTAATTACATTTTCTGTACTTCCTTTTTCAAAAGGAGGTCCTACTGGTTGCAGTGTTTGCTGTATATTCCTGTGAGTTAGAGCAACTGAGAAAGGCAGTCATGATGAGCCTTGCTTGGCTGCAGGGGTGTGCCTTGGAGCTAGAACATTTCCTTTTGTGGCGATAAGGAGCCCTCACAGCCTGTACTGGTCATATGACCTTGTTTGGGAGTATATTTCCTTCACCAGTGTTTGAAGTGTACTTCATTCCATATCCTGTGACACCCAGCCAATCCTAAGGCTTTCTCCGTTCTTGGCATAAAAGGAATGAGGTCCTTCACCTGCAGCACAAGAGGGGTACACACATGTCCTTGTGTTGGCTGTGGGACAAGATGGGCTGACCATCAAACCTCTATTGAAACCAACCATTCTTGGCTTCTTTATGTGAGGAAAGTGTTGCTGATCCTGTGCTTTCTATGCAGTGAAGTAACATCTTGGGACTTCTCTTCCTGGTGGTGAGCACTGATGTACTCTTTGGAAAGAAGTCTCTATGTACAGCCCCAAATCATGGACTTAGGAGTTATGCTCCCATCTCCTTGAGGGTACAGTATCTACAGAAATTAGTTGGGATTCTACATGAGAGATTTGTCTCCTTTTATTATTTAGAGACAGGATCTTGCTAACTCGCTAAGTTGCTCAGGCTGGGCTGGAACTTGTGATCTTCCTGCCTCAGCCTCCCAGAGTACTGGCATTATAGGCTGTGCTATCCATCATGCCTAGTTTTATAGTTTAGACCTAAATGTCCTCAAGTCTCATGTCTTTGGACACTGTTAGGAGGTGGAGCTTGGGGAGGTGGGGCACTTGGAGTGTAAACTGGAAGGGTATATCTTGCCCCTGGCTCCTCCTCTCACTCTGTTTCCTGGATGTCATAGCTGAGCAGCTATTCCTTAGCCAGGCACTTCATGCTATTTCTTCCTTAGAGCCAACTGGCTGTGGGATAAATCCTATAAGAATAGGAGGCCAAATAAACATCTCTTTGTATAAGTCAAGGGTGTTGGGTATTTTGTTCCAACAATGGGAAAGCTGATTAATACACTCAATACCATCTTGATCTATTTTAAGGTAAATATAAGCTTACACCAATGTTTCAAATTCTAATTCATTATCACAGTGATTATTCTACCCCTTCCTTTTGCTTGCCTGTGATCTAAAGATGGCTCCCACCATCTACTACTCATTGACATAAGGGTTCACTACCAGTACACATGTATAGCAGAATCAGAATTATTAATCCATAGTTTCATTGAAGACAACTTTAACTAGAATTCAGTAGCAGTAGCTATGTGCAGTTTATTTTTCCTTCAGTCTTATTGTACACATTCATTTTCAAATTTCCCTAGTACCATTATTTCCCACTCCTTTCAATGATATCATATATGCTTATAATACAGTTAGATTTTATACCAGTTATATAGCCAAATGGCAAAGTCTGAAACTGTAAACAGATTTTATACAGTAGGGAAAAAAAGGTCTGGATATGGCATGAATGATTTCTTAAAATTCTGATCCCTTTTCCCAAGCCCTAGACACAGAGGAGTAAGAAATGAGCTAGAACTGTTTCCTGAAGCCTGCTGACTTAGAGAACAACAATTTAGTGGAGAGAGATTTTAGCAGGGCAGAAAGCTTTGTGTGGCTAGCAATAGAAGAGCTTATTTATGATGTTTCAGTGGAAAACTTTGGAAAGTAGAGAGACTGAGAAATTCAGGGTGGGAAAAGGAAACATAGAGCAATACTGGGACATAGGTGGAGAAGATAGTTGATAAGAATGATTTCTGGTTTGGGTTATTGCCCAGGAAAATAGCAAGCCTGAAGGTTTTGTACATAACTCTGGGATAAAGTGCTCTCATGCCTGTGTGATTAGAGACTCAAGGTGAAGCTCTCGGTCAGTATCCTGCTGTGTCCATATGAGATCAAGTGGAGGCCATTGCTGGGAAAGATATAAAGAAAGCTATAATTGTGTAATACATAATATAAGACAAATTATAGGCAGTAACTTATATTCGGAAATAGCACCTCAAGCACTTTAGAAATATTCATTTATCCTGAAATAATTGATTCATTAATTAAAAGTCATTCAGGCATTCTCTAAAACAATTCTTTTAAAGGAGTATTGTCTAAATTTTACTTCCTTGTCCCACTTCCTAATAATGTGTACCTGGCAATAATGGAATTGTATTTCTTTAATATGTACTATAGCTTAGATTTTGAAAGTCCCCCCAAGGGCTCATATGCTAATGACTTTGTTGTGACCCTGTGGCACACCCTTTAGGAGATGGGATCCATATGAAAAATGTTAGGCCTCTTCCACCAAACATGACCACCATGATGCACTGTGCTGCCACAAGCTTAAAGCGACAGAGCCAACTATTCATGGATTGAAAAAGGGGCTTTCTCTCTTTTGAGTTGATTATTTCAGGTGTATTTTCACAGTAACGGAACACTGATATAATGTGCTTAATAATTAAAAGATCACCCTGCCTTCTCTGGAATAACAAGTACTTGCATACACACACTGTAGATGGCTGTTTTCATTGGCCTAGGGCCAAAACAGTATTAACTGTCATCTTCTGTGTTCTCTACTTGTGTCCCTGTGTCTCTCTGTGCTTCCTCTCCCTTCATGCAACACCTTCAGCAATGCATGTCCCAGGACAAGTCTGGGAATTAAAGACAGACAGAAATGGCTACCGTCATCTCCACAGTAGAGATGGCATGAGGGAGCATCACTGTTCAAGGCAGAGTCAGGTCCTTCCTTCCCCTAACTGGGGATGGCAGGGTTTTTTCTAACCTACCTCACCGTTGCATATAAATGGCAGTTATTAAGCCATTTTCTGGGGCCTGGACTTAATAGCTGGCACCTAACATGATTTGAATATGATTGGTTTTCTGGACCCAAGCAGGAGTTTATCCCCAAACTCTTATGTTAAAGGGATTAAGAGGGTGGAAACAATCTGACTATGATGTTTAGATGTGAGGCGTCTGAGAAGTAATCATATCAGGTCACTAGGATGGAGCCTCCATGTCTGAATTCCAGTGCCTTTATAAAAACAAGGGAGAGAGATCTCACAGAGATACACACATGCTCCAGCCATGATGTGATACAGCTTATAGGGCTCTTACTAGAGCCTGTGCAGTGCTGCTTTACCCTTGTACCTCCAGAACCATGAGCCAAAATAAACTTCTGTTCTTTGAAAAGCAGTCCTCCTCAGGTATTTTGTTACAGCAATGAAAATTTGACTAAGTCACTCACTATTGCTTCAGTGTCAGAAAGTTACTAATTTCACATGAATTTGTCCCATATGTGGAAATGGTTTTATACGTGGTAAAACCAGAGTCTATTTGTTGATGGGAAGGAACTTTTCGAGAAGGAAAAAAGTTCCTTTTTCAAAAGGAAAAAGTTCCTTTTCCATAGGAAAAATTACATCCAAAATGTTATATCCCAATAATACAAGATACCAATGATAAATGTAACTGTATTTTTTTATATCAATAAACTTAATGGAAAAACAAAAACAAATCCAAAATGACATATCCTGTCAATCTATTTGTCATAAGAAAATAATAGGAAATATATTTAAAATATATAAATGAAATAAAACAGATAAAAATAATTATGGATAAATATAAATAAATATAAATATTTTAAAAATAATTAGTAATGACAAAAGTTAAATAAGTATATAGATAAAATATGAATAAATTTAAATGATTATAGAACCCCTATAATATGATGTCATAGTATTTTTTAAAATTTAGAAACCACTTAGTCAGAAGATTAAGCTGATATCTATTAATAACCTGGAGTTTTTTTTAAAGATTTATCAATTATATTTAATTTATTTGGTAAGAGTTTGGGCTAAGCATTGTAAATATATTGTTATCCAGTCAGAGCTTTAATCTGAAAGTCTGGAAATCTTTTCAGTAATATAATATTTAGAAAGACTAACCATTTCCTGGGAGATAAGAAAAATCTAAACAAGGACAGTATTAGGTAATGAAATGTCAGGATCAGGAGGTCAGGAGACAATTTTATTTAGATTCCAAGAAGACAAAAAATTTGTACTCATCTGGTAAAAATTGACATGTTACAGTAGATTCCTTGTACTAAAAGCAGAAAAGGGGTAGCAAAACTGAAATATGAATATATCAAACAATATATGGGGTATACTGCTGGAGTGATATTGTCTCTTACCCTAAATATTAAGAGTACATCTCTGTGGGTTCGAATGCCACCCCTGCCCCAACCACCAAATAGATTACAAGTAAACTTGTGTGTGGTGATGTGCAGCATTCCCAGAGAATGTCCTAATAAGAACAACATTACAACAAGTTGCTCCTCACCCTTCTTAAACAAGCAAGCTACATGGTGCTGGCTCACAGTACTGAAAGAAATGCTGCAAGAGATAGTTAAATATAATCATTGTTTTTTCACAAATAAGAACTTTAGATACAGAACTCAGGGAACATGTCAAAAATGGTATACAGACAGCTCAACAAAGAAAAGTTATCTCCTTTGCATCCTTAACTGACAACTTGGTGCCTGTGTGCTCTGTTTTATGGCCCATATAGCCAAGCCCGAGAGCCATTCAAGCTTCTGCTCTGCTAGGTGAAATGTTGGTCTTTAGACTAAAGTGATTGCCCATGTTTTAGACCCAGCTGACTACCTACTCAGCTCAGAAGCACCTACCTCTTTTCTGGGTTTTGCTTCCTGTCAGATGTCCCTATCACTCGTTTTGCAAGCACTGTGTTGTCAAAGCACTCTGGGTGGGGTTCACTGAGCAGGCAATTTCTCGTAGTTCATGTTCCCACAATGGGTGTTGATTATCAGAGACTTCTGCAGTAGGTTCTGATCTCCTGCTTGGTGCTATGGCACAAGGCTGAGGAAAACAAAAACAAAAACAAAAACAAAACAAACCTAAAAGACAGAACTAAAAAGACAGAAAAACTCAGGAGCCAGTGCAAAGGCTCTGGTCAGTCCAAGCCACTGTTTTTTATTGGTAATCAACTGGGGTAAAAATGAACTATGTGCGAGAGAAGAACTATGTGTGAGGACATGCAGTCATCAGTTCTATGGATACTAATACAAGCAAGGCTTATAAAGAACAAGACAAAGCATTCTCAAATTAGGAACAGAAGAGGCAAAATACAGGGCTGTATTTAGAATGTTGTTCTTCTAGTTAAAAATGTTTCAGTTGCAGGAAAGGAATTAGGATGTGAATTACTCTGCCTTCAGCATGTAGGCTTTGGCCAGACTTGCTTCTTAAAGCAAGCCAATTGAGGGGTTGACCCTTTACAGCTTGCACTGCTTACAGCCTGCCTTGAGTGTAATCAATATTGCAGTCCATAGCAAAATGATGAGATTTAGATGAGACTTTAGACTTTAGATTTTAGAGTTGATGCTGGAATGAGTAAATACTTTTGGGGCTGTTGGGATGGAACGAATGTACTTTACATTTGACAAAGACACTTGTGAAGCTAGGGCAGGATGTTATGAATTGCATGTTTAGGTTTTCCTCAAATTCATATATTAAAACCCCAAATGTTGTGGTATTTGGAGATGAGTGTCGGGGCCCAGTCATGGCCCACTGGAGTTTGACATTTCGAAAATAACTTCTTCCTGTATAATTAAGGCATCAACATTTGCTACTCTTCAAGGAAACTGTTTGTTAAGCTTGTTTTGACTCTTTGACCCTGACATAACAGGAAACTCGTTAGCCGAAGATCTGATGTTATCTGTAAGAGTCAGGAAATCCGGTCTTTGAAAAACAGTTACTTGATGTTTTTTGTTGTTGTGTGCCCTTAAAAGCTTCCTGTTGCTGTGAACCTATAAAAGGAGCTCTTTCTGTGAAATAAATCAGACTTCTCTTCGTCTACACTCAGGCTTGAGTGTTCTTTCCTTTCTCAATCCTCACTCCCCGACTCAGGCATGTTCATGTTGTGACGGCTGGACCGCCACAGATGGGGCCTTTGGAAGATACTGAGGTGATGAGGATGGGGCCTCAGAAAGGGATTGATGCCCTTATAAGAAGGTACATAAGAAAGGTTATCTCTTTCTTCCTTTCTTCCATGTGAGGCTGTAAGAAGATGACCATCTGCAAACCAAGAAGAGGGTCCTTGCCAGACATTGGCTTTCCCAGTGCATTGATCTTGAACTCTACAATTTTGGAAACTGTGAAAACTAAATGTCTGTTGTTCAAGCCATCCAGCCTCTGATATTTTATTATAGTAGCTTGAGTGTATTAAGACAATAAATATACAATGGGCCCTGGAGTTACGACTGGCCTGACATGCAAACAACTTGGTTTACCACCAGAATTTTAGTTCTAACTTATGAACCAAGTCTTGAGTTATGACCCAAATGCAGGCTGCTTGTGCTTCCAGATGGTCTCAGATACAGATTTAACCCTTAAAGAGTTCTAGAAGGAACATTACAACATCCTTTCCTATGTGGGGTTGATTGAGAAATCCTGGGCCAATATCTCTCTAAGGACACCGAGATCTGCCTGTACACAGGAGACTTTGAAGGCTGTGCAGAGGACCCTGAGCTTTCAATTGACCAATTTGAATTACAACCAGCACTCTTAAACAAATTCAGTTTATAAGTCAAGGGTCCACTGTCAAGGGTCATAAATGTCCTAGACTTGTGACTTTTTTTTCCTCATTGAGTTCATTGATACATTTTAGGTATACAGTACAGTTACATTCATCATTGGGATCTTGTACCTTTACATGACAGGTCTTAGTTCTCATTTTTTTCCCCTTACCCCTGCTCTCCCTTCACCCCCCCTTCCCTATTTACAAATACTTTATTTCCATTTTTTCATTTTCTCATATTTTTTCTTTCCCCTATTTCCTTTCCCCTATATGTCCCACTTCCCCTACACCTTTAGCCTTTTTCTTCCTATTTCACATTGTCAATTATACCATTAGGATCTTATGTACAATTACAGTTTTTCACACCAGAGACTATTCAGTATTTATATATGTGTGACTTATTTATTTAACTTAAGAGTATACCCTCAATATGCATCCATTTTCCTATGAATGACTCTAATTTCTCATTCTTTATGGCTGAGTAGTATTCCATTTTATAGAAAAAACACATCTTCTTTATCCAGTCTCCAACTGATGGCAAATGGGCTATTTCCAAGATTTACCTATTACAAACTGTGCTGCTATGGACTTGTGACTTGACTGAGTGCAATGAGTGAAATGAATAAATCCCTCTAGTAACTGTTAATATCCAATGATACCCACAGGGGCTGAGGAATCATTGGGAAAGAGCATCAGTCTTAACAACCTGACTATAATTGTGACTTCTAAGTTCAAACACATATGTGTGTATCTTGTACCAACAGGGGTAAAGGACAATGGTCATTGGGAAAGAGCATCAGTCTTAACAACCTGACTATAATTGTGACTTCTAAGTTCAAACACATGTGTGTATCTTGTACCAACAGGGGTAAAGGACAATGCAATTCAGGTTTCATGTAGGAGTAGCAGAAATGCAGAACGTTAGCTAGTTCTGATTTCATATACAGAAAACTATTGTTACATACACTTGAATCTGTTGCTGTCCACTCAGTAATGTTTCTCAAAGGAAACATTTGCCTTCTCGCTTTGAAAGAGTCTGCAGAGCTCTGAAGACACCAGAAAAGCAAAGAGTTACCGATATCTGTACTCAAAAGAGCTCCCAATATTGGTACCAGAAAGCAATGTGTCAGGACGGCTTGAAAGACAGTTCAGAATGATAGAGGCAGCAAAGGCAAGGCTTGCTGGGGTATCTTGCGATTAGTAGAGCTCATAGGCTGTCTGTTAATCACAAATCTTAAAATCAATTTTTGTTTAGTAACCCCAGACATGGTTTTGTGATGGTATAGGTATATGCACCTCTAATATGAGCACTCTGTTTATGTTTCTGTTGGATCAACATTCTGCATACCATAGTGGTCATGGCTGTTGATAGCCAGGTATAAATCTCTTTTGGTTAGAAGAGCCACTTGCAAATAAAAGTTGCAAATGGATTCATTATTTGCTTAACCAGATAACCCTTCCTATGTAACACCGCTAAACTCTCCCTACTTGCAGTTTCTCAGGCGTAGTGTATGTGCTGCTGAAGCAAGCACAGTTTCTCAGGAATAGTGTAAAAAGATTTCTCTGTAACTAATTCCTGACTTAGGTAACATGGGTTACACTGCTCCAAACTGTGTCTCTTCAAGTAATATATCTTTGTCCCTCAGAGTTTGATCATCTTAGGGACCTAAGACAATTTTGAGAATTCAGCCCTAATCAGTGGACCATCCCTTAGTTTACAGTTTTAAACCTTCTGCGTATCCAGAAATTATTGGTTTCTAGGGACGTTATCAAATCCTCCCAGTAAGTCTGTGAATCACTTGTTAAATTATGTAAAACAGGATTCTTTATTGCAGTATTTTTAAAGGTCTTAAATATGCTAATATCCATTGGTAAACAAAGAGTATATAATATAGTACTAGGTGTTTCACAAATTTATTTGGAAATTCCCATATAATACTTATTAACACTCTTTTATCACACAATTCTTACTGATGACTTTTAGGAGTACAGTTTGCAAAATATTTTTACAGACATTAAGATACCTTAACTTCACCTTTTGAATTTCTGTCAACTCCTGGCACAGATATTATTTCTAGGAGAAATTCCAACTTCATTAACTAGATTATATTAGCTAAATAATGTCTCTGAGTCAATGAGGGCAATCTGTCACCTCCTGTTCTAAACTTTGAAATAATGCTCCTGGATATTAACAGCTAGTTCACTGTATGAAAACAAATTCTTCCCAGTGGAATGAGTGTTTTGTTTTATAGTCACTATTACATATTTTTCTATTTCCATTAATTTTTAAAATGAGTGCTTAAAAAAAAGAGTAGGAAATAACTCAGGTTTTAACATTGAGATTTAGAAATGAGTTTTTATTACCATTGGTATAGTAGAGTACTAAATATCCACAGGGATAATTGTGAAAAACCAGATGGTTCTTCTAGTCAAATGTAGAAATATCCCAAAATTAATGTCTGTATTGCTTAAAGTTGGGTAAATTTTGCCAACAAATGTCTTTGAATGGAATTTCTTGATGGGGTTAGAAGCACCGTTGTAGTTTTTGGTGCTTTGAAGTTCATTTATGAGTAAGAAATGACTGGAATGATGGATCTCTAGGTACTTATGAATCTTATTACAACATAGTTGTGGGGCAATAATTTCCTGAGGAATATGGATAATGTGTACATAAGAAAATGGAAGGATAAAAATTTAGCCTGTGTTTTCTGAAATAGAAAAAAATACCCTCTTTAAATGTGTACTTCTGAAGTAGAATTTTAAAACCCATATCTAGGGTCTTCAAACTGTTGTAACTTTTGCTACCTAGCAAACGAACACTTTATAAACAGGAAATATGACAGGGATTTTTGGAAGATATATTTCAGTATATCGGACTAAATATATGACATACCATCTAAGAGTTTTTAAAGTATTTATTTGTGCAATAGACCTTTAGGTTGTATGAAATGACACTGGCTAACTGGATATTATACTAGTCAATATGAGCTAGATTTGTTATGTTATCAAACTCCTCAAAAATTTCAATGAGGTCGGGATTCGGTCTGAGGTGCTGACCAAGCAATGGACCAGCGGCCGTCGGGCACCCTGGTCTGAGCGCACGCCTGCCGCTCTGGGTCCTCCTGGCCGAGGCGCAGAAGGCCAGTGAGTGAGCAGAGGAAGGCCAAGGAGGGCGCGAGCACCGCTCGGGGGCCTGGACTCCATGTCCATGGAGGACCTCTTCTTTGTGGTGAAGGGAGAGGTACAGAAAGCAGTCAACACTGCCCAGGGGCTGTTTCAAAGATGGAAGGAGCTCCTTCAAGACCCTTCCGCAGCAACAAGGGAAGAAATTGACTGGACCACCAACGAGCTGAGAAACAACCTCTGGCAGCATAGAGTGGTATCTGGGGCACCTTGATGAAACTATCAGCATAGTTGAAGCAAATCCTAGAAAATTCAACCTTGATGCAACTGAATTAAGTATATGAAAAGCCTTCATTAAAAGTACTCAGCAAGTTGTCTGGAACATAAAGGATCAGAGGTCGACTTCATCTGTGCAGGCATTCGCTGAAAGGAAAAATAGGCACTGCTTGGTGACAGTGGCAGTCAAAACTGGAGCACTGGAACGACAGATCTGTATGGACGCTTTGATTGAGAGCTGCAGTTAACCAGTTCCCATTTCACTGAGGAGCAACAGGCACAACAGCAGTTGACTGTGGAACAGCAGGATGAGCAGTTGGAGCTGGTCTCTGGCAGCACTGGGGTGCTGAAGAGCATGTCCTCGCGCATCGGAGGGTAGCTAGAGGAAGAGGCAGTCATGTTGGATGATTTCTCATGAGTTGGAGAGCACTCAGTCTCAGCTGGACAATGTGATGAAGAAACTTGCAATGTGTCTCACATGACCAGTGATCAACGCAGTGGTCATCCTGTTTGTGGTCCTTGTGGTCCTGCTGATGCTCTTCCTAGTGCTGTGATGGCTGTCACTGCAGTTCCTCCTGCCCAGGAACCAAGGGGAGGAGGAGAAACAAGCACACTCCATCAACTCACATCCCTCTCCAGGAAATCTGCCCTGTGTGGGCTTTTCTCTGTGTGACTCTACATCTGAGACAGCTCCTCCATCCAGCCCTGGAAGACCACGGGAAGAGAAAGGAGATGACCGCACTCCTAGTTAGATGACAGAAGCCCCTCTACCTGTCCTGATTGAGTACAGCCAGCTACTGCTTTGCCTTGCTGGACCTTGCTCCTAGAGGAGGGAATGTATCACCCTGAAGAGTGAGGAGCCCCGCTAGTGTCACCATTGCTCATCCTTCCAACTTGGGCAGCTCTTTCTCTGCTCAGACACTTCCCTGCCCAGGTGGGCACTGGTGTCTCATTGAAAGAACCCCATTAAGAATGCGGCTGCTGGGTATGCTGCGTTTTCTATTACCACAGCAGTTCATAGTCCCTGAGAGCTGGTTATTGATGAGGACAGAAGGCTTAGAAGCAGTTTATGACAGAAAATAGAGTTTCATTTTTCAGCGATAAATTCTGAGATAAAATTGTTTTTCCAGGTGCAATTTGTGTGTGTGTGTGTGTGTGTGTGTGCATGTTAGGAATAACTAATGGAAACTAGTGAAACACCTAGGGCTGAGGGGTGCTAACAGCTTGTGGCTTACTTGCGGCTTTAATGGACAGGAACAGTTTGAAAAAGCAGTAGGACCTGCATTGATGATGTCACCAGAGCTCAGGACTTCGTGTTGCTGCCCCAGGGATTCTCCCAGAGGGGCATCTTGTAATTTTAGAGTGACCTTTAAGTTTGTTGTTAAACAGCACAGCAGCATGCTGGGATGAACTGGGACCCTGGGTCCTCTTTGACATTTCTTTATTCCTGTGGCACTGTACACTGGGGGATGGCTTTGGAGTAGTTAGTACATTCATTATATTTACACAGAAACTCTCGAGATGCAAAAAGCCTGGACCAGAACTCTGGGCCAGACTTATCCTGTTAGTAATGACAACTAAGTTGTAGAACTTGATTCTTTTTCCCCCTAAGGTGACAACTTGACTTTATCACCCATTTAGATAACCGATCCAATCCAAATTTAATGTTAAATGCTTTAATTGAGTTTAAGTAGTTGAGACTGCTGAGACACTAAAAACTTCAAGCCTCTGATGACTTTTGCAATGCCTCAAATGTGCGCCATGTATATAGGATATTTTTTATAACCTTCCTGATGCATAATTTGATAAAGCAGCGGTTGGATCCAGAGCCAGAACTCGTAACTTCAAGCCTCTGATGACTTTTGCAATGCCTCAAATGTGCGCCATGTATATAGGATATTTTTATAACCTTCCTGATGCATAATTTGATAAAGCAGCGGTTGGATCCAGAGCCAGAACTCTGTGGTGAAGGCTTTCAGTCTCTCTTCACCACCATTTGCACTTGGAAAGGATAGCAACATATGAATAGAGTTCAAGCTTTGACTTTTTTGTCTTTTTGTGCATTTCTCAGCACACTAACTTTTTTCTTTCTTAACCATTTTCTTGTTTTGTTTGTATTTCTTGTAGTTTTGTTTTGGGATTTTGTTTTCTTGGTCCCCCACACCCGCTTTTATGATTTGCAATGGTGTGCTTGCCCAGCTAACTTTTAGTTCGTACTTTTTAATACATATCTTACAATTTAAAAAATTTCAATGATTCACAACTGAGAGTGGCAAGCTACAACTCTGCTTCTCATGTTTTACTCTGGGGTCAGCTGATACAGCTGTCTTTACATAGGTCACTGCTGGTTTTGTAACAAGGAACAGAGACAGAAAACCATATGTCAGCTTTAAGATACTGTCCAAAAGTGACACATATCACTCTGGCATTTTTTTATTTGACACAAAGAAATCATAAGACCACCCCTGACATCAATGATATAGAAAGGTATGGCCCTCAACCAGCGAGGAGAATTAAAACATTTTTGAACAAGAGTGCAGTCTACAATAAATTGTGGGGCTTGTGGTTTGTTTTGTAAGGATCAGGCCATGAGTGTGTGTGTGTGTGTGTGTGTGTGTGTGTGTGTGCGCGTGCACGTGCGCAGAGGTGGGGAAACTAAAGAAAACAGTTGTTATGTTAGAAACTTTCTGGTAGCCAACTGTTAGTCTAGTACCTGTTGAATTGGGCAGTTCAATTCTTCACCTTACTTTCCTAACACACACCAATTCCTTCAATCCTTCCCAGTGTTCTTGCTCTCCAAGACTGATATAGAAGTATTCCAGTTCAGTTCAGACAGGTTCTAGACATGCTTTTTGCTTTAGTGGTCTTCTCTAATCTGGGACAATGGGGCACCCTTGAGGGATCAGCAGCATCCAATGTCAGTACTAACTTCCTGTCAGCATGGTGCCACTCTTTGGCCGTGGATGCTCTCTGGCCTATTCCGCTGCTAAAGACATCCTGGGTGAGTGGGTGTATGAAGAGGAAAAAGACCTGAAATCTTTCTAAAGAGCTGAAGAAACCCTCATACAAATATAAGCTTAGTGGGCATCCCAGAATTCCTGAGCCAATGCTAAAAGGAAAGGGAAGTATGAGTGAACTCAATTTTTATTTTTTTATCAAGAACTATTATTCTAGCCAAAGTAGCTACATTAAAAAAATTGTTTATGAACTTAGGGACTTTACTTTTTTATTTAGTTTGTAGGTAGGGGTTCCCTGTAAAAAGTCGAAGCACAGCATTACAGAGGATGAAGACAGGTTAAGCCAGTCAAGAATGGGAAAGAATGTTTGAAGAATTTTCTATTTTAAGCCTCTTTCATTAAAAATAGCTGATATATATATCTCCATCCATATAGTTAATCTTTCAGTTTAAGCCCACTTCAGCTTACCCTGTCATTGCCATCAACCTGGAACAGCTAAACAGCACATTCATTGTGTATGCCAAAAACAGTATGGAGCTGTATTCTTTCTGCTCTTCTCTCAACTCCATATACCCTTCTTATGGGATTTGCAAATTTTAATACACATTTATATTTTTTGTTTTGAAATAGCCAAGACCTTACAGAAAATTTCTGCATCCGTTTAAAAAATATTTTTTCTGCACCACTGAAGATTAAACTGCTGTGTCCTCACATGGTCTTTCCTCCGTGCACATACACCCTGCTGTCTCTCTGTGAATCCAGCTTTCCTCCTTTCATAAGAACACTAGTCAGAATGAATTAGGGCCTACCTCAGCCCCCATATTTTTGGCTAATCACCCCTATATAGGCCCTATCTCTAAATATAGTCATTGTATGAGCTACTGGGAGTTAAACTTCAATGAATGCTTTGGAAGAGATAAAATTCAGCTCATACAATTTCAAAATCAGAAACTTAATAAGGGTAACTATCTCCATCCACCAAATGTCCCAATAATGTCTTAGCAAAATAATCCAGTTCAGATTCAGAGGTTCCACTTGATACCTGCACCCCCACCACTATTTTTGGTACTTGGGAGTGAACAGGACTTTTGCACTAAGGTACATTCTCAGCCTCTTCTTAAATTTTGTAAATTTAGAGATGAGGGTCTCACTAAATTGCTAAATTCCCCAGGCTGAGCTTAAACTGCAGTTCTCTTGCCTCAGCCTCCTTGAGTATAATATCACATCTATTTAGTTTCATTCTACCTGGCATACTTTATCAGTTTTTCCTTAACTTTCTCAGTCAGTATTTTTGGATTTGCAGGTCTGTATCTTGTAAGATGTACCTGAATTTGAATTTGTCTGGTGTTTCCACATGGTTAGATTCTGACTGTATGTCTTTTGTAGGAATATCACAGAAGTGATGCTGACTTCTCTCCTTGCCTCCTACTGATCTATCCCACTATTGACGACGTTCACTTCATCACCTGATTTAGTGTCCCCCAGATATTGCCACAGTCTTTTTTTCCCCTTGTAATTACCAAATATTGTGTGGGGAGATGCTGTGCAATTATGCAAATGCTAGTCCTCATCAGACTTTTAATTTATTTGTTTATTTATAACTGTGTTTTCTGAGAGTGTTACAGTTCATTAGAATCCATTATCATTATGTATTCTGTTGACATAATTGCCCCAGCTTTGGCCAATGAGAGACCCTGCTAGATGATTTCTGAATGTTTTTTGAAATATCTCATTCATTCTGTGAGCATTTTCTGTTTTCTGGCACAACAAGATGCTCTAGGCTCATGTTATATTTTCTGAGCTCCAGCTTGGAATTAGTCATTTTTTTTTCCAGGGAGCTCTTTCTTTTCAATCAGAGAATATTTAGATCTGTGTGCTAGTGTGGTCATTGTTATCAGGGTAGCAATCTCAGTGGACAGAGCTAGAGCCCATATGTGCTCATATATTCACACACACAACCGCACCTATATGTATACATACAAGTATATTTATACAATCTATTTCCATATGAAATAGATATCTGTGCACACACATCTACATATAACTCTGAGTTTTTACTGATGCCTCTAATTCCAGTCCAAGACCACAGGATTCATTCAAATTTATTCTCATTCCAAATATGTAGTTCCTTTTTCTAAAAGTGAGACATCTAGTACTCACTATACTTAATAAATTTGTATTTGATCAGACTCCATAAGGGTCATCAATTTTTTCATCACAGCCTTCATGGGAAGGTATTTCATCACATGGCACAGGCTCTGATCCCCCAACTGCATCCTTCTCCATATGGATGCCTTCCTCACCTTTCCTGGGCTCTGACACCTGCTTAGAACCAACATAGCTCCTGTACTCTTCCTGCTCTGAACATCTGCCTTACTCTGTCCTACCCAATGGCTTTAGAACTAAGCTGCTATGGAAAAGAGGGAAGCGAAAGAAGGAGAAGAGGAAAAAAGTGAGCCTGGAATCATTTCAAAGCTATGCAAACTATGGAGTGACATTGTTAAGACTGCAAAAATATCACATAACCTAGCAAAAGCTCTTTTTTTTTTTTGCTGTTGAACTCATCGCTTATTTCTGCTTAGTATATTTTTCTTTAAGATTTTCATATCAGTGCTAACTTCTGAGTCTGACAAGAGTTGTACACACCTGCTGGACAATGTTAGCTATTCAGGAAGTACGCAAGAAGGGAAGTGCATTAAGAGCTGTCCCAAGTACATCTTTTGTCCCTCTGTGCCAGAAACTGTCCTGTTTCCTTTAAGAAATCAGAAACTCAAACACCATGGATACAAAAGGCAAATGTGTCCTATGGCTAGGGCCAGTGGCTTCTGTTATCATCAATTGTAGAATTTTCTTTTATAAACACTGTATTCTGGTGGCTGTTCATATGATTCAAAACAGAGGAAGATAAACTGTGTTATGCACTCTTTGAAATTCTTTAACAGATGGCATTTGCGTATACTTTTATTAATGTACATGTGTGAGTAAATTTATATGTAATAGAACCCATTATAAAGAAATGTTAACTGAAAGTTCCATTGAACCTTATTGTAGCATATTTGTACTGTACTGAATTATATTTTAAAGGACATATTTTTTACATATTTTTCTTCTTTTAGTAGTACGTGTTTGTAGTACATAATGATCACATTCCTTGTGGGGAGTTGGTACATGCACATAACACATCTTAATTCTTTTTTTATCCCCTCCCTGAACCCTCCTTCCCACCTCCCTTCATCTCGTGCTCCCCTTACCATATACAAAAAAATCTACCTCATTATTTCCCATTATCTTTTGTTTAGCTCTTTATTTATATTCTGAGTTTCTCATATGAGAAAAGTCATGCAATATTTAAGCTTTTATATCTGATTTATTTCACTTAACATTATGGAGCATATTTTGACAGCAGTATATTTAAATTCCTTTGTTCTGATGTTATCCTAATCATACAGTTCTAAGTTTATGAGTAACATTATTAATAGTCATTAGCTTCTATAGAAATTAGTGGTCCAAACAGATTAACACATGAATCTTTGCTTGTGTGTTATTCGTTTTAGTATTTTTGTAGGGAAATGAAAAATATAATATTACTCATAAAGAGCATGGTCAGATTCTTTGTATATAAATTAGCAGAGATGAATCATAGTTCTAGGACTTATCTTTATAAAAAAATGAATCTCATTTACTTCCAACAGGGTAAATTAGATAAGAGATTTAACTAATTGGCCAAATCCTGCTTTCATTCCTCCAATCAACTGATCAGAGATACTGCCTTGATACCACTGCTTGGATTTGACAGGAGATCCAAATTCCTGGAATTCTTGTACAGCTACACTTAATACTAAAATTAAAAATTTAATCTGTATTTATAATGTAATTTGAGGTTATTTGCTTAAAGTGTCCCTTTCCTCACAAGTACAATTACATCTAAGTTAAAAACACTTGATTCTGAAAAGACATCTTATTTTGTTTACCATCTGTAAGAAAATATTTAGACTTTTCTTGAAATCTCAGCCAGTTAAAAAAATAATATCAATTCTTTCTATTTCTGCTTTCAAAACTCTTCTTTCGCTTTTCTTTCCTTCATTGTGCTTCTCATTTTCCCCTACTTCATCCTTGCCTGTCTCAGTTTTGTTCATATCCTCTCTGGATATAGTCAGAGTCACCAGTGCTGGAAAATGTGACTTCCAGGAAATCTACCTTCAGTTTTAAAGCTAAATAATTTGACAACCTTTTCATTTACATTTATGTCAGAGATGGCATGGAAGATTTAAACTTTGTTCCTAGTTCTGACACTTAACTGTTGAACAGTGTGGAAGATGATATCTAGGAACACCATATTGTTAAAAAGATGTATTAATTTCTTTTTAATAAACTCTTTTTAAAGTTTTCTTTAAAGTAGTTGTGACCATGACTCCTTGAAATGAAGTTTTCTGAGAACTATAAAAATGTGTGTCTACTCTATGTGAAAAATGAACCACTTCTGGACAATTGCCCAGTTAGGAAAAGCCTAGCAGCTATGTTCTCTGTAAATGTGTCCTTCAAATTCCAATATTTAAGAACATATTTCTCCAAGTATGTCATGCTAATATTATAGTAACTGATTAAAAGTGAACAGCTTTCAAAAGTAACTTTCTACTTCTGCAATTCTTTATTACATTCTATGACTCAGAAGTCTTTCTCTTGTTTGATAGACCTCAAGTTGTCGGTCAATGGAAATTGAAAAATAGAAATATGCTATAGGAAATAAAATCAATTAACAAGTCAGAATAAATTTCTTATTTTCATTCACTTTTATTTATTTCTTAAAATAGTTCTCAAGATCAACGGGCATGTACAGGCTAAGGCATGTTGACAAATGTTCATATATTTGCATATTTAAAAATTTCTACAGAGAATGTTTTTGTTTAGAAATTGCATCCTTATACAGTGAGCCTGCCCTCGCCCCAGCCTGCATCCAACAGACCAGTGAGGACCAGGACAACTGCCTGGTGATCCTGCTCTCACCCCATCTGCATCTAGTGTATCAGTCAAGACCAGTTAGCTATGCAGTGAGCCCATCCTCGCCAAGGCCTGCATCCAGAGGGTATAAAGGATATAAAAAATTGGAAAGATATCCCCTGCTCCTGGGTAGGAAGAATCAACATAGTGAAAATGGCCATACTACCAAAGCTGCTATATACATTTAATGCAATGCCAATTGAAATTCCAACACTATATTTCACAGAACTAGAAAAAAGAATCCAAAAATTCATTTGGAACCATAAGAGACCTAGAATAGCAAAAGCCATCCTAGGCAACAGAGACATGGCAGCGGGTATAACAATTCCCAATTTGAAACTATACTACAAAGCTGCTGTGATGAAAACAGCATGGTACTGGCAAAGAAAAAGACCTGAGGATCAATGGAATAGGTTGGAAGATACAGAAACAACTCCAGATGTACTCAGGTACCTCATCTTTTTTAAAGGAGCCAACCATCCTCAGTGGAGGAAAGATAGTCTCTTTAATAAATGGTGTTGGAAAAACTGGATTTTAACCTGCCAAAGATTAAAAGTAGACCCTTAACTTCTTGCACCATGCACTAAGTTACAATCCAAGTTGATTAAAGTTATAAATATTAAAAAAGAAACACTAAATTTGTTGGAAGATAAGTTAGGCAGAACTCTTTTTTTTGTGTGTGGTACCAGGGATTGAACTTGGGTCCTTGCGCTTGTGAGGCAGGCCACCAAACTGCTCAGCTAAATCCCCAGTACATAGGCAGAACTCTTGAAGCCATCAGCATAGGAAAAGACTTTATGAACAAATCCTCAATAGCATGGGCACTAGCATAAAGAA
>NW_022900926.1:48621368-48621748 GCF_012274545.1 Fukomys damarensis | reverse complement strand
GACAACAGACCAGGAAGGCCCCAAAGACCCTGGAGGGGGTTTCTTCAGCTGCCTGCCTGCCTGCCTGCCTGCGATCACCTGGCGGCATGCGCGGGAGCTCCTGGCCTGTGCGACAACAGACCAGGAAGGAAGGTAGCCGCGCGGGCGCCCTTGAAAACACCCACACGACACCCCCCGCCGTTCTCAAAACTCCTGATCAGGCCAGTCCTTAGACCAACTCTGCAGAGGCATAGGTTCCCATGAAGGGTAGTTTTCTGAGCTCCCAACTTTGAACATCTTTAAAGAAAGGGCAGGGGAAACCTGTAATAGAACTGAGTGGAGTTCAACCCTGAGGGTAAGGAAATTAAAGTTAGGCCTTGTAGATTGTGTTCAGTCTCAGT
>NW_022900926.1:48619524-48619879 GCF_012274545.1 Fukomys damarensis | reverse complement strand
TTGAAAGTGTACGCAACAGAATAAAAGATTGCGAAGATAGAATTTCAGATATAGAAGATAGGATAGCAGTCAGTGACCGTGAAAAAAGAGGTCTATTAAAAACAGTAAGGGATCATGAGAAATCAATCCAACAACTCCTAGACGATACAAAGAAAAATAACATAAGACTAATAGGAATTCATGAAAAAAACAGGAGAAAACACAAATGATATAAAAAAGCTCTTCACGGAATTCATGACAGAAAACTTCCCAAACAGAAGGAAAAATTAGACATACAGATAAGTGAGGCATATAGAATCCCAACTAGCCACGATAAAAAAAAATCTACACCTAGACATATAATAATCAAGATTCC
>NW_022900926.1:48558433-48616574 GCF_012274545.1 Fukomys damarensis | reverse complement strand
ATAAATAAGTCACACATGTGTAAATACCAAATAGTTTCCCTGGTGTGAATATTCTGCAACAATGCATAAGATTCTAATAAGATTACTCACATTTAGAAATTTGAAGAAAGGAGCTAAAGGTGTAGGGAAGGTGTGATGCGTAGGGGAAGAACAAAAACGGAAAAGAAAAAAATGTGAGAGAATGAAAAGATGAAAATAAAGTGTTTGTAGAAGGGGAGGGGAGGAGGGGGTGAAGGGGGGCAGTGGTAAGGGGAAAAAATGAGAATCAAGACTTGCCATGTAAAGGTACATGATCCCAACAATGAATGTAAGTGTGCTGTATCCCTAAATGTACCAATAAACTCAATAAAATTAAAAAAAAAAAAAGCTTCTACACTGCAAAAGAAACCACCAACAGAGCTGAGAAAACCTACAATGTGGGAAAAAAATTTTACCAGCTGTTCCTCACACAAAGGACTATTATGTAGAATCTATAAAGAAGTAAAAAAAAATCAGCTCCCCAAATACAAAGACCCAATTCAAAAATGAGCATCTGAAATGAACAGGCATTTCTCAGACAAAGAAGTAAAATCAGCAAGTAAATATATGAAAAAAATGTTCCACATCACTGGTCATTCGAGAGATGCAGATGAAAGCAACACTGATACTCCACCTCACCCCACAAAGAATGGCTGTAATTAAGAAACCAACCAATAACAAATGTTGGCAGGGTTATGGGGAGAAAGGAACCCTTCTCCATTGTTGTTGGGAGTGCAGACCTGTGCAACCACAATGGAAATCAATATGGGCATACCTCAAAGGACTGGGACTAGAGGTTCTGTTTGACCCAGGTAACCTTCTGCTGGGTATCTTTCCAAAAGAATTAAAAGAATCATATTACAGTGATATATGCACACCTATATTTATAGTGGCACAGTTTGTAATAGCTAAAATTTGGAAACAGCCCATTTGCCCATCAGTTGGAGACTGGATAAAAAGATGTGTTTTTCTATAAAATGGAGTACTCCTCAGCTATAAAGAATGATAAACTAGAGTCATTCATAGAAAAATGGATGTATATTGAGGCCATACTCTTAAGTGAAATAAATAAGATGCATATATGTAAATACCAAATAGCTTCCCTGGTGTGAAAAACTAAAAGTGTAAATAAGATCCAAATGGTATAATTGACAATGTGAAATAGGAAGAAAAGGGCTAAAGGTGTAGGGGAAAGGAAATAAAGGAAAGGAAAAACTATGAGAAAATGAAGAAATGGAAACAAAGTTTGTTTTTAAATAAGAAAGGGTGGAGAGGATGAAGCGAGGGCAGGTGTATGGGGAAAAATGAGAACGAAAGACCTGTCATGTTAAGGTACAAGATCTAAATGATGAATGTTACTGTACTGTATACTTAAAAAGTACCAATAAACTCAATAAAAAAAGAAAATGCATCCTTTTTGGTAAGCCACATTTAATAGTCACCTGTTCATAGAAAGTGATAATAATTACTATAGAAGGTGAATGATAATAATTACAGTCAAATTTTGCTTTCATGTATTTATTTTATTTTTTATTTTTTATTTTTTGGTACTGGGGATTGAACTCGGGTCCTTGCACTTGCAAGCCAGGCCATTGAACCTCTGAGCTAAATCCCTGGCCCCTTTGCTTTCATTTATTGAACATTACTTACTTGGATTTTTCATTTAATTTTTGTGTCAACTCTACATGGTAAATAATATTATAAACGAGGAAAGTGAAGCTTGGTGACATCATATAATTTTCTCATGATCCTACAGAAAGGAAAAGATGGAGTGATGGAGAAATTCAAATATCTCTCTGATAAAAACTAACTCATAAAAATCCTTCACATAATAAATTCATAATGACTCACATAATAATCCACATGATAATTCATAAAGATCCTTTTACACAGCCCTTGAATAAGTTGCAAAGCACATTTATGTCTGCAAATGGCTCTCATTATGTCTTCAAACTGCTGTCATTATCCATATGCTAAAAACTGAATCCTGATCCCTAGGCTCATATTTTCACTTTTATTTGTACTTTTAAGGTATTGTATAGAGTTATGTAGAATTATTTTCTTTGAATGCAGTAGGGCTCCAATAAATGCACATTGAGTGTAACTATTCCAGAGCAATGTAATTATTGCCCATTTGAAGAAAAATAACACCTTGATCATCTCTGGTCTGTGGAGTGTTGTCTGTTATCGGAAACTTTGGACAGCTCTGTGGACCAGATCTCTGTACAGCATACGACAGAGTAAGACTTTCATTTCTGACAAAACTTTTTCTCTGGAAGTAGTTCTTAGGCCACACTGTTATTTTATAAACACAATACCATTTCCCTGGATATGTAAAGATCTGAAGGCAGATCATGGTTTTGCAAGGCTAAGTATATTTTTATATCTGAAAAGTGAAATTAATGACAGTTATTACAAATGTCTCAATCTCATTTGGAAAAACAACTCACTAAATCAAGAATTAATAAACCAAATTTTGGGGCTGAGTGTGTAGCTCAGAGGTAGAGCACAGGCCTAGCACAAGGAAGTTCTTGGGTTTGATCCCCAAGGTTTACAAGTGATTTTTTAAATTACCTAAAAATAATTGTCATAAGGACTTGAAGTTAAATATATTCGTGCTATGTAGATTCAAAGCAGCAGATAGCTGCTACATGTTCAAAAGTAAATCTATCTTTAAAATCCTGTGAAAACAATGTTTCTAAGCAGCAACCTAAGTACTTTTTAATTAGAAACAATTCCATTACATCAATTATGAGACCTTAAATGATAACTACATTCTTTATTCCTCATTGAAATTTCATTTCTCCCCTTAGTTTTCCATTTTCCCCAAACTAGTTGTGCTTATCACACAGAGTAACTGTTCAGGGTGAGATTATGCTGTGATTAGAGATTGAAAAATACGATACAAATGAATAAAATATGACTTCGTTGTCCACAGATTGGAACCAAGATATTTAACCCCTAGGAGTCACTGCGACATCTTTTCTTGCCTGTACAACCATGAGTAGTTGAAAACGAATCGCAGTCCTCTGATGCTTTGGAGCCCAGAAAATTACCCTCTATCTCTTCATTTGTGTTTCTGGACTCGATGGTAGGTGCTACCAAAGCCTGGAAGAAGCTTGTAGCAGAACTAATGCCTTGTATTTCAAATTGGTGACTGAGGATCCTAGAGGTAAAAGCAGCCCTTGAAGAACCCACTTCATACAGAAATACGGCTCTACAGCTTGTCCTGCTGGAATCTGAATTACTTTTGGAAACCCAGCTTGTTACTTAGAGATGTGAGAAGTCTTGATTGACCTGTCCTCCCTCTGCAGCTAATAGAACTGCCAGCATTCCTGTCACTCGGCCATCACCAGCCCTCCAATATAATAAAGACCTTGAAGGTAAAATGGGAAATGGAGCATCCCAAAAGTATGTAACCTTTCAGAAACAGGCTGTTTCTTCAACAAAATATTCTACTTCAAATGTTTGAATTTACAGCAAAGGGAGTGAACATGATACAGCCTTATGCTTTTAATTAGTATGATTTGTTTTCTATCTCAGCATGTTCATATCACTTCAGTCTATGAATAACTTGAGTATAGCAGTGTCGAGTTGAATCTGGCAAGTGCAGAAGAGATAATTTACAGGAGTGTGTGTGTGTGTGTTGGGCCACGAGTGTGGATAACAATAGTTAGTTGTAAGGGGTTATTTGTCTAAAGGAAAATAAAAATCGAGATCTCAATAGATAGCTATTAAATTATATTCGATCTATAAAGCTGGGTAATATGTTGAGTTTTTAAAAAATCTTAATTGGTGTTCCCTCTTCTGAGATTAGAGACAGGAGATACTCTGATAGATTATTAATCCTCACAAAATATCCATTTACCTTCGCATATCCCAGACTTTGCCATTTGACATTGGATGCCATGTGTTCTAGATTACATCATTTTAAGTAGGAAAAAGGAGCAATTTAGACTTCTGTTTATAAGAGAAGTACACTAGAAGGCTACCCAATCCAGGTAGACTTGAATAAGTAAAAAGAAACTTTTATTTTCTGAAGCTGCTGGGATATCAGAGTATATTAGTCTGCTTTTTAGTTACTTAGCAAAATACCCAACACCCATAAATTAAAGAATGAGAGGCTTATTTTGGCTCACAATTTCAGAGGTTTTAGTCCATGGTCAGTTGGTTACAAAACAGAATTATCATCTTGAAAGAATGTGGTGGAGCAAAGCTACCACATCACGGCAGCGGAGAAGCCCTGAAGAAGAGTGCCGGAGAGGGAAGGGCCAAGGGTCAGGTATACTGCCCAAGGTCACGCCTCTCTGACCCACACAGACAAACCCAGAAGTATGCTTTGCTAGCCCTCCGGGGGGGTCTCAAGCTAATCAAGTTGACACTCAAGATTGACTGTCACACACAGTTCTAACAGCATATATTATTTCAGTAGTTTTTCAAAGCGTGGTTTCAAGATGGCAGTGTCAACATCTCCTGGGAACTTGTTAGAAATGCATATTCTTGATCACCTGAGGTTTACTAAATTAGAATATGAGTGAGTTGACACAGCTTTTTTTTTTTCCCGGAAAACAGGGATCGAACCCGGGCCCTTGTGTTTCCAAGGCAGGCAACAGCACCACTGAGCTAAATCCCCGGCCTCAGAGCTGATTTTTAAAAAAGCCCTTCAGGTGTTTCTGTTGTAGGCTCAAGTTTTAAGAACTATAGGTCTAAACTGTCTTGTTTAGGTGCCTGTATAGCCTAAAGTATTTTTGGTTTTCTCAGCATCACTCTTAGCCATGCTATTATTTCCCTTATATGGAAAATTGCACTGCAAATGGTTTAGTCACATTTATTCTGTGTCATTCTTGTTTCTTAAAATCCTTTAATAGTATCATATTGTTCTTAAAAAGCAAAATGTTTATGATCTTATAAAACCTTTCACACACTAATCTTCCTTGCTTCTTACAGCTCGTCTTGAATACTTCATACTGCTTTCATTGACACCACAGGCCATTTAAGTTTCCAGTCATGTAATCTTGCCTCCTACCTTAGATCCTCTGCATAAACCAGTTCCTGTTTATGTAATTTTCTCTCTCCATTCTCATCCCCTTTATGGAGTTATTGGTGCATGATGGTTGTGGCTTCAGCCCAAGGGTCTTTTCCACAGGAAAGACTTCCACAAAGTTCTAGTTTATATTTGTTATAGGCTTTTGTAGAATGCGGTCCTTTCCTTTGAACCCCTTTCTTGGTTACTTTGTTTTTATAGATATTTAGCTTTATAGGGTATTGATTATTTTTGTGAAATGTCTTTCTCCTCCATTGGACAAGTTCCATGAAATAAGATCTCTATTACTTGGCTATAGTATCCCTAGTGCATAAGAATGTGAAGAAAATCAACAAATATTTGTTGAATAAATAAATGACAAGAAAAAATTTTTGGTATTCATATTTTATTTTGCCCTTCCTTATACTGCACCCTGAAAACTGCCTTACCTAGTAAGCTGGAGTAGGTGCAGAGCTCTTCTCCTCTTTTAGCTCTTTAGGATCATAGTTCTGCATTGCCTAATGTCCAGTCGCTGAAAATAGTTGTTTATTGAACGTATTTTGTCTGGATGTCTGGTTTATGATAGGAGGCTAGTTTTTACTGCAGTTAATATTTCAAAGCCAGTGTGAAAATTCTAACCAAGAAACATTTTAAATAATCACTTTTATAAACTCGAAACGCTATATCACACCAGATTTCCAAATAATATGTGCAAACAGAAATTCCTTCATAGAATTGTGACTTAATATTACATGTTCAGTAGTTTTTGAGTATTGATATTAGTAATTGTCAAAAAGATTATTCATCTTTTATAAATCTGTATATGGAAAAGGTTTAGGTTAGTGCCCTATCTCTATTCATGGACACAATGACATTTTCTTAGTTCTTAATGCTAAAGAAACATGGTCTATTGCTGTATTTCCTTTTATTAAATAGAGGGAATAATATAATGTATGTTTCTTTATTTCCTGAAGGCTGCCTGAGAAATTGTATTTTAATTGGACTCTGATGCAATGAACTCCCTTCCTCAACTACTTTTTTTTACCATTTTAATAACTGGATCGCCTCTTATTTTTATTGGGATCCACCTTAGATCTTCTTCAGAAATGTGAAGAATTTAAATAATATAAACAGTGAGCCTGCATAACAGAGCACTTATGAGAATGATTTTGAAATTAGATCGATTCATATTTGCATTCTACCTTTTCTGCTTTTTGGCAGTGTGGTTTGTTTCAAGTTACTTAATTGATTTTGAATTTCTTTATCTGTAAGGTGGTGATTTTAATATTAGTTTCATTGGGTTTTGGAGATTATCTCTGCGTTTGCAACACAGTATACTGTAAATTGTAGTAGAGGTCCTGGTAACTGTTAAAGAATTACAGGAATTCTAATTCTGTCACATTTAAGTCTCTCATCAAATGGATTGTCCAATACAATTTACAAAATCATCTGTCTTCAATATTTAAAAAATTATCTATCTGCATTACTATATGAGAGCCATTTTTGATAAGAAATGTAACTTATGAGGTATTCTGGTTTGATACTTGACAACTGTAATTCCTTCTAACTCTCAAAATTCTACAATAGACAAGTGGAACACATCGCTAAGGATTCTGTTATAAGTTTTCTTTGGTCATTTAATTGACAGAGTTAGAGTTTCTAGTTTTTCAGTCCTCTTGGGTTTCATTTTTGTCCTATTGTCAACAATGCATAAAAAGCATTAAAATTTAGATTTAAATCTTAAAAAGACAATGTAGATGTTGTATATGGGGGTGAAATTAAATCGATTAACTGAGATTTCAAGTTAATTATAACATTTACATAAATTTAATATTGATTAAATTGTTTCCAACTTAAAAATATCATTTCTAGGGCTGGGGATTTAGCTCAGTAGTCCCACCACCTGCTTCTCAAATGCAAGGCCCCAAATTCAATCCAATTCCAAAAACAATGTATACATGTGTGTGTATGTATATATGTATGTATATATATATATTCTATAAAATAATATAATATATAATAATGTATATAAATATGTGTATATAATTTATAGGTCTTTAGTTCTATTTAAAAAAATTTTTGGACTAGTATGTGGTATATTTTGGTCGAAGTATTGTGTACTGCTGAGAGGAATGTGTATTCTGTTGTAGTAGGGCGGAACTCTCTATAGATAGCTATTAAATCCATTTGTTCCAAGGTATGTTTCAGCTCTGAATTTCTTTGTTAAGTTTTTGTTTTAGTTATCTGCCTATTTGTGAAAGTGAGTTATTGAGCCTGCCCACTATAATTGTGTTGGTGTTTATTTGATATTTTATGTTCAGAAGAGTTTGTTTTATGAAGTTGGGTCACTGATACTTGGCGCATACATATTTGATTTATGTATTCCTGTTTAATTGTTCCCTTAGCAACCTTCTTTCCCTCCCCTGACCAGGTTTAGCTTGAAGTTTACTTTGTCTCAGAATAAAATTGGTATCCTTCTTTCTTTTGGGGTCCTCATGCACAAATATTGTTTTCCACTCTTTGATTTGTAGTACATGAATTTCTTTTGGGGTTAGGTGAGTGTCTTAAATTCAACAGAACAAGGTTTTGTTTTGATCTAGTTGGCCAATCTATGTCTTTCAGTTTGGAAGTTGAGTCCATTTGCATTAAGAGTTATTACTAAAAGGTATTGACTTATTCCATCATTGCATTCTTTTTTTGCTGTTGACTCTCTTATTTTTCTCTTTTTGTTTAACTACTCACCTTGATTGATGTATTCACTCCATCATGCTGTTTGGCTTTGCTTGCCTAATTGTTTGTCTAGGATAGTGCTGAATACAGTCTTTGGAGTGCTGGTTTGGTGTTCATGAATTTTTAAGGTGTTCTTTGTCATGGAATGTTCTTATTTCCCCAACAATTTTGAAAGATAGTTTTTCAGGATACAGGAATCTAGGTTGGAAGTTGTTTTCCTTTAGGGCTTGCAATACCTCACTCCAAGCTTTCCTGCCTTTCAAAGTTTGTGTTAAACAGCCTGTTGTAATCCTAATGTGTTCAAGTTTACAGATGATTTTGTTTTTTTTTTTTTTTTTCTCTCACAGCTTTTAAGATTCTGTCCTTATGTTGGTCTTCTGGGAATTTGACTATGATGAGTCATGAAGAGCTTCTTTTTTTATTGTAATTATTTGGCATTCTGTAAGTCTTGCTTACATGTATGCTGAGTTCTTTTCCCATACTTGGAAATTTTTCTCCTATAATTTTTGTAAGAAGGCTTTTTATTCCATATGTGCTATCCTCTAATTTCTCTGTAACTTCAATTAGCTTTAGGTTAGCCTTCTTAGCATCATGCAGTATTTGTTGGATAAATTTCCCTTGCTCTCTTATTTTAAAAAATTTTTTATTAGTACATGTTTTCAGTATATAACATTTACATTCCTTGTAGGGAGTTTGTACATATACATAACACATCTTAATTTCTTTGTTCACCCCTTTCCTTTTCCTTCTTGCCCCTTTCCCCATCTCTTAATCTCCTTCCCATGTGAGAAAGATGTGTCTTCCTGCTTCCTATTACAGTATCTATCATTTATTTTGCTTTTCACTTATACTTTGGGTTTCTCAGGTAAGAGAAACCATGTGATATTTAAGTTTGTGTGTCTGGTTTATTTTACTTAACATTACAAGCTTAAGGCACGTTATTTTTCTTGCAAATGACTTGTTTTATCTTCTTTATGACAAACTAATGTTCCATTGCATGAAAATTCCACATTTTCTTTATCCATTTATCTGTTGAAGGACAAATAGTTTACTTACAAGATTTAGTTACTATGAATTGCTCTACTAGAAACATTGATATGCATGTACCACTGTAATATGATGTCTTTAACTCTTGTGGGAAGAAAATGAATAAATAAATTCTGTGGTCAAATGATGGCAAAAATTCAAGGTGGATAGGATTGCTGTATAGAACTGTACAAATTGTCATTAGTTTTTTTCATTGCCACACACTTTCAGGAAGAAGAAGATATTAATTTTACTTAACATGATCCACACTGGAGAAATACAGCTATTCACATTAATACATCTTGATTACTGAACCCACAATGTTTTAACATCCTATGTGACTAAATGGAAAGTATACATAAACCTCTTCTGCTACATGTAACTACAATGATTATCTTGAAGAAAAAAACACTTGTTGAGTTCTAGCTGAGCTAAATGCATTTTTCTAGAACACATTTTTCAGGCAAAAAGTGACTTGTAAAAACCAACTGTTGATATTGAAATACTAATATATTAATATTTGTCTGATATAAAAAATGAATCTAGATTACTCGTGACTTCAAAACAATAACTGACAACATTTGCTACAATGATGTTTGAATTTTCAAATGAAAATTTGAATTTTGGAAAATTTTTGGAAATCTACTATTGTGACCTTGATAATATTCTAATAGATTGGGACTTTTCTAATGAGGCTGGTGGGAATGTTAATGAATGTACTTTTTTCATATTTTATAATGAAATATATCAATATTTGGAAAAGTTTCATAACTCAGAATATTAATATCCTTTAAATGACACACATGTGCATAAGTAAAAGATGCATTTATAGATCAAAATAGACCTGTAGATTTTAATGTAACAGAGAATGAAGTTCATTGATATGTGTTCTACTTTCATATTACAGATAGCCTTTCTGAAAGGGCTAACTGTTGAGTTTTGGTGTAGCATCAAAGATTTCCAAAAATTATTAAAAATATTAATATTAATATTTCTAAAAATATTAAAATATTTTTCCTCTGGATCAGAGATTTTGAGATGCAAGAGCTTTGCATGCTTTAACTAATACAATACGTGCTTTTATATGCTTTAACTGACACATAGCTTGAATACTGAAGCGGATGTGAACTGTCTTCCATTGAGACAGACTCAAAAATTATTTTTTTAAAAATAGTACTCTTTCACTAGTTTTTAAAATGTTGTAAGATTTCATTACTTTTAAAAAATATTTATCATAATGTGCAATTGGTTTTTGTTATTTTAAAATAGTTTGTTTAATATTTTAGATGTTTCTCTGTTTTAATTTCTATTTTTATTTTTGGTACCAGGGATCGAGCTCAGGACCTTGCGCTTGTGAGGCAGGCATGGGTGCCACTGAGCTAAATCCCTGGCCCTGTTTTAATTTCTAAAAGAGTAAATATTAGTAGAAATAGTCTATATAAACAAAAGTAAATTGGATCCTCAAAAATTTTTAAAGATGGAAATGAGCCCAATCAAAAAAATTTGGGAACCATGGTAGCAAAAAACACATTCCAAGTGACACTCAAGTTCCTTCATTTATGCATCTTTATTTGCTCACCTGGAAATTAAAATTAGTAGCTAAAGTATTTCTATTTTAATTAGGCTGAATAGGCAGACATAAAAATTTTAGTGGTGATATAAACTGTTAAAAGCATATCATTTTTGATTATTCCTAGCTATAAACAGGGGGAACAGAAATTGTGAAATATTATTCTTGTTTCATTTTACCAAAAATAGCTTGCATTTATATATTAAATAAGAATTCCCAGAAAACCTTAATGATATAAATATTAAAATAATGTTGTTAAGAGGTACCAGTACAAATAGAAATTTAGTAGTGAGGAATGCATTTATTCAGGGACTTACTCCACTCTACACTATCTCTGTTTATAAAGGGAAGCCACTCTCTTCATCCCTGCAATGGTTGGCTTGGTTCACAACTGATCAGTTAAGTGATGGCTGCTTGATAAGTTTATGGAAACAAAGGAAGGAAGATGAAATCTCACTCAAGGGTTCCTCTGCAAGGTAACCCTACCTTAGCCAAAGCTAAAAGTTATTTATGCATTCTGTATAACAACTGTTATCTTGTATGACAATTATCCCCTTGGCTCTTTGGCTCTTCTAATTAAATCAATGCCACCCTACATATTGCTATCCAGGATAGTCTTGCTCCTCCAGGTGTGGTTCTCAGGCTAGCAGGCCTGGCAGCATTTTACCTTTTTAGAAATTAGACTTTTGGGCCCCATTTTGGATCTTTGAATCAGAATCCACATTTTAACAAGATCCCTAGGTGACCAATATGCTTATACATGTTGGAAAAGCACTGCTGTACATTGAATAATTACTACCATAGCTTCATTATGAAATCGCCTGAGTTCTTTCTAAAAGTCCTGGCCCTTGGACTACATTGCATAGCAGTTAAATCAGAATCTCTGAGGGTAAGACCCTCCAGTGAAAAAGAAAAGCATTTTTCAAATTCTATCAGTGTCATTCTTTTACAATGTTTCTAATTTTCATACATGCACCTGTAGATTTATCATGAAAGTCAGTCGGAAAACATACTGCCCTTCACTGGCAATGTTTCAATAGTGCTGGATTCTGATATGAGTTGTTCAAGTGGTAGATGCTTGGGCACCATTTTAACTGTGCACTGTACAGCCTTCTGTGCAGTCTTCAATTTTCCTCCAGTCCTGAACCTCTCCAGGCATTCCACTGAAAGGACCTGTGTTGGAAAAACTGGCTTGCCATTCACTATTATGTTGGGCAAGAAGGCTTATTAAATTGCTTAATGAATCAGAACTCACCACATAGCTGTACCTTATCTCCTCCATACTGTATAGACCTTTGCTTAGGCCAGGAAGTAAATTACTTTAGTTTGGCATCCACATTAATTTATATTAGTTTGCTAAGACTGCCATAACTATTACAGATTAGGTAATTTAAACAGCAGACATTTATTTTTCCACAATTCTTATAATGACAGCAGTTGTATTGAATGAGAGCCTATTTCAATGACCTTGTTAACCTTTAAATACCCAGTCATAAAGTATAGTCACAATTTGGGGTACTGGGACTAAGACTTCAATCTGAGTTTTCAGGTGAGAATGAGGATATAATACAGCCTATAACACTAATTAAAGGAGAGAAATTACAGTGGAAAAATTATTCTTACTTTCCATAATAGTATAAATGAGTCAATATGGATGCTAACACACTTTTTAGAGGGTAATGCTAACCAATATTTAGCATTTTTATTTTTAAAACTGTTCACTCTAAAGTAGAAGACTATAGGCAAAGTTTGATTTTTCTCTTCATCACCTTATATAATTTACCTAAAAACAAAAAGATTAATTTATAATATAGCAAAGCAGTATGGCTTGATGAATTTGGTAGCTGAATGAATATTTATTAATTGACTCAAAAAGTAATTTTGAAATCACAAGATTCAATAAAAGTTATAAAAACAGTGTAGTTTCTATAGGGGTACATGCATTTGTTTAGCTTGATTAGATTCAGGGTAAATTTTATTTTGCCCAGCAATAAGATTAATATACTTCCAATTTATTCCACTGATTTTTAAGACAGTTCCTCAGTTATCATAGATTTCTTATGCTTTTTTTTTTAACTGTGGATTGAACTCAGGACCTTTCGCTTGCAAGGCAGGCACAGTGCCCACTGAGTCAAATCCCTGGCCCTCTTATGTTTTTATATCATTAAAAATACAGGGAAATAGGAAGAAAATGACTAAAGGGGAAGTGAGAAGGGGAGGGGAAAGGAAATAAGGGAAAAGAAAAAATGAAAAAATGGAAACAAAGTCTTTGTAAATAGGGAAGGGTGAAGGGGGTGAAGGGAGGGCAGGGGTATGGGGAAAAAGCAGGAACCAAGATATATCATGTAAAGGTACAAGATACCAATGATAAATATAATTGTATTGTTTGCTCTAAATGTACCAATAAACTCAATGGAAAAAAATACAGGGAAGGGGCTAGGGATTTAGCTCAGTGTTTCCTTCACCAACCTTGAAAGCTGAAGGTCCTGAGTTTGATCCCCGATACCAAAAAACCCCAAAAAAGACAGGGAAATAAAAATGAAGATTGTGCTGGCCTGTTTTTTGTTTGTGTGTAAATAAGAAAAAAATTCATAAAATTACATTTTGAATGCAAAAATCTAGAGAAGGAAAATTAAAAATTTCAGGTAGTTATAAGCTTGGGCTTTTGAGTATGTAAGATTTAGTTGTGCTTGTTAAAAGTCTTTGGTTGCGAATAACAGGATGCCAGCCAACTCGAGCTGTTAGATGGAGATACTTACATGATGTTATCAGGCGTCTTTCTCTCAGCTTTTTTCATTTTATTTTGGTTTCATTTGCAGTAATGACTCCCTCCATGACACAGCATATGTAGTTCATATAGTGAGTGATCCCAAAGAAAGAATTCTTTGCATAGAGGCTTCTTACAAATCTATGTTGGCTTTAATACTGGTGGTGTGCGGTTCTGAATGCTAGGACAACTCTGAAAATTCCCAGTCCTTCCTGTTGTATTCAATGCTGTTTTCTAAGCTTTTATTTTATTTTTATTTATTTATTTTTATAAAGCACTGATCTAGGAGTTGCCACAAAGAGACTTTGAAGATATAACTAATGCTTCAAATCAGTTGATCTTAAGACAAATCGTCCAGGTGGGCCTGTCCTAATCATAAGACTTATTTAAATCTGGGCCTTGAGGTCAGAAGTGGGATGTAAGAGACTTGAAGTATGAGAAGCACTCAAGAAGCTATTGCTGGCTGGAGGATAAAGGGGACCTTGGGACAGGGAATGTAGGCAGCCTCCATATTAGAGAGCCGCCCTGGAGGATAGTAGTGGTGATGTGGGGACTCTACGTGACCAAATACTTGAGGTAAACAACTTAGAGGAGGAAATATTTATTTTGGCCCACAGTTTCAGAGGTTTTAATCTATGGTAGGTTGGCTCCAAGGCAGGAACATCATGGCACAAGGGCATGGCAGAGAGGGCTGCTCACCTCATGACGACTGGGAAGCAGAGTGAAAGGAAAGAGCCACAGAGAAAGGGGCCAGGGGCCAGATATGATCCACACAGTCACACCACCATGACCCAGGCAGACACACCCAGAAATACGTTTTACTAATTTCCTGGGCACCTCTCAAGCCAGTTGGGTTGGCAATCAAGATTAAGTCACAGAGACCTCAAGAGCAAGGATTTGAATTCTGTTCAGAATGAACCTGGAGGTGGATTTTACCCCGAGCCTGTTGCTGAGAATTTGTGTGGTTCTCAGCTTCTGTGGCAGCCTTGTGATACTTTGAGCAGAGAACATAGCCGTACCATGCCTGTACTACTGACTCCAGAAACTGTGAGTGAATAAGCTGGCATTTTACCTTAAGAATCTAAGTTATGACAGTGTGTTATGCACCAACAGATTAATACAATGGCAATCATCATGGCAGAAAGATGGGATTCTCTAACTGGCCAGCCTATATCACCTGCCTCACCCTTGTGCTGGTAGAGGCTGGGACTGAGCATCTTTGGGTGTGAATGAAGATGGTAAAATATAAAAATATAAAAATGAAAAATGGACAAATTGCTTAGCCCTGGTGTGTTTCCATTTCCTTATCTAAATAATGAGATATTAAATATTGTCTTCCTTCTATGGCTATTAGTTGATTAAGTGAAATAATTCATATCAAATACTTAGTCTGGCACATAGCCTAAGCTTAGTAAATGCTAAATATTATTAATGGAATCAATGAAGACAGACTTGGCAACATTACTTAAGAGTTGGAGAGAAGAGTGATTTACCATCTCCTTTCCAGATTAAACTTTAGCCTTGAAGGACAGTATCACCAGAGTGTCCTGCCATTATATTAGGGCTCATTTCTTTTAATCTAATACATTGGCTGGTATTTGAGTGTAGAGCACGAAGCTTGAGCTATAGAGTCTTGCAAAAACAAGCAAATAAGTAAAAAGCAAAACACAAAAAGAACTACTTGATTGGAAGTGCACAAAATAATGGGATTCAAGAAGTTATGGTTTCTTATAAAGAAACATTTGTTTTTGGAATTTCATGTTTTTGTGAGTCCCATAAACATTTTTTCTTGGAGCACAAAATGTAATAAGAATACACTGGCCAAAGAAGGAGAACACTGTGTGGACAGTCTCTATGGGAGAGTACATTTTTAATTTAAAACATCAGGACATCCTTGTTCTATAGGAAAGTCCATTGGAAAGAGACCTTGTTACTACTAATTGGTTTAGGCTTCAGATCTCAGTAGGAATCCACAGATGTGAACTGCTCATTGATGCACTAAAACTTCCTAAGTTTCTCACAAAGGTTTAGACTAATTGTAAAATATCTTCTGGAGTCCATAGATTAGCGAATTGTTAGTTGGAGAAGTGCTGTGAGGCCTGAACTAATGTTGGGCTACAGAGCATCTCCTGGAAAAGACATCTTGGTGGATTTGTTTTAGGGCTAAGTATTCAGCTGCGAAGTACTGGGATGCTTTAATGTAGACCCAGCAGAAGAATGGATTCTGGTTACACGGGATCTGAAGCTCATAAAATTCTGGAGTTCTTCTTTAAAGTGAAAGTGAAGGTAAGTGTCAACAACAAATTACAGTTAAAATCATTATATTTTGCAAATTTTACAAAACCATAATACTGTGTAAATTCATATGAGGGAGCTACCCAGGGCTCTGGGCTCTGCATTTGTTTAAACTTGATTGGATTCAGGGTAAATTTTATTCTGTCTAGCAATAAGATTAAATACCCAAATTGTTATCTAGACAACAAAATCTAGAATCAGGGTCCTGTAGCCTTTTGTCATCCATACTTTTGTTTCACTGAGGGGTCTCAGTTTAACCACTTGCTTACTTGGAATCTCAGCTTCTTGTTTTATTCTGGAAAAAAACAAATACTTTTTTTCCTGCCAGTGTTGCTGCAGCAAGCAATGACTACATTTAAGATACTTAATATCTTTTTTGGGGAAAAATTGTACCAATACACCATATTGCTATATTTTTCACCCTAAATTAAATTTCGAGTGACCTCAGACTCAGTGGAGCAGAAGCTGAAATTTAAAGTCCTCTTTTCATGTCTTTATATAATTGTCAGTATAACAATGGGAAAGAGAAAAGCCTTTGTTTTGAAAACCTGTAACTTGTAGACAAAACGTATTTCATAAAAATTCTATGTTCTTAGAGACTAAAGTATTATTAAATACCAGCTTAGTAAAAAGAAAAGATAAAAGCAAAGCTTTAAAGCAAGTGTTCCTAGGGTTAATCCAATAAAATTTAATGAAACGTAGGTGGAACAGAATCTTAGTTAAAACAAAATAGAAGCACAGTGAACCAAATAGAGACCTGGCTTATTCAGACCAAATACCAACTCTCAAGACATCTATATAAATTGTTCTATTTTGCTCTCCTAAGGCAAATATGCTAAATACTACTTTTGTCTTCTGAACAGTGACAGTTGCTTTCTGTAATTTTTACCTAAAAAAATGCTTGTTAAATCAGGTTTGAGCCTGTTGATGCTCAATTTTGAATAACTCCCTGATGTGAATTGTGAAAAAAAAAATCCTGAAAACTTGACACTTGTTAAGATCTGAAAGAACGTGACACTCACTGTTTGAGATGGGACTATTTACTTCTAAGTTCCCAAGCATGATCTAACACAGTTGTCCCTAAAAAATACAAAATCAAAGCAGATTGATTTTCCTTTGCTTCCCTAGGTGTAGGACCTTGTGTGTTAGTGAGGGCTCCTGTAGGATGTTCTAACACTAGGATTTGAGTGTCAGAGGGGATGAGTATTCAGGGGCACTGGTAGGGAAGTGAAGAAGTGGAACAGGGAAGCCACCAAAGGGTGTTTTAGCAGGCTGGTTATTTGCCTCTGGGAGAAGGTGTAAAGCACAACTCAAAGTCATCCCACCTGAGGGTGAGAAGATGGCTAATAATGTAATTTCTCTTTGTCATCAATGAGAACTGTTTTGCAGGCCATAGCTCTGAGTTACTTCCTTCCTCCTATGCACAGTGTTTTCCTGTGGCCAGAGAAAGCCCTAAGATAGGTAGAGAGATGCAAGCATTTCTGTAGAAAGCTATTGGCATACATGGAAACCCTTACTTGTGAAGGGGTAAGTAAAGTAAGACCACTAACAGCCTCTGCCATATTAGACAAAATAGAAATTCAGGGCTGGAAGGAAGCTTTCAGTACCCCTGAAAAATCTACTTTTATATGCAAATTGGGATTGTAAGCACTTGACTTCTAGTCATTTTCCTCTCCAATGTTTTTGATTTTTTCATTGCTCTATATCTTCCATGCGTATGGATTCCTTTACATAGTAAGATCTTTATACAAAGTCATGTCTTCTATGTGCTTGACAGAAGGTTAAATTTCAAGTATTTTTACTCTGTCTCATAATTTGCCTGGTGACTCTGTGTGTGTGTGTGTGTGTGTGTGTGTGTGTGTGTGTGTGTGTTAAATTGTATGATGTGAGATCTGTATGCCTAAATCACACATATTTGACATTTTGGAAAAGCAAATCTATACTGAATCAAATCAAGTGGGGAACTTAGTGTTCATCTTGAATTTGGTTCTAAAAAGCAGTCTCAACTCAGACAATTACTGAAGTTAAACAAAGATAAAGGTTAGATACCTGAAAATAGTAAGAGAAAGATTTTTCTGTATTTTTCTTGGAGCTCTTTTTTCCTAAAAAGGAACCAGGGAATCAGCATATGAGCTTGCTGTCCCTCAGCTGCCATGTTTGAACTTTATTTAAATTTGCCTGGTTAGGTTTTTGTTTTGTTTTGTTTTATTTTTGGTTTAGGGAATCAAACTCAGGGCCTTGTGCTTGTCAGGCAGGCACTGGCTAGGTTTTCTTTTTGCATTCGTGGGTACTGGAGGAATTATACATGCTCAATTTTGAGCAGCACTGGCCGGAGATCCTGCAAAAATCCTTCTGCATCTTACTTTGGAGCTGCCTCTTCTGTATCCAACAATACTAGTCAACAAATACGAAAGCAGGTGGGCACTGGAAGCAGCTACAATGGCTTCTGTCTATCTTGTGAAAGGTGACGTGTGGCTGTGAGGGTACTGAGAAGGTTTGCAGATAGAGCTGCATGCTTTGTGTAATATGAGAGTTATGACATGAATGATATATGAGACTTTTGTGAGATTTCAGGATTCAGGAAATGGGACTACTCTGGGTCTACTAGGCTGAGGCTTAGGTTCTGATATAATTTCTTCAAAAAATTTCCAGTGATCTTCACCTGGAATTATACTAAAGCTATTGCATAAATATGGCCTAGTTGGGCTGATGCATTTTCAATGCCTACAGGGTCTGGATACGAAAAGCCATTCCAATGTCATATTTGGGTATTAAGTTAAAAATTAAAAAACAAAAAGCTGGAAGACTTTCTTGAAGTCCATATGCAAATACAACTCAAGCAAGGAAACAAACAAAACTAAAATTTTGCTAATATAACACATGTCAGGGTCAAATAAGGTTTTGCGATTTTAAAAAAAGCAGCCTAATGTTTGGGCGGGATCTGGATTTGATTGGAAAAGACACCCTGATGGCAAATAGTGATCCAACTCATGGCTAGATGATATGTATTCCATTCTGATCTGTTGTCTTTGCCCTGCTGCTGCCCTGTTCTCAAGGTGCCTCCTTTTTCAGGAAAACAGCTCTTTTTAGCACAGATAGCAAGTTGTTACTGCCTTCATGCATGTGTCAGTATCACAGTTTCTGTTTGTCACAAATCATCCTGAAATAATCCTTATGGAAAGTCAGTGCCTATGTGGCATATTCTCAAATTCATGCAGAATTATGCTGTTTTAGTCTATCATTTTCTCCTCACTTGATTTCAGCTATTGTCACTGATATAACATACCACACACACATAACTCATCAATTCTCCAACTCCTTGGTATGGTAACATTTCACATTTAATTATTTGAATTTAGATTGTGGACACTAAAATCCTTTCAGATGTGATAAGAAACTATTGCGAGTGCCCTGGAAACATCTGTGATTACCATAGGATTTTGGAAACCTAAGATTTTCCGATTTAATTAGGTGAATGATTCTCTTTCTTCTTTTAACTACAAGAAGACTGATGATATTTTTCTACTAGTTGGTTTTACTGAAGCACAAATGAAATATCATGTTAGAAGCTAGCCTCTGTTGCTTGAGACCAATGACCATATTTCATTATCTTTACATGTCCAATACCTAGCAAATGCTAGGCTCATATTCAATTAATTAACTCATACTCAAGTTCAATTAATTGTTGGATAAACTAGGCAAACTTTGCAAGCCCCGGTGCTTATGCTGAGGATACTGGAATGGTAATTTATTAGATGAAAGAGTAAAGCAAGTGGGGCAAATGCATAGCAACATATGTTGCTACTGTTATTTGCTGATTGCTTAGCAAGACATTGCTAATGCATCATAGCATTCTTTCTTTGGGACCACATTGCTACCTCTTGATCATTTTCTACACTGCTCCAGAAGAGCCAAAAATGTGGGATAGGGTAAGAAAAAACAGAAAAGATTTGTTTGTAAGTTCAATACTAATGTAAAATAAATGCTTTCTAGTCCCAAGAATGTAAGAGAATTTCCTAGAGATTGCAACCAGAGTTCATCTTCTCTGTCCATTCCTAATTCATAGTTGCTGTCCCTGGCTCTATTATAGGATTTTGATATTACAGGTAAGAGTTTTTAAAAATAATGAAAGTTTATATCCTGTGTGTTTGAGAAAAGGGTGATGGCAGTCTGCTGAGCATTTCCTATCACTACTCAGAAATAGTTTTGACTCATGTGTTATCCTGAACAAAAACAGGGAAATGGAGAAAGTAGAGTGAGGGATGAAAGAGAGTCTCAGAGTAGTAGAGGAAGGGAGAGAGGAGAGGCTGTGTTACAGAAATAAAAGAATGCTTTGCAGCAGGCAGCGTATGTGTCACTGCCGGGAACTTCAGGTGTCACTCGGTACTTTGACTGCCATAGGCTGCCTGCTCTTGCTTGGAACTGTTACAGATTTTGATTGTTACCCTATGCAGCGACTCCCATATTCAGAAGAGAGTTACTTGAAAATCTTGGAGTCAAAATACCAGTAGAGTTGAAGGGAAAAAGAGAACCAAGACTATGGGACTGAGACAGGCCCAGCAGAAATGGTTTTAAATTCTTCACCACTCTTATCCCCTCTGCCCTGCCACCTCTATCCCAGTGTTGCTATAGGGATTAGGTGGAAAAGAAAGAAAGGGAGGAATACAAACTTCTGACTCTATGTGAGAGGCATGATGAAAGTCACTGGGACTTATTTAGAGGTAAATAAGACCTATTGTACATCCTGGGAGGGGGTCCCAATCTGATGGGTATGGAAAATCCATTAATAATACCAGATCTTAAAATGTGAGAAGTATTTGTTATATGTATGAAAAAAGATTATTAATTCTACCTAAAGGAGCTGGGGAGTTTCAGTTGTAAAAAATTTAATAATATTATATCACTCGAGATACTTATTTTGATACATTATTAATAAGATAAATAACTTGCTGTAGAAAAAGAAATTCTAACCTAATACAGAACTTCAAAATAGATATAATATGCCCTACTATATTGATGGATTTATTAGGAAGAGCCTGTAAAATCTGAGCACATTTTTCCACTTAAAATTATGTATGATATATGAGCATTACATTTAATGAAGCAAATCAAAAGACTTGGATAAATGGTCAGTTAAAAACAAAATGCTTATTCCACAAAGCCAATCTAAACCTTTGCTCACTTGACTTGAATTGCTTAAAGAAAAAGGCTTAGTATTCAATATAACAGTAAAATCTTTGTGCATAATATTGGGAGTCTAGTGATTCCCAAATGCAAAAACTCAGTAATAAACTACTCTTATTTATTTGAAGCAGTCTAATCAGTTTGGGGCTTGTGAGTGTCAGTTTTTGCAGATCTAATTGCTCATCGGACCATCACTGGAGTTTGAGGTGCAGATAAAGGAACTCTCTTCTTCTGCAAGAACACACTTATCATGCAGGCTTATTGCCCATTGTGCATTTTCATTAACTGGACTTTCCAGTGGATGCTTCTGTTTTATATGCCCGGTAGTTGCTCTACTGATCTTCTCAGGGGGTTGGCAGGCATTTCAAGGTTTAGTCTTGCCTGAAACATTTGGAAGGAATGTTTAATTTTAGCACTGTTTCCTAGGCCCTTTTTAATATCTGCTGTGAAGTCACACCATCAGTCTTCAAGGAGCTTATACTAATTAAAGGGCAAGGTTCAAGAAACTACACTCTTATTTCACCAAAGCCCTTTTATGTGAAGTAATGACCCAGAGTAGATAGGTAAATAGTTCTATAAAGATGTTGGAGATCAGTTTATATGGTGAGAAGCTGAAGTAGCCTTTTGGAAAGAAAAACTTTAAAATGAGATAATTGTGTAGATACCACTTGGACTATGTTCTTTAGATGTGGCACTAAATACTCCTTGAAATAGGAGTTATCAGTTTGGTCAAAACTTATTATAGATTTAATTGGGAAAGAGATGTATACAATAAATTGTGTGTCTAGGCAATATAAACATTACACAAAGGTCAAAAAGCCTTCAAATCGGAGAAATTCGAACCATTCAGGGATTGACAAAAGAGATTTGAATCTATAGAGCATTTTGGGACTCAACATGGTGATTTTTCTTAACTCTTCTGGTAAAAATAGAAAAGATTTTCTGCTGGAATTATGCTGTCAGATAGGATTAGTTTCTTGCTCTTTTGTTTGATTACTTACTATTTATCAATTTTTATGCTTTTAAACTCGATCTCAAATATGAGCAAATGTAGCTTGTTTCTCTTGAGAAATAAAAGAATATACACTTTTCTTCTTCTTGTCTTCCCTGAATTTCTAATACGACAGAATAAAAATTTTCATTGTTTTTTCCTATATATACACTATATGGTTATCATATTAGATGTTTGCAGGTTGTTAAACAAAATCCCATATAATTTAGTTTACAACATGCCAATCCCATTTAACATAGTGAAATTCTTTATTTTTGTAATAGACTCAGAATTGGGGACACTAGTAATTATGGTGCTTGTATCATCATAAATGCTATTTTGAAAAAAAAATGACAGCATAATGTGAATATGCAGGATCTAGATAAATCTAGATGTGAACTTAGTAATTTTATGATAAAAATGATTACTTTTGGCCTACTGATCATTTAATATATATGACATTAGCAAACCAAAAGCTAAATTCAACTTATTTTTTAAAAATTCAGCCATTTTGGTTATAATTTCTTTTGTAGCCTTCCAGGGATGGTTTGTTTTATATATCTAAAAAAATTCCCTAAACCTTTTTAAAACTGCTTTTCTACATTACCCTTCCTCTCTCCTTTTGTCTTTCTTTTCCTCCCTCCCTTCTTCCCTTTCTCTCTTCCTTCCCTCTTTCTCACCTCTTTCCTCCCATCCATCTGCTCCTAGTCTTTCTTAACATTGTATGCTGGAGTTCATTCCACTTCAGTACATTTATTTTACAGCATTCCTATTATTTCTGATCCCATTATATGGATGTGCTCTTTTTTATTTCACCATTTTCTTATTAGTGACTATTTTGTTGGTTTTCTTGGTTGCAAATATTTGCTGTTTTATGATAGCATGAGTACATTTGTATGAATATCACACCACATACTTGAGTATATATACATACTAGCAGAATACATTTCTGAAAGTAGAATTGCTGGGTCAGAATGCAAAGTCATTTGTAATTGTTATAGATATTGTTAAATAGCTCTCAATAGTGGTTTGTGAACTTAGCTTCCCAGAAGCAATGAGTCAGAATGCTAGTCTCTCACTGTTGCTGGCTCAGTGTGTTACCTAATTTATTTGCTCTTTGCTAATATAAATGAAAAATGGTACCTCCAGAAAGAGTTGCAGCGATACATGCATATCCATGTTTATAGCAACATGATTCGTAACAGCTAAATCTTGGAAGCAGCCTCTCTGCCCATCAACAGATGAATGGATAAAGAAAATGTGGTACTTACACACAGTGAAGTACTGCTCTGCCATTTGTAGAAAATTGGATCTTCCTTGAGACCATAATATTAAGTGAAGTAAATAAACACAAACTTAAATATTGCATAGTTTCTCTTATATGGGAAACAAAAAACTAAATAAAGAGCCAAAAGCAAAGAAAGGTAGATAATAGAAGGTAGGGAGGTAAAGCTTTCTCAAAAGGGAAGAGGATCAAGATATGGGGGGGGAGAAAGGGGATGAAAAAAGGAATTAACAGATGCTGTGCTTATGTTCATGTACTAATTCCATAAAAGGAATGTAAACATTATATCTGAAAACATGTACAAAAAAAAAAAGGAAAGGAGATGAAGAAAAGAATTAAGATGTGTTATATACATGTACCAATTCCCCCAAGAGGAATGTAAACATTATGGATTGCAAACATGTTTCAAAAAAGTAATTTTTAAAATGTAATTTCATTCTTGTTTTAATTTTTATTTTCTTAAGAGTAAAATGTATCATCTTCTCATTAGTTCTTGATCCATTTTATTTTTCTCTTTTGCAGACTGTTCGTAGACTTTTAAAATTGAGTTATTTCTCTTTTACATATTAAGTTATAGGAGCTCTTTTTAATTTAGGATTTTTACTCATTTGGAATATGTACATTTTAAAATATGTTATATCAATTATTTTTGTTAAGGATACCATAAGATATTAATCTCACCCATTGATGAGGAAATTAAAATCCAGAAAATGTTAATGATTCACTCCAAATTCTACAAAGCAGAACACCAAATGGACATGCTTTGCGCCTTTGAATAAGCTCTGGTCTCTTTTATATATTCCTGTAACACCAAAGACACTTTTATTGTGGATTCAGGCTGGCTGTGGTACTGTGGGAAGTGCTGTATTCTATTTTTCAGGTGACCACGTTACATTTTAAAAAAAATTTGTTTTCTTTGTATTTTGCCATGTTGTAGTTTTAGCCACATGGAAACTGTTTTATGTGCTTCAAGTCAGTATCTATTATGACTTCTGAATTTTGTAATATAGTCAGAAAATCATGATCTATAACTACCCTCTCACCATGGTTTTTCAACAGGTACTCAGTGTTTACCCTTCTGTCTTCAACATTTTGATCTACCTAGAAATGATTCTGGTTCAACGTGTAGGCTTTTAGTTACTTCAATACCCTGTCTCTACATTGAATGGAATGTTATGTAACATGCTTGCAATATCCAAAATCACCTAATGAATTTGGTTTTATTTTTTACTCATTTCACAGAGATGTGGGTGGCATTTTAATTAAGATTTTATAATATTTCAAAACACCAAGCAATACCGTTCTCCTAAATTTCTCCTCATTTCCAGTTCTTTAAGTATTCTTGGTATTATATGGACTTTAGCATTTATTTGGTCAGTTAAGAATAAACTAATTTTATTTCTAAAGTTTATTTGGAACCAGAAGAATCCTAGAATAGCAAAAACAATTCTGGGCAAAAAAAAAAAAGAAAGGCAGGGTGCATCACAATCCCTGTCTTGAAATTATACTACAGAGATACGTGATAAAAAACAGTATGGTACTGGCAAAAAATCACACCAAAAATCGAAAACAAAATGAAAACCAAAACCAAAAAAAAACCAGACCCGAGAATCAATGGAATAGATTAAAAGTTGAAGAAACAACCTGAAACACACTCAGTGACCTTATCTTTGAAACTGGGCCAAACATATTCACTGGAAGAAAGATAGCCTCTTTAATAAGTTGTGCTGGAAAAACTAGCTTTCTATGTGTTGAAGACTAAAATTAGAACCTTGTCTCATTATGCACTAAATGAAAATCAAAGTGGATCAAAGATTTAAATATTAAAACAGAAGCACTAAATCTGTTGGAACAGAGAATAGGTAGAACTCTCGAGGACACAGTTTTAGGTAAAGATTTCATGAAAAAAACCCAGACTTCATGAGGAATAATACACAGAATCAACAACTATGATCTCATCCTATTAAAAAGATTTTGCACTGCAAAAGAAATCACCAAAAGAGTGAAGAGACAACCCACAGAGTGGGAAAAAATTTTAGCCAGTTGTCCCTCAGACAAAGGACTACTATCTAGAGCACAAAATTGAAAAAATCAGACCTTCCAAATTTAAAGACTCCATTCAGACTCACTCTGAAATGTTTAGACACTTCTCAAATGAAGTACAAACAGCAAATAGACATATTGAAAAAATGTTCAACATCACTGGTCATCTGAGTGATGCAAATTAAAGCTATGCTGAACTTCCATCTCACTCCAGAAAGAATGGTTAATATCAAGAAATCAAGCAGCAACAAATGCTGGAAGGGCTGTGGGGAAAAAGGAATGTTTCTCTGCTGTTGGTGGGAAGGTAAACTGGTACAATCAGTGTGGAAATCAGCGTGGAGATTCCTCGAGAAACTACGTTTAGAGGTTCCATTTGACCCAACTATTCCCCTTCTGGATATCTTCCTGAAAGAACTAAAAGCAACACACCACAATGATATATGAGCACCCATGTTTATAGGGACACAGTTTGTAATAGCTAAATCTTGGAAACAACCTAAATGCTTATCAACTGATGAAGGGATAAAAAGATGTGTGTGTTTTTTTTTAATCCAATGGAGTGCTACTCAGCCATAAAGAAAGATAAACTTGAGATAATTATAGCTAATTGAATGCACCTAAAGAAAGTACTGGATCCACCTGTATAAATATCACATTGTCTCTCTGATAGAAACTGAAAGGGTAAATAAGGACCAAAAATTATAACAGATAATTTGAAATAGGAAGAAATTGTTCAAAAGGAAAGAAGAACTAGGAAGGAGGTAGGGGGAAAAGAAGGAAGGGAAAAGAAAAATTGAGAAAAGGAAAAAATGGAAACAAAGCTTTTGTAAATGAGGGGAAGAGGGGTTGAAGGGAGGGGAGGTCATTAAGAAAAAAAGAGGAGTCAAGTTATATCATGTATAGGTACAAATAAATGTGATTATTATATACATTTAAATTGTACCATAAAATTAATTAAAAAATAAAAACAAAAAGTAAGCTAATTTTTATTGTGATATTATTAAATACATAGCTAATGAGAAGTATTATCTTTGTCATATTGAGTCATCCTATCTGGGAAAGTGATGTCTTTCTATTTGCTTGTATCTTGCTAAACTTTCCTTCATAATGTTTTTGACATTTCTTGTTAATCTTATTCTTTTGTAATTTGATATATGGAAATAATTTCTCCTATTGAGTTTCTATCTTTTATTTTCAGATATATGATGCTATTTGTTAGTGCTGTTTTATACTACCTCCTTTCTGAATTCTCTTATTGTTTGTAGCTGAATTACCCTGTACAGCCCTGCCTATTCAATGTTTTATACTGACTATTCTTGGGAAACTGTATTGGATAATAACATCAGCAAATTTTAAACAGTGTTAAGAGGGATATTTTTATTCCTGACTTTTATGAAATTGCCTCTAGTGTTTCCTTATTAAACATGTGTTTGACTTTGGGTCCATGTTAAGGTGGTATCCTCCTTTTTCTATTTCATTGCTATTCTTTCAAAAATGGTTGTTTAGTTTTTTAATTTACATTCACACAATAAACCATGGTTATGTTTGTATTACTCTTGTAATGTGCTGCAAGATTTTATTTGGAATTTTACATTGATACTTATAAATGAGGTTTTTTCAGCAATTGTATACTCATTGTGAATTTCACATTTTGTTATTATGAAGTAGGCTTCTTTGCCCTGCTAAATATTTTTGTTCTGAATTTCACTCTGCCAGAGTAAAAATTGTAAGGCCAGCTTTTATTCATTTATTTTGCTTGTTATGGTGCTGTCTATGTTTTTATTTTCACTTTCTGAATCACTTTATTCTGGAATAGAGTTCTGGATTATGATTTGGCTTTTATCTTTCCATTGGTGCAGGGCATTTAGATTTATTGATATGACAGATACGTTTGGTCTTGAGTCTATCATGTTAATTCATGTTGTATTTTGTATTTTAAAGTCTTACACTCTCTGGACTATTTTCATTCAGTTTTTTTCTTTACAGTTGTTGTATGTTAAGAAGTTTGGGGGCCAGGTATTTAGTTTAGTGGTGCTGTGCCTGCCTTGCAAGCAAAAGGTCCTGAGTTTGATCCCCAGTATCAAAAAACAAATAAACTAACAAACAACAACAAAAACTTTATACTTCTGCTTACCTTTAATATATAATATCTTTAGCTTCTCCGTTTTCAAGACTATGGTCAGTAGTCCCCTAATATATGCAATAATGAAATTAAGATGTCCACTTTTTCTTCCTCCCCTCTTCAACTTCACCAATTCATTCCTGTCAGTAACATTAGCTTTCTTAGGGTTTCATTTCAACAGCTGAGTACATTTAGATTACTCTGTCTGGTGATCTTTGAGCTCCTTTGTACTAGGTATGAAAGATAAGCCAGTGAGAGAACTGATTTTACATACCACCTCAGTTGTATTACACTGAAATATTCTTTTCTTAGTTTTACAATTAAATGTATTCAACTCTCTTGCTCTGTTTTTCAAGCTATATTTTGGTTGGTTGAAACTTACCACATGGTAGTTTCTCAAAAAGGGATCATGACAACATTTTCTGAAATTTTGCATACTTTATGTGGCTTGACTGAGCCTTCATGAAATTTGGAGGGATAACCTGACTGCATATTGAATCCTTGGCTCACAATTCTTTCTTTGAAAATCTTACAAGTATTGATTTAGTGACTCTTGTCATTAGATCCTGTGGAGAAATCCCAGAGTAAGCTTATTTCATTCTTCATATGTTATTTGATAGCTTTGCCTAGTTGCTCCTCATTTTTTCTTTTTAACTTCAACAGCTTTTCTAAGATACATCTCAATTTTTATCGTACTGGATTAATTATTCCTGAGTCAGGGTGTGCCCTTTACTCTGAAGGAAAAATTCAGATTAGACATTATATTTATTATAAAGTATAAATATTCTACTCATGCACAATAAGCACTTACATTTTTCATTAACATATTTAAAGTTATTTGTTAATATCTATGTGGATATGTATTATAAGTCTAGCTAACCACTTTCACAAAAATATGAATAACACCTATGATAATACTTGACATTAATCATTCGAGGCCTTTCTATCACTTATTTTGCTTGATCTTCCAAAACAGTCCTGTAGAATACTGTTATCCCCATCTTGTAGAGAAGGAAACTGAGGTTTAGAGAAGGTAAGTTACCTGCTCAGAGATAATAACAAATGGAGCCAACCTTTAAATCTAAGCCATCTGACTCTAAGTCCAAGCATGTAACCACTAGATCTCACACAATCATCTAGAGTTATCTGTTTAAATACCTTTCTTGATGCTGAACTATTATTTGAACTACATTGATAGATCAACTACATACTTGACAGATTTTTTTTCTCAAAGCTTTAGTTCTTTCAATTAATTGTATTAAGTAGGGGTGATTTTGTTTCCCAGAGGACTTTTGGAAATGTCTGATTTTTTTTTTTTTTTTTTTTTTTTTTTTTTTTTTTTTTTTTTGGTACTGGGGATTGAACTTGGGTCCTTGTGCTTGCAAGGCAGGCAGCGGAACCACTGAGCTAAATCGCTGGCCCTGGAAATGCCTGAATTTTGATTGATAAAGCTGGGAAAGAGGTAGTGTCCCTGGCCTACGCTCATTCTATGATGCCAGGGTAACACTCACTACAAATAATTATGCAGCCCAAAATGCCAAAAAAATCTGCAGCTGAAAAAATCTGAATTAGGTTATAATTTTATTGAGGGAAAATGCTTTTGCTTTTAGTATTTCTTATCATTTAATATAATGCTTTCACAGAGAAGATACACATATGCTGTTAACATTTTTTTTCTTTTTATTGAGTTTATTGGTACAATCTAGGTATACAATACAGTTACATTCAAAATCTTTATTTTACGAAGTTCTCATAACCTTTAGAATTTTATTGCTTCTGTGTTAAAAAGGACAAGTAATCAGCTATACTTTTTTGAAAATTTGACCTTTTTAAAAAATATCTTTTTTGGTCTGATATAATTTTATATCAACAAACATTTCCATAATAATAGCACCAAATTAAAAGGAAGCTATTCATTAAGGAACTTCATTCCCATTACTAATGAAGAGCTCTAACTTAATTATTTCCTGATTACATAGCACAGTATTTATAAAAATTAGTAAAAAATACTTCACTTTTCTTTGGGAGTGGAGGAAGAGGTTATTAGAATAATGAAATTGAACAGAATTGTCTGAGTTTCTATTTAAAATATCATTTTATTAATTAGCCCTTCTCTCCTCTCAAAGAACAAGCTCAACACTGATTGAAATATGCTCAAGGTCTGTTTTTTTAACCAAAGCTTACTCTTCAATTAGAGCAAACACGAACAATAGTAACCATGTAACCAGAGTTGTAATGAAGTGTGGCTATTTTGTTTTTTATTTGTTTGTTTTCATTTGTTTGTTCGTTGTTTTTATTTTGAGGCAAGTTTTCAGTTGTATTCCAGGCTGGTCATGAACTCACTATGTAGCCCAGGAAGGCCTTGAAGTTGTGGTGATCCTTGGGCCTCTCAGCCTCCCATGTGTGCGGGGACTACAAGCATGAACTACCATGTCCAGCTGAAGTCTGGTCACTCTGAAGAAAAGGCCTGCAGTTAAAATAATATGGCAGAATGAATGACTACATCCTCTTTTTGTCCTGTTGATCATGTGTCCAAAACAAGAACTTGTATTGATTGCTTCTGGATAGGAGTGTAGAATGTCACAACACTCTAAACCCAGTGTCTTTTTCAAAGCCAATTAGTGATACGTCAAAAAGGAAAGTTTCTACTACTTGGCTTCAGTATTCAAAAATATCTGTTTACAGTTCACTTGTAATGAAATACCAAGAAGTAGCAGTCAAAGATTTGGGAAGGTTTTAAAACATTTCAGGATGTGAATTCTTATTAGAGGCTTTCATGAGATCACAGAATGATTTTTATTAAACTGGTGATAAATCTTTCTTGTCTTAATGAACTCTGTGTATAATCGAAGAAAACTGATTTGGGAATGATGAACTGTGCATTTTAGAACAAAAATAAGGTATGTAGTTAAGATGTTTATGAGTACAAATTCCTCTGAAGGCTGATAACTTCTTACAACAAGTTCTCCAGCTAACGGTTCCCATTAGTAGCTGTTTGGTTGTTAATTGTCTTCTTTCAAAAAATAGTTTCATGGTGCCAGAGTTCTTTCTGTCTATTCACTCTATCCAAATTCAAAGGTATCATTAAAACATCTGGAGGACAGTATGACAGACAGCACAAACCTTCTGGTAGCTGCAGTTCCACAAATCTCTCGATGTCTTCTTAATTAGGATGGAAAGTAAAAGTGACAGAGCCATTCCTAGTGAGCAGGCAGCAGCTGGCACCTTGATGAGAGGGGGCCGATTTAGCAATTGGGGATATAGTATAATCATTCATATACTCTGACAGACAGGAACACTTTAAAAATGGAGTGTTGCCACATTCTTTGCTAGTCAAATGTAGCTTCCTTTACTTTTGGAATTTTGTGTGAGAAGAGTAAGTGGGGCTACTTATTGAGATCCCAAGATCAGTTCTAAAGAACTTAGAGTTGAGCTCAGGGGAATTGAGCGTCCTTAGGAAATAGTGGAAAGAGTTGAGATATTTCTTTGGAAAATATTACCTGAATACAATGGAATAAAAATGTCTTTAAGTCAGTCTAGAAGTCTTCGGTGATGGACTTCATTGCACATATTAACTCATTTGAATTTTTAACAAGTGAAGTTCAGAGAGTAGATAAGATACAAATTACAGGCCTAGAAATTTGTTTGTAAATTTTAGAATAAGATCATAGACAAAGAAAATGTTATTTGTATGCCATATCCATGGGACTTTCACACATCTAACCAAAATATGAAAACCTGGTCTTGTCACCTGTGAAAATTCAACAAATAATATATAATGCATATAATATTTGTGTATATCATATATATTGTAATCAAATTTTAAATTACACACTGTTTCATTCTCACAGTACCAAGTGAACAATCTGAGTTTTAATTGATGAAATTTTTTCTACTACCCTTTAATTGATGAAATTTTTCTTAAAATGATTTATTTTGATCTGAGCTGTTTTGACCCATGGGCTTCGTATCATCACTATGTTTATCACTCATTAACCATACATGATTTGTGGCGAGATTGACATCTCTGTGAAGTTGACTTTATTTCTCTGTAAAGTGTGGCCAATAATGTGTTCTAAGTGTTAGCAATCCTGTTGCCAGCATTGCAGCAGGTGCATGGTAAACTCACCATAACTGATAGCTAGTGTGGTGACTGTCATGATTGATGGTGATAATGATAATGCAGCCTGTAGTCCTGCAGGAAATGGAAGTGAAACAGGTTTAAAGTAGCATAAAAACATATTTATAGAGCTGGGGATGTAGCTCAGGGGTTCTGCCTCCTGCCTCAAAGGCACGAGGACCTGAGTTCAATCCCTGGTACCAAATAAAAACAAAAACAAACATATTTGTAGTTATTTAAAAGACATACATTGAATTTTTATCTCCTGAAAGTCATAGTCATAATTTTTGAAAATATTACAAATAGTCTGAACTAGTTTATTCTGACAAGTGGAGTCTCACATTAATCCTGTTGTCCAAACCTATTTACCTCACGTTCCTGGGCTATGTTCTAGGCATCGGAAATTTGCTCACCAGGCCTTTTCTGGCTCCGGTTTGAGTGGCCAAGACTATTTGCCATAAACCTCAGCTTTTAAAAGCAATCAAAGCCTGGTAGAGCCTTATGTACCCTCTCTGGAGATCCTATGTGGCTGTTTGAAAAGTCTCTGGTGGGCTTGGGTTTTCACGGTCAGGAAGAAACCTGGAACTGTGGCTCTTATTCCTTTTCTCTGGGCTCCCACTGTTTATCCACTCACCTGGTGAGACTGCATTAAATATTAGGGCTGGAGAGGATGTAGATCTTTCAGGTTCCTTTACACACTCTGTTAGATTGTGAGCTGCCTTTCTGCAAGGAAGACTCTAGTCCTGTCAGTTATTCAGGTCTCCATTTTTGCCCAGACAAAATTCTCTGTCCTTTATCTGTGCCCTTTATTCCCTCAGAAAATTTTACTTATCTTTCTCTGTCATGTATGGCAATTTCAAGCTATAATTTTCTATCTTTTCTTTATACTCCAGAGTACTTAGTTCATACCTCTCTGACAGCCTTCATTACATGGTGACTTGATAGTTGCTTGTCTGAAGACAATGACTTTCTTGAGGACAGGAATTGACTATATTATCTCTGTATCCTAGTATCTACCCAGGATGATACCTAATAACTAATAAGTAAGTCCTTGTTAAATGGGGGTGATTTAAAATTTCTATCATTTGACTTCAAAACTAATGTATCACTATTACAGCCAACACTAGAAAAGGAGAAGGATTTTTGTAGTTGTCTTTGGAATGCATGGTGCCAAAGGGAAGAGAGGAAGACCTTTGGGAACTTATAACTGAGTGTGGATGTGTAGTGTTTTTGGACTTTATTCACAAAGCTGTAAAGTCCCAGTCTTCCTAACTCCCTACTGGAACTCCTTCTTCTCTCTAAATTGCCTGGATGTCCTTTCCCTTTGTGATAATGAGAGGGGTAAATTATGTTTCAAAGTTCTATCCTGCTGGGTCAGGTTTAGAAAAAGGAATAATTTTTTAACTTAATTTCATCATACTAGAAGAACATTACTAATTTCTTGGCCTCTTTCTATTCCAGGATCATGTCCTGTTGGTCTTAGCCAATCTTTACACCCTGATATTCCCTACTCCCTTCTATTTACTATGCAATATTTTCAAAATATCCATGTTTTTATATTACCCCAAGTGTTTGTGACAAAGACTATACCTCCATATATTCTTGAAAGGAAACAGGCAATGGAAGAAATATTGGATTGGAAATTAAGAGACTTGAAATCTAACTGTGGTTCTTCAGTGTGCAACATGAGGCAAATTCTTACCTGTAATATGAACAACTGAATACATCTCAGTGTCTAGAGATAAAATTGGTAGAACTTCAGGTACAATGTTTAGAGCATAGGATTATTCAACAAGGAGTGGAAGCTGTCCTTAGAGATATTCCTCATTTAAGAATCTACCTGTTTGATGACTGGATTTACCACCAAGGCATGATGTTTGGACTTATGACCCATCTTTTTTTGGTACAGTCCTCTACATCTTGTTTATAGAAACTCAATGTCCAATTTTTGTGTAGTACACTTTATACTGTACTGTAATATTTGCTGATTGCACTGTATAGTTCTGTAGTTTTATGTGCTGTTAGATATTACAGTATTGCATGTAAGAGTTATGCAAATAAAAGCAAAGACATCAGTCAGAGTTTCCTTTGGCCATTTCTTTGTTCTGAATATTGTGATGGACACAGTACATGCAATTCTTCATTTAGTGACCGATTCATTTACAAATTTAGACACAGAACTGTATTTGTCATTAAATGAGTAATGTCTGCACTGTTATTATTTATGTACTCTTGGTTCTTTTCTCTTCATGTGTGTACGTAGCTTCAACTTGGCTATTTTTAAAAGCTTGGACTCCACTTGCTCTCCATGACTACATCTCTAGTTGGCCATAGCATGTGGATGTTGTGCTTAATCTAAGTCTAATACTGAAGTATCTCATGATCTGGCCTCTCAGCCACATCAGCCCACCTTCTTCAATGTTGCCTAGCATTCCAATCCCCTTCCAGTGCCCCTCCTAAAGGCATGGAGTCATCCTTCCTCTCTTTCAGTCTACATTTACCTCTGAAAAATTCTTCGTCATAATTTTCTCTTTCTACTGTTATCCTCAAGTCCTAGCAATTATTTTCTTACATTTTAAATCATTCCAACACCATGAAATGCTAGAATTTCTGTCTTTAGCTGTAGTTCATCCTGCACACTACTGCTGAAATCTTTTTTCTTGAGGACTGATTTTATCACATCACCTCATAAATCAGGACTCTTTTGCTCTATAATACAGTTTTTGACTTTCATTTAATGATAATAAGAAGCTTTACTCTCAATTCATCAGATACAGGTTAATATTTTCAAAGACAACTATCACTCAACTCTAAATGAGAAATAAAACAAAAATAGATTATATGTATACATAAATACTTTTTATTTAAGAAAAATTATTATCTAATTTATTTCAGAATATGAGATTTGAATTTCTTTGCTCTGGCTCAGCCTTGAAGCTGGCATGGCCTCTGTGTTGATAGAATTCTGTATCTCTCTCAGAATCACCCTTTTGTTTTTTGTCTCCCTGGGTGTGAACTCAAGGACATCACCTCCTCAGAGAAAAAGCTGAAATGCAATTCAGCTTTGGCCAGTAGATTCTTTCTGAACCTGATCAACTCATGTTGACCTGTATAAAGAATATTGTGACCAGGAAGCCTATGTCTCATAGCATGTGTGAGGCTGAGACAGTAAGCATCAGCAGTAAGGGTTTCTGTCACCGAAATATGCCTGTACCACTTTCCTATTTCGCAAACTTCTTGCTCTGTGGACACCTTTTCATTTATCCTATTTCTAGTCTGAGTGATAATTCTAGTTAGATAATTTGCTGAACAGGTCTTGATTCCAATATTCATTCTTTTCTAGAATCTGTTAAAATGGCATCCATGCCCCTAAACAGCCTTCCTTGGGAAATTGATCTTAAGTAATTCTACTGTGCCAATAACACTGAAGAGGTCTGTTCCTTCCCTGTTCCCAAACGCAATGACAGTGCCTTTCAATTTTCACTGGACCCTCACATCTCTGGGCAACTTAGTTCTTAGCAACAGGTTAAAGATGAACTTTGCCAGCCCAGACTGATTCTTCTTTATCTGCTTTCACAGCTTGAAACAGAGCCCTTATTTCTATAACCTGCTGCTGCTGGGTCTTAGCCACAGATCTTCAGCCACAATACGACAAGTATGGTTCTCCAAAAACAAAACAGCTTGCAAAGCATGTCTTGCCAAAGTCACCAGGGAGTGTAGGATTCCCACAGGGAAGTGAAGGGTCTCCATTCAGAATAATTCAAGTGCCCCAGGATTGGACAATGCTCAAACTGAACTTACACTCTTCCAATGTTCAGTTCTTTTAAAAAATAAATAATTGCAATGGAAGCTTCAACCCCAACTCCACTTCAGAGAACTGCTTTGAAGTGCGCTTAAGTCTCATATGCATTCCTTCACTTGAAATTTAAAAATCATCATTTAATTTAATTTAATATCATTACCTTCTTTGTAACTTCAATCAGGATCCACAGTTGATCACCTTCAGGAACACAGGTAGGGTTTCTTCAGGCCAAGCTAGTTATTAGTCACCAGCAGTGTTTCCTTCATCTGCACTATTTCCCACGCACACCTTTTGTCTTTTTCTCTCTCACACCTACTTTCCCTCCTTTGCCACTGTGTTCTGTATGTATTTTTACAGGAGTTGTGCAATTGTGTGTTTTCATTGCCCACAATCTCTGTTTTCTCATTTCTTCTTCCTAGATTTATGGTAGACTTGTTTTTTCCCTCTAACCCTCTGCCTAATCAGGAGAACTCACTTTTGTTAAAGAAATTTTGTAGGAGGTTATGGATTTGGACTGGGCCCAATAGACCAAACCATGGAACATTAATCTCAGCAACTAAACTTTAGCTGGTTGAAGAAAGCCCTACCACCAATGTATTGATTAGGCTGCAAACAATTAACTAGTTTATCTATAATGAATTGACTGGATGACTGAGTAGCCTGTATCCAATTAAGCTGTTTTCTGTGCCTCACATCTGTTTTCCTATAAATGCTGTTTGATCACATTGTTGGTCGGAGTTTTCAGATTGTGCTCTGGTCTCAGGAGTGGCCCGATTAGTGGATTGGTTTTATTTTGCTCAAATAAACTCTCCAGGTTTAATTGGTCTAACTACTTTTAACACTTTCTTCCAAGTATAGCTTATACTGTTATTTCCTGGGAAGATAATAACCACAGCCAACTTTGTTTAAAAATGCAATAATTACATGCCATAATCATAGGTTTAAGTATTATATAGTTTGTTATTCATATTTCAATATGTTGTAATTATTCCCAGGAGATAAATAAACAAGTGACTAAATGTTTCCTGAGAAATATAATGGATAGCTTTTCAGTTATATTGTTCTTATCAAACAAAAGTATTTCCACATCACTGGAATTAACTTCTACCCAACCCAAAGATTAGTGTTCTATTCTCGGCTACTTTTTCTAAACTACCATTTCTGTCTCTTCCACTTCAATAGATTAATATATTTCTTTATTTTCTCTTGCAATCCTGGGAATGCCATCTTTGGTAGAGTGTGGTGGTTAAATGTATAAGCTCTAAAGATAAAAGGCTGTGGGTTCAAATCCTGTGTCTATCTTTTGTCAGCTAAGTTACTTCTAGAACTTGATTTTCACATTCGTACATCGATGATAAAAGTATCTGACCAACAAGTTGCTAAGAAGATAAAATAGCACAGTATATAAACACACATGCATACACACACTTAGCATAGGGTCTAGAACACAGAACAAAATCAATACATGTTGCTGCTATTATCAAGGCCAGTTTCCCATAGGTGCCCTTTAACTAGTGAATTAGAGATTCAGTACCTTCAGAAATGAGGGCAAAGATGTATGGGAAATCAAGAATATTTCATATTATACTGTAGACTATCCACTAAGAATTCTTCTTCTTCTTTTTTTTAGTTATTAAACACTTTTAATCAAAGATTTATTTCCAAACTGGGAATACAGGATAATAAACAGGTCTCTGCTTTCACAGAGTTTACATTCTAGAGGTAGACATACAGTATAAACTAATAAATGATACCACAAGTGCTGTTTTAAAAAGGTACAAACACTGGAAATCTGAATATTTTCAGCCTCTGGTGATAGTAAATCATGTAAGAACTATTAAACCTGCTTGTAGTTTTCTGAAACTAGAGATCTGAAGCTAAATTCAGATAAATGAAAATGAAGTCTTAGGAAGTAAAGCAATATTTTACACAGAGATGGCTCATCTACCTGAAAATGCAGTAAAGGTTGCAACAGTTGGTATAAACAAATGGAGCTGTATCAGAACGACATTTTGGCCTCTGGATTAGGGACACATTTTAAACCTCCATAAGCAAAAGAGCTACAGGACTCTTCGTTACCTCCAAAGATAAACTATTTGTTTGATATGAAATTGAGCCGACAGATCTCAAAGATGGTGAAATCCTGTAAAGATGTGGGAATGTCTCTGTGGATTTCCTGGGAGCCTCTTTCCTGTCTTTTTTTAATCCATGTTTGTAATACAGAATAATCAGAATAGTAATGTTCATTTTGGGGAATGGGTGCATGCATGTATAATGTCTTGGTCATTATCAATCTCTTTACCACCACCCCATCCTTTTCCACATCTCTAAGAGGCTACCTTCTAATTTCTTGTCATCTCTTCTTTGTTTCATTTACTTATTTTTTAGGTTTTTCATATTAGAGAAAACGTGATGCTTAACTTTCTGAATTTGGCTTATTTCTCTTAGCATGATGGTCTTGAGTTTCATTCATTTTTGTACAAATGCCAAGATTTCATTTTTCTTATGGTGGGATCATATTGTATATATATATATATACATATATATGTATATATATAATGTTTTCTTTATCCATTCATCTATTGATGACCATCTAGGCTGTTTCCAGAGCTTAGTTATTGTGAATTGTGTTGCTATAAATATGAATATGTATGTATCACTACAGTATGATATCTTTAATTCTTCAGGAATACACCCAGCAGAAGTATAGCTGGGTCAGGTGGTATTTCCATTTTTAGTTTTTTGAAGAATCTCAATACTGATTTTCATAGGGTTGCACTAGTTTACAATCCCAACAACAATGTAAGAGGGTCAGTTCTCTTCACCCTAATCTTCACCAGTGCCCACTGTTTTTTTGTGTTCTTGGTAATAGCCAATCTGACTGGTGTAAGATGAAATCTCAAAGTTATTTGACTTGAATTTTCCTAATGGCTAAAGATGTAAAACTTTATTTTATATACTTGTTGGCCATTTGTATTTTTTGAGAAGTGTCTATACAGTTTAATTGCCCATTTTTGATTGAGTCATTTGCTTTTGGTGATAAATTCTTTGAGTTCTTCATATTTTAACTTATCAAAAGACTAGCTAGCAAACGTTTTCTATTCTCTAGGTTGTCTGTTCACCTTGTTGATTGTTTCCTTTGCTGTACAAAAGCTTTTTAATTTGATGTAATCCCATTTGTTGATTTTTGATGTTTGCTGTGCTATTAGAAGGAAGTTTTTGCCTGTGCTTATGGCTTCAACTGTTTCCCCTATATTATCTTCCAGCAGATTCACAGTTTCTATATATAAAGAAAGATAACAGTTCTCTCTATGTGCTCCTAATTCCATTTGCAAAAGGGAACATTAGTACCACTTTCACTGCTTGTGTTTTAAATCTTTGGATGCTTTCTCTTATAATCTAAATAAAATATACAGGATTCATAATTCATACATAATGCACAATTTGGTTGATACATTTTAATTCTTAACTATGAAAGACATAACATAATGCACAGTCTGTTAATAACAACCCCTTACATTTTCTGCTTTTAAAGTTTTACTTTTATTTTTTCATATCAAGTTTTAACACTTGGAACATGATTTCAAACTATAATCCATCAATCCTTTATCTGTAAATGAGTGTAAAATTTTAAAACAAAATAAAAATAACATTGACAATACTAAAACATTCTTCCTTGCAAAAATAAAATTTTCTTCTTGCAAAAAAAATTCTATTAACTCTAATACCGTTCTGCAATGTGAAATCTAACTAATGGGAGAAGAATGTCCCAATTGCATCTTTAATTTTCCTTCCTCCTTGTAGGTAATACTCAGTTGCCATGGTTCCTTGGTTCTCATGTCATATCCTTTTTGCATTTCTTCTTTGTTTTGCTGAAAATATTTTTTTGGGAAATAATTTTCATATGAGTTGCACAAATGTAAGTTTTCTGACTCCTTAAATAGCTAAAAATATCTCTATTTCGTACAATATTTGATGACTTAGACAGTTATACATTTCTGGGTTGAAAATTCTATTTCCTCAAACTTTGAAGATGGTGCAACTAGTACCCTGGCATGCAGAGCAGTGTCTGGCCTGCTGCCAATTTGTTTTGTATTTCTTTTAGGGAGGTGCGAGGCTTCAGAAATGTATTTTTAGCAAAGTAGTACCTGAATCCCTCCAACTTGCTGTTGCTTTTCTGTTTAAAAAATAGGTCCAAAAGGGTCACTAAATAACATGTTTTACTGCCATTCTCTTTGATAAATATTGGGTATTATCTGTGATCTTACGTAATGGAAAAGATCTAGTATTTTTAAAATCATCGTTTCAAGCCATCTTCTCATTTCTCTTATCCTTTTGATGAATTTGCATATCCTTTTGGTTAGATTAGTAATAATAAGTGATACAATATTATAATTCATGATTATAACTGTATAAATTTTATTGAAAATTGTCTTGAAGATTTTTCGCTTTAAGTAGAGTTGTTTATTTCCTTTTTTAAAAGTTTTAACTTAAAATTAATAACATTAATTTACACCTATATATTTTGCCAATTGTTTAAATACCCTTTAGATCTATTTGAGCACATCTGGTATACCATTAATTTTAGCTTTTTTGAGAATTCTCTGTTGAAAAATTTCTAACTTCCTCAATGTGGACCTATTTCTTCCTAGGCTTGCTGCATCTGTGGTTTTGATCTTTCCTATTAGGCTTCCCTAAGATAGATACTGATCCCTTTTTCTGTGCCAATTTAAGAGTGAGACATTAAAATGATAGTGGGGGGTTTTGTGAAATGACTGAGACTTGCTCGCTGTTTCACTTTTGGTCTTTCAGCAGAGACACTGGCTAGGTTTAATTGTGGGATCCCTGAGCTTCGTATCCCTAGGATTGTTTTGTTTTGTTTTGTTTTTGTCTTGTCTTGTTTTTTGTTTTTATTTCCTGGAGAAAAATCTCACAGTAGTCTGTCTGGAGGAAAATAGAAACTAAAAACATTCTGGGACCCACTTGAGTGCATGGTGGTAAATTTCAAAATTTTGCACCCGATCTTAGTCAAAAGGCTGAGAAGTGATGGAAATCTCAAAATTTTATACATACCTAACCTACCACTATTCATATTTGTAATAGGGTAACCCATCCCTTAGCTGGGCGCTGTTTCTCCCAGTCCAGAAACTCCTTGTTTTAGCCTTAGGTCTGCCAAGTCAGTAACTATTTATCTTCCTCTTTTGAGCTTCTAAATTTTTGTTGTTAAAATTTCTATTCTGACTTTCAAAATTCCTATTGGATTAATGCCTTTTATTTTAAAGCTTTTGAAATTTATTCATATTTATTATGATTAATCATGTTTGGACTTCTTCCATTTGCTTTCTTATTTCATGCTTTCTAGTTTCCATTCTATTAAAAACTTTTATCTCCCAATGACCTTTTTTTATTAGATCATTTTCCACTTTCATTTCTCTCCTCTATACTAAGGTTTGGAAATTTTGCCATCTTTATATTTCTAATATTCTCGTGCTTGGTCTGAAAGTTTAATATTGATCATTACATATATGTTTCTATTGATAGAATTAAATAAATAACTGCCATTTCTCCAAAGGAGATAGGAAACTTAGAATTTCTTCCTCTTCTCTCATTGCCTATGTTGAGATAATCTAGAATTTTAGTTCTAGTCTTAGGAATATTTATATACTTGACATATATTGTTTTACTTATCATACTAGTACATATTTATACCTTGCATAATATTGCATATGATATATACTATGTATGTGTATATATTAGATAGTAGTTATATAGTAATTATATATACTATGATGTAATATACACAGCGCTCAACTCATGATAGTTTGATACAGGATGTTTTGATTTTACATTGGTGCAAAAGTGGTACAAAATTCGATAGAAACAGCACTTTAGATTTTTACCTTTTCCTGGCTAAGTGATATATGTGGTACAATATATTCTTACTTAATGCTGGCTGTGGTCACGAAGCACAGCTCCCAGTCACATGCCAGTGAGGGAGAACAACTAATACTCTACAATAAACTATGTTACTAGTGTGTTTTGGATACTGTGTTTTCTTTTAGCATCCCATCATGTCTACAAAATGCCCATCTCTAGGTATACATGAAATATTCAATATTTTTTTGCAAAATAAGCTATGTGTTTATATGATCGTCCATTTGTAGGCTGACATATTTGAGGCACATATAATATACATTAAGATATGATGTTCTGAGGGCCAGGGATTTGGCTCAGTGGTTCTGCCGCCTGACATGCAAGCGCAAGGACCTGATCCCTGGTACAAAAAAACCCCCAAAAAACAAAAAGAAGATATGATGTTCTGTAGATTAGGTGTATTAAATACATTTTTTGACCTATGATTTTTTTGACAAATGAATATATTTTATTTACAAATAATACATATGTAAATCTACATGCCATGTATATGGCTTTTTAAATGTTGACCTATGATTTTTTCTTACTTACAATGGGGTTATTTAGAGGTAGCCCTGTCATTGTTTGAGGACTGTCTATATAATGATACAGTCTGTATATTATAGTATATATTATTTTTATTGTTATTTTTGCTTTAATTGCTTTTTGAATGAAACTTTTTACTCTCAGATTCACTTTTTTTCTCCAATTTTTTTATTGGTACTTCTTAGGTATACAGTATAGTTACATTCATCATTGGGATCTTGTACCTTTACATGACAGTCTTGGTTCTCATTTTTTCCTCATACCCCTACCCTCCCTTCACCCCCTCCTCCCTTTCCTACTTACAAAAACTTTGGTTCCATTTTTTCCTTTTCTAATATTTTTTCTTTTCCCTCATTTCCTTTCCCCTACCTTTCTCACTTTTTAAAAACTTAAATAGTTCTATGAAATAGGCTTCATGGGTTGAAAAATTTTGATTCATTTGTGTTCAAAATGCCTTCATTTCTATTCACTCCTTTTTTGTTTATATTATTTTATATATACAATGAGATTTTATTCATTGGTTTGATTTTTAGTTTCTTTTTATTAGAATATGTTGGCAGTACATAATAATTACATTCATCTTGGGGAACTGATTTATAAACATATTGAATCTAAGTCACTTTTACTTCTTCCCCTATTTCCCTGCTTCCTATCATCAGTCTTTTATGTTGCTCTTTAAATTATTTATATTTTGAACTTCTCATATGTGAGAAGCTACATGATGTTTAACCTTCTGTGTCCAATTTATTTCTCTTAGCATTGTGGTCTTGGGGTGCATCCATTTTCCTCTGATTCACTCTTGAATGATAGTTTTCTGGCATAGAGTTCTAGGCTCAAAATAATTTAGCTCCAAGAAGACATTCTTGCATGTACTATAGATGATAGGTTAGGCTTTGTGAACTTGATCCTTTTCCTTTATATGGAATCAGGGCATTTTTTTCTTCTTAAAGCAATTGAGACTTTGTCTATCTTTGGAGTTCTAAATTTATACCATATGGTATCCTTTTCTTTCTTTCTTTTTTTTCACTCAGCTAGACACTTAGTATTTCTTTTCATCTTGAGGATGCCTGTCTTTATTTGTGGAAACTTTTGTTAAATTATTTCCTGAATAATTTTTTCCTTTCAATATTGTAGAATCTCTTCTCTGGGATAATTAGATAAATATAGGAACTTCTTGTTCTATCCTTGGAACCTCATAACTTTTTTGTTGTGTATTCAATTTCTGTCCTTTTGATCTGTATTGTGAAAGAATTTCTCTGAGTGATAATTTAGTAGCTAAGTTTCTCTAAATTTTAGCTCTTTAATTTTGCTTTTCATTGTCCATTCTGTTACTTGCCTTTTTGATTATTAATTAAAATGATCAAATTTTTGGTTTCCAAGGTTTCTTTGTGGATATCGTGTTCCTGTTTATGTCTCTCTCTCTCTCTCTCTCTCTCTCTCTCTCTCTCTCTCTCTCTCTATATATATATATATATATATATATGTATATATATATCCTAGAGTTTGTTCTATTTTCTCTTTTCCTCAGGATGAATGTGCTTCTGAGGTAGGATAGAAGGATTAAAAATAGATAGAAAGGAGACAAGAAAAATTATACTTTTAGGAAAAAACTACAGCATCGAGACAGTCGGTTACTCAAGGTTACAATGTATTTTGTTTTCCTTGTAGGAAACTCACTCTAAAAAAATTAAGGATTTTAAAGATACAGTAAGCCTATAAATTCAGCCCAAACTTTTCACCTGTAGATTGTCTGCTTTTCCTCCCGTAGACTTCTGTCCTCAAGAAAGCAGCACTATTAAGCAAACAACATATTGCTAAACTTCAAACACACACAAAAGGTTTACCATCTAACCTAGAATAACATGACAGACGTTAGAAATACACATCCTTGAACATCTACTTTGAGAACTGCCCCCAAGATCACACACAAATCCCTCGATCATAATGCACCTTTCCCTTGAGGTCCCATGCTCTATAACCTTTGAATGTGTACCTCTTAAATTATGCTTAATAAAACTATTTTTGCCTCTCATTGTCACATGCTGAAAATTCTTTTGCTGCGATGTAATGTATTTTGTGGGTGGGTCCAGTTGAGCTCCCCATTTCCTCTTTGGGGGAACTCCTCATGAATTCAGATAGAAGAAATAAAAGATAAGCAGAAAAGAGACAAGGAGCCAGGGATTTAGTTCTGTGGTTGTGCAACCTGCCTTGTAAGTGCAAGGACCCACGTTCGATCCCTGGTACAAAAAAAAAAAAAAAAAAAAAAAAAAAGAAGTAACTAAGATTGCACTTTTAAGAAGATTGTAACTTTCAAGACCCAGTCAAAGTAACCCAAGGAAATTCATATCAGCATTCCCTTGATTAAATTTAGACTCTTTTAAAAAAAATTGTTTACTGGTACATTTCAGGTATACAATATAGTTACATTCATCATTGGGATTTTCTTCCAGGCTGATCACAGGCCAAATTCCTCAGAAAAATTGTAAGTCCATAAGATGGCTTAATTGAGAAAGTGAGGAGCAGGGACCTGATCCTAAGATAAAGGAACAGATTGAGATAACCAAAAAATGTTTAAATTACCTATTAAAATCCAAACAAATGGGGCTGGGGATTTAGCTCAGCGGTTTTATGGCCGGCCTCACAAGCACAAGGGCCTGAGTTCAATCCCCAGTACCACAAAAAAATAAAAATAAAAAAATAAAATAAAATAAAACAAATAAAAACTGAGTCTATATCTATAAAGTGGGTTAGTACCTTTTCCCCCACAGTTTCTACCCCTTCAAGAGAAGCATATATGTTGCCCATTTCTCTAAATGGCTGCATTCCACTCTTGAGTGTGTACTTTTAATGTTTGCCTAATGTACACTTCTCATATCTTTTACTGACTAGTCCTGAAAATTCTTATTCCTGGATGAGTCAGCTTCCAAACCTATTCCATGTGTAAGGCTCCTTATCTCAGCTTTGGGAACCTACTCTGACCATGTCCCACGATGCTTAGACTCCATCTGGTGGCATTTTTATTGGTCCTGTTTGTGTCTCTCCAAAGTGGTGATTTATAGCTTTTCATCCTTCTTCAGATTGGAAGCTCCCTATTAGCCCATTGGTAAAGCCTGATTTTGGAGAGGGCTGCTGTGTGCTACTGAGCTGTGTCCTCTCTGGTGACTGGGGAGGAAGGACAGACGTACATGTAAGAGCTTGTAGGCAGTGTTCTGAGTACAGTGAATACCCATTGCTCTGCTGTGTGCACAACCCTTGTGCCTGCATAGTTCTCACAGAGCATTTGTTTCTCACCAGGATAGCCCCAGGGTAGGGGGATGGTATGTGCCTCATTAGCTGTCTAAAGCTCATTTGACTTCCTAATAACTGTCACATTTGGGTTTCAAAAACCTTTGGGCCCCTTGCTTTTTTTGTCAATCCTTTTTTTGCATGTGTTTGGTTTGTGGTTTCCTTTCTTAAATCTGATCCCATTTAATTTTTTTTCTTTTAGGAGGCCTCAAAGTTTGTAGTCCTCCAAAGGAATTTCTTGTTTTCTACTAAAAATTGCTATTATTTCTAGGGATGACACATTCCTTGTTTTCCTCTTTTTTTTTTTTTTTTTTTTTTTTTTTTTTTTTTGCTACTGGGGATCGAACTCACGTCCTTGTGCTTGCCAAGAAGGTGGAAGAACCACTGTGCTAAATCCTCTGCCCCCTTGTTTTTCAATGTAGAGCGGAATAATAAAATATTTTGGTTGGTATCATTTCTAGGGATGACACGTAGAAGTAAGGCTGGATCAACCCACTATTCTAAATCCCTCTAATCCCCTGAGTTTTACAAAGCAGTTTCAACTGGCCTTCTATGGCAGCATAGTATAGCATGGCTATTTGGAACATGTTTTCTGAAATCAAATAGCTTTTGGGTTTGAACTCTGGTTCTACCACTTGGTAGCTAGGCAATCACACATCGCTTGTCTTCACTATGCCAGATTCTTTATTTAACAAATCTTGATAATCATAGTACCTACTTCAGAGAGTTGTTATGAAGAGTAAATCAGTACCTGATTTTTGTGAGTCTTTGGTAAATGTTAGCCATATCACTCTTTAAATTGCCAAGGACCAACTTGGCTCAGCTGTTCAACATTAACTTCCTTCTTAATTACTTTGATGGGAGACCCAGAATCCCATTTCTGATTTTTAAATTAGTTGACCTAGATTTTGGAGTTTTGAAGTGCTGTTTTTCCTCTTTTTTTTTTTTTTCCTTTACTTCTTCTGACCATAAATCTTTTTTTTCTATCTTTCTGGTTCTTTGGAACTTTCTATTCTATTTAATTCCTTTGTTCCCAGTATCAAGTTCATTAAAAAAAATACTAAAACAAGTGTGGTAGTGCATCCCAGTACTTGGGAGACTGAGGCAGAGAGATCATCAAGAATTCAAGGCCAGCCTGAACTATATAGTGTCTCAGCCCCCGCCATCCCAAAACATAAACATTCTAATAGCCTTTTACTATTCCAGTGCAAAACAAGAGGAGTAAAGGTAGTTGATGCAAATATCATTTCATCTTAAATCTGAATTCTGTTCTATAAATTCCTAAACTTTACAACTAGTGTTGGAATGTAATCTGTGGCCATTGGCAATGAAACAGGATTTTAGCCCTGTGTGCTGTACTAAATTACAGATTTTTTTCCTGAGTTTTCACTTGTTTGTTTTAATTAGCTTGCATTTCAGTGGCTCACAGTTTCTACTTTTTGTGACTAATCGCACAACAGCATGGATATTTATGAAACTCAGCCACCCATTTAGACCAGAATATTGGCACTTTTCGATCTTTAGCCAGAAGGCTACACAGCAGGCTCTGTTTCTAAGTCAGCCTTCTCAGTGTGTCATAGCCCCACATGTTCTGTCTCTATAGTTCACAACTAGGAAAATAAGATTCTTTCAGGAAAATTTTCTTGCATCTTTCCAAGAGCAAACACAAAGTGTAGGACTAAATATGTGTCTTTAGTTTAAGCCTTTTGGCAGAAGAGGGCAAATATAAGCAGAGTCTAAAAAATTTAGACTGATCTGAGTTTATTAGAGACCACTCAGTGATTTGAAAGGGACCATTTTCTAAGAGACTGAAGCAAGAGATAGTAATGGATAACATTCTATGGAGGAAATAATGTAGATTGCATACTATTAACATTTACCTTAAAATGAGTTTTTCATGGAGATTAATTTATGAGTGAGATAGTAATATGTATTTAAAGAAGAACTTAAACCCCAGAGTGCTATGTACTCACTTTCAATAGTTAAAATAATTTAACTGTTATGTGTGGTGCTTGGGGAAAATGTTTGGGGCAATAGAGTATAGATATCTTTTAGCCTGCTTCCAGCCAAATAAAGAAGTTTTTCCTCCTTTCTGAAATGTAATAGTCTTCAAGTTAACTTTACAGAGCCCATTTCTGCAAATAACTGATAGTCAATCTGAAGAGAAATAGAAATAGCTACTGGAAAGCTATTATCTAGATTCTTAAAACTATGGTTTTAGCCAGAAGATTCTTACAAAAGAAGTTGTTTTCACATCTGTAATTACTAAAGTGTATAAATAGTCCTCAAATTAAAGCACAACACTTTCTTTATTCCTTCCGCTAGAGAGATTGAAGTAAACTTGACACCAGGGCAAGACCTTGTCTATAATACTCCAATGCCATTATGCCTACTTTGCTCAGTTTCAACACAGATAGATTGTATCTATCTTTATAGTATTTGGGAAAATGTCTGCAAACTAAGTATTAACCATTAGATGAATTTAGATCTTTTGTATCTTGCAGTTTTGATCTCTTTTGCCCAAATCCAGAAATAACCTGTGTAACTTCCACTTCCAGCATGTATCACAAACTAACAGTAAGGATGGGCTGTTAAATGAAGTTAAAACAGGTTCTGGGGGTGAAGGGAGGGCAGGGACAAGGGGAAAAAATGAGAACCAAGACCTGTCATGTGAGGGTACAGGATCCCAATGATGAATGTAACTGTACTGTATACCTAAAATGTACCAATAAACTCAATAAGGGAAAACAAACAAATAAACAAACAAAAAAGGTTCCACCTTGAGTCTTTGTTAACTGATTAAACTAAGGTAATTTGAAAGAATTTAAATTTGAAATAAGAGTGTGGCTCTCTTTTTTATTGTGACTTCTCAATAGACAAGAGACTCAACTGGTATATAATTGCTAGTTTTCCCGGAATTACATATGTTTTCATGTGGCTGATGAAAGGCCTGTTACAGTTGCAAATACCATAGCAAGCTATGCTTAACTGCTTTCTTGCTGTAGTATGGGAAAGCTTTTCCTTCCCTTTTGAACAGAAGTTCTTAGATGGAAGGTGTAGCTCAGAGACAGAGCACTCGCTTTAAACAGAAGTTCTTAAACCATCCTAGGGGAATTCTGGGAATTATTTTGGGGACTTGTGGGGGAATGGAGAAGGTCCATTGTTGGAGAGAAAGTAAGTTTGCCTTGCCATTTCTAGCCTGTGTATACCTTTGCCCTCCACTCCTACCCTCTCACACATATAAACACAGCTTTTATTCTTCTTGTAGAGATTGATAAGCAACTAACTACATTCTAGTTAAGATTGATCTCTTTAAAATAAAACCACTTCATGTTTGTAAACTAATGTTTTTGAAAAATTGTGTGACTGCTTTCTGAGAATGAAGTTATATCTAAGAAAAATATCAAGACCTCCTGAAAGCAGGATCAGTGTGATGGATTGGAAACACACTCTCATCTGGAACACTGCTCTGGGATTTGGGGTGGGCAGCAATGGAAGAAAGCCACAGACATTTACCTTCATGGACTAACTTTATATTCAGGTAATGTGAATTTCCAGCCCAATGCTACTGTGAGCATTAATGCATGTCATCCTACCTTTTCCTCATAACACTTTGAGGTATGTATTATTATTCCCATGTGACAACTGGGAAAAGGCTTACAGAGGATAAATATTTTGAGCAAAACCACAAGTATTAGAGCCAGGACTCAAACACATATCCCCATAGCTTTTTACTCAGGATTTAGGTATAGTATTTAGAATCTAATCTTCTGGGAATGTATATGTTATAATCTACTTCCATATTCTTGTATTGTTTTTGAAAAAAGTATGTTATTATAGGGAGACATATTCTTAGTAAAATGACTCATACAATGATCCCAAGGAGATGGCTTTTCATTTTTGGGGCTTTTCTATCTCTATAATAACCAACTATTGAGACCTGCGGAACTCTTGGAAGTCAGAACAAAGGATACTCACCTCTGAGATCTTATAGGATTCCTCCAGAGGATCTAAGAGACTACTAACATCTAAAAAAAATTTTCAAATGGGCCCAATATCAATAAAATGGATTTTAAAGATGTAGTAAAGTGATGATTTTAACTTGCAAGAAAATGTCTATGTCATTTTCAAGGTAGGTTTTATTTATGCATATTTATGAGACTAGTAACGTTTTTTGCTGTCTCAACATGATTATATTCAATAATGTCTTTGTAGTTTATATATGTTTTTCTCAGCTTCTAAAATAATAAGTATCCAGCCGGGATTTTTTTTTTGAGGGGAGAGGAGCATATGTATTCCTGCTTCTCAGAGCAGCCTCACGGAGCTGAGGGGTCAGGAGCAGGAGGGGCATAGGCATCCCCACGTTGTCTGAGCACTGAGCACTGGTGCTCAGCCTGTCTGTAGAAGCCACACGGAGGCATGAGCACATTTTGGGAAGAAGCAGGCCCACTCTGGGTATCCCTGCTTAAAGTATCCGCATCCTGTAGGGTAACTAGAGGTGCTGCCTTGCCCCAAGTCAGCTGGAGGGAGCACAGGGTGGAGGGCCAGGGTGGTGTCCAGGGTTCTTAAGTGGGCTGTGGCCCTGTGGGAGGTGAAAGGGAACTCTTCTGCATGCTTGTGTACCTCTAGTACCTTGATGGTGTACACATCCTGGGGCAGCTCCAACTTCCTTTGGAGCAGCACTTTCTCCTTCTTGATGTCTAGAATGCCCCAGGTGGTGCATGCTTGTAATCCCAGCACTCGGGAGGCTGAGGCAGGAGGATCTCTGCATATTGAGTTCCAGGTCAGTCTCAACTATGTAGTGAGACCCTGTCTCAAAAAGCCCCCCAAAAAATTATCCAAATTGTATCCAAAGAAATTTTTAGACATCAAATGTACTATTCCAAGTTATATGTGTTCTCAGCACTATTTAGTATTATTGGGTTCTTGTTCTTTTTTGAAAAAGTATTATCTTGTGTTTATAAAACTTTAAGCACAAGCGAGTTTGTTAAATATAAGAACTGCAAGTATTTCTTTGAAAAAATGAAAACACTGAATCAGCAATGCTACAACCAAATTGGAATCACATGGAAACTGAATTTATTTTTTTTCTTACATCATTAATGGCCTCTGTTTTGTTCTAGAATGTCCCCCTGAATATCACTGCAGATTTTCCATATCTAACCTATCTACAACTTTCTTAGATTAAAAAATGATACATAGTTTAATATACATATGTACTTATACATATGTGAATATATGTATAGGATATACATGTTATTATATGCAATATTTTATATATATATATAATATCTGCAGATATAGATACATAATCTTATATATTTATAGCTAAGAACTTGTCCACTGTGGAATGATGTTAGGTCTTGAACAGCAGCACCAGAAAATAAAGTAAACATTGCAGTACAATCATTCTCTGCATTACTAAGAAACACATTTCTTAAGGTGTGTAGAGTATATTATAACAAATAAAAAACAAAGGGACTGGAGGCGAAAGTGTCCAGGGAGCCAGGCACCTGGATGCAAAGTCCAGCTCTGGTTCTTACTCATGGCATGGCCTTGAGCAGTGTCCACCTCACCTAGACCTAGATTCAAACACGCACTGATCTCTCCAAGCTCCATTTCCTCGCGTTAGGGGCCACCGCAAAATGGTCTTATAAACCAGCAAGTGTTCACATAGGTAAAACATTTTCTTCTGGGGAGAGAGGGAAAGAGAAAGGTGGAGAGTAGGGTGAGGACAGGAGAAGAGAGAAGGGATGGAGAGTCAGTGGATTACAGTGGGGACTGTTGTTTCTCTTTTCATTGCCTTCATACAAAACTAAGACTAGGGAATAGGGAATCTGGGTGGTAAATGACGCCCGTGTATCGAGTATCCATGATCATAGGGGCAGGTATGACTGTACCTACGTGCACGGCGCATTTTGACCATTTCTTCCAGCACCTCCTGGGCACTCTGGTAGGCAGTAAGCCTATTTGGGAAGGATACTAAATTTCAGGTGCCTACATTCTACTCTGCTGTGCCCCAGCCTGCCAGACTTATGCTAAGGCTGTCATCTGCTTCCCTTTAGAATACAGAAGAATAAATACAAAAGTTGTGGGAAAAGAAAATATCCATAGAGCTCTTGCTTGTATGATAAACCTATTTATTATAAACTGCTGTAGAATGAGAGAAGGGATTCTCACCAGCTGCTTCCAGAAGCTTAGTGCCTGCCATACTGTGGGTACTGTTTTCTTGTACTTCTAGTTTCTACATGATAATTGAAATTCCAGTATAAAATCAATTAGCTAGAAACTGAACACTTGAACAAAACATTCTAAAGATCCTCTTGGATTACTATTTTAACTTTCTTACAATGTGCTGAAGTGGTCTTTTTTGTCATCACACTCCCACCAGCCTTATTGATTACCAAGAGTCCTCCTAAGTGCTTTCTCTGCTTTGCTTCTTATCCCAAAAGGAAGTAACTTGGGGCCGGGAATTTAGCTCAGTGGTTCTGCTGCCTGCCTTGCAAGCGCAAGGACCCAAGTTCGATTCCTGCTACCAAAAACAAACAAACAAACAAAACCAAAAGGAAGTAACTTTCACCTATAGAAGAGAAAAAAGGATAATTGTTTCTTTCCATTGCAGGTCAGAACTACATAAATAGTGAAACCTCAACAAGCTGAGTAATCTATATTTAACAAGTGGCTGTTTTCTGTGGCCACAGAGGCCGCATAACTAGATTACTGCAGTTTACAGACTAGGAAGCTTCTAATGATAGCACCTAACCATAGATATATATTACTATAAGTTTGTATTTTCATACGGTTCATGTAGCTTTACCTTTAGTATTTAATATGCTTTTAAAAAGTAGTAGCTAACACTCATTAAGTTTTGCTATAGGTCAGAAAGTTGCATTTAACTCACTCAATTTATTATTTTGTCAATCTCCAAGACAACCTTATGCTTCTCCCATTTCATAGTTGAGGAAACTGAGGCTCAAATTAGTCAAATGACTCAGCCAGTCTGGTGACTGGTGTATGGCAACCTTTCTATTTCCTGATGCTCACACTGCCTGCAAAAGTCTCTGGTAAAGCCAATGCACAAATCAATATACTAGGCCCCCAATTTAGGAACATCCTAGTTGTGAACTCTCACAGATACAGATGGATATTGTCTTATGAACACTCCTAGATGCAAACAAATCACAGGAGTAGCTCGTGTGCCTGCTAGACATTGTCACAGTTGTGCTGCTGTGTGCTTCCTGTACAGTGTGGTAGTGTAGAGTAGTATGGTACAGTTGGAGACTTATTGTATTTTTGTGTGTTTGGCATACAAGACTTACAAACAAATCCAACTTAGGAATCCTTTCCCCGAATGGTATTTGCTGGTCATCTGGGAACTTACTATACTGGGAAGATCCAGGGAAAGATGAGAATCAGGTGGTGTCTATAGCCTGCAAGTGTTCTGGGAACTTCCAATACTGCAGGGTGCTTTGTCAGGATCTAAATGGAAAAAGGCTCTGAGATCAAGCATATTTTGAACTGTTGAATAATACAATACTAAGCACAGTTTTTCCTTTTAAAAAAAGTTATGTCTCAGAAGTCCCATGTTTCCCCACACACACTTTGTAGGTTACTGACGTGGGCTACTCCCCCAGAGGAAAGAGGGACAAGAAGCAGGACTACAAGTTGAGGTACATTGGAGTCCCAAAGCATGGAAACCCTCTTTTCTTCCTCTCCTGAAAAATAACTTGGGAAAGGTTGATGTGAACACTCTTCTAGAAATAATGTATTAAAAAAATATTACGATCCAGTATCGTGCCCTGCATTTACTGTCTTTCCCAGTTTCAGCCTCAGCGTTGGTCCTCTTCATCAGAGAATCTGTTGACATACAGTCCTAAGTGTGGCAGCGCAGAAAGACCTGGGGCCTGGTAGGTACATGGCTTTGGGATGAAATCCCATCTCTCCTAATCTCCAGCATCATAATCCTGGGTAAGTGATTTTTCCTCTGCGCTTACATTTCAATATCTATGTGATGGGACTAATACCTGCTTGTTAGGGTGATTGTATTAGATTCTGTAATAATACGACCAGTATCAAGTCTGGCACTAAACAGGAGATCAACAATGGTAGCTGTTCTGGCAAGTCAGTAGTAGATATTTCAAATAAAGCTGATCTTTGCTATGGCCTGATCTTTGTCTATGAAAGGAATTTAATGTATTTGTTTTGCTGGACCACAGCAGCATATTATATTAGTCACAAATTTCTATGTTGTCCCTTAGCTGAAAATTAAAAAAACATATTCTATTTCTCACACATAGCAGTAGGATCATAGAGAGTGGTCCCTGTGTGAATCTTTTTGTGTGTTCTTAGAACTATATGTGTTTCTAAACAAACTCGAGAGGAACAGGAGGTAGAACAATAACTGTTCAATTGAATAGTGTGTTACCATTTATAAACACTTTCTCAGGCATCCTGTAGACTTGACATCCCCTAGGCAACCCTGAGAAGACATTAAAGGGTACTGGGCTCCACCTATACAACAGGATGAATAAAGAGGACCAGTGACATTTGAAGACCATCTATCCCATCCTCAGCAGCAAACCTTATAGGTCTCTTATATAGAGGTGAAACCTTACTTTTCCATGGTGCCTACTCCTACCCTTAGGCACCAGTGATGAGACGGACGGATCCCTCTGCCCAGGACAGAGGTGCAATGCTCTGTGCACAGCATATTCCCCATCTGTAGACAAGGAGAACATGGGAACAGCATCTAGATTGTTACGATGCTCCTTTTCTCCACTATTCTACCTCAAGTAGTTATATCTTTCATAACTTTTTTCATATGGGAGGGATTTTTCTAATGGAAAGATGCCTGGCTCTTCTCAATCCTGGTGGCCCACAGAATAAAATTCGATTCCTTAGCAAGTTCTTCACGTTCTGGGCATAACCTGTTGCTTGGGTTTCTCTTTCTGAACCTCTCTCCTTCTCAGCCCTTACCCACCGTAATAGGACAACTTTCTCTTCACTGAATAGTGCATATATTTTTCTTTTTCTTTTGTTTTTATTAGTATATGTCTGTAATTACAATAAATACAGTCATTGTGGGGAATTGGTACATATACACATAATCAAATCTTGATATAAATTTCCATAAAATTCCTTCTCTCATCTCCACAAAGTACATCTCTCTGTTTCCTAGCATCTATCTTTTATTTTGCTTTTTAAGTTACTTATATTTTGAGATTCTCATGTAAGAGAAACTTTGGGAAATTTTAATCTTCTGTGTCCATTTTATTCCATTCAACATTGCAGTATTGAAGTGCATCCATTTTATTAAAAGAGACTCAAATTCATCATTTTTATTGCTGAGTAGTACCCCAGTATGTGTGTATATCTATGTCTATATATACCTGTATCTATATCTATATCTAGTTATGTCTCTCTCTATATATCATGCATTTTCCTGTTGATGGGTATATAAGTTGCTTCCAAGGTTTAATGATTATGGATTGTGCTCCTATAAATATGGGTTTCCATGTACCACTGTAATCTGATGTCTTTCACTCTCTGGGGAAGATACCCAGAGCAGATATAGCTGGATCAAATGGAATTTCTTTTTATAGTTTTTTTTTTTTCAGGAATCTCCATTGTGATTTCTACTGTACTAGTTTACATTTCCACCAACAACACAGACGTGTTTCTTTTTTCCCACAACCTTGCCAGCATTTTAAAATTATTTGTAACTCTTGACAATAGCCATTCTTTCTGGAGTGAAATGGAAATTTAGAGTTGTTTTAATTTATATTTCTCTAATGGTCAAAGATGTTGAATATCTTTTCGTATACTGATTGGCCATTTGTACTTCTTCTGAGGAAGGGTCTGTTCATTTCAATTGCCCACTTATTATTGAGTCTTATTTTTGGGAGTCTAAAATTCTTTGAGTTCTTTATATATTCTAGATCTTAGTCCTCTCTCTGAAGGATAGCTTGCAAAAAAAATTTTCTCATTCTGTAAATTTTCTCTGTTCTGTTTTTTAATTTCATTTATTGTACATAATCTTTTTAAGTTGATGTAATCCCATATATTGATTGTTGGTATAATTTCTTATTCAGTTTGGGTTCTGTTTAGATAGTCCTTCCCTATGTCTATGTCTTTGAGAGTCTTTTTTATGCCATGTAACATTTTGTACATTGGTACCTTATTTATGCTGCTTTTTTGAAAAGATTAGTCTGTCTTTTCAGGCATACTCCAATTCATTTTTAACACTTAAATTTCATGTTCTCCAACTTCTCTAGGCACTCATTTTCTTCTTGCTGCTATATTACCATGGTGATACCATATGAACACATCATTATAGGCATGGCACTTAAAACACCCTAATATAGTCATTCCATTTCTGTTTAGTTTGTCACTGGACTGTGTCACTGGACTGTGAGCACCTGGTGGGTATCTTTGGGCCCCAAGCACTTATAGCAGCATCTGAAGTGACATGGTAGATGGTTAGTGGTTGCTGAATGAACTAATAAAAGCTAATGAAGTGAAACCTAAAATTAATAAGTAACTAGGGGCCAGCTGGAGTCAGGAATGTTTGGTGACTTGAGGCTCTAAGGTTCACAGTGGAATCATTCATGTTGGGATAATTACCATATAAATCTAGCAATATCAGGAGAATTTATGACTATTTTTCTGCTTCTATCTTTGCTAGCTAGAAGGCTTAGGAGGGCCTGCTCTTGCCTGCAGGATATGATGAAGTGGTCACTGCTAGGATATTTAGGTTTAGACTTTTGGGCTCTCTTTCCCAGGGTAACCTAGCCTTTTCAGTTTCTGATGAGTTGGAGAGCAACTCCCACCCACACACACAAAGAGGGGTCAGATGGGTCAGACAGAGCCAAAAGGAGTTTCAGCTGACACGGAGAGGAAGGTGTAGGATGCACTCAGAGATAGCAAGCCTTCTGGGTTGATGAACACTGGGTCTGCACTGCTGCCCAGCTGTTCCATCAATTGTTAAGAACAGCTCATTCCAAGAGAGGTGAACTTCTTGAAGCCTCCTCTGTCTGGCCTGCTATCATCAGCAAGTTTCCTTGGTGGCAGAGGAGTTATGAACAGAAAACAAGTCAAGATCCAATTAAGTGATCCTAGAATCTGAATCAGCACCAGCTGCCATGGAACAAAGCCGGTTTTCAGGGACTGGAGGGCCCCTAAGAAAATCAGGACAAAGCAGATTCCTAGGAGTATGTAAATAAACTTTCTGACTTGATGAATAGGGGTTACTCCAAGTGGTCTGGCAGAAGGATTTGTTACCTTGGGGGTTGCTGTGGAATTTTCTTTCCTGGGGATTTTAACAGCAGGTTACATTTTTATCTGACTAGAGTTCTTCAGCTTCGAGCCATCCTGGAAGTGGGGAGGAGGTGGCAGTGAGATTAGCCTGCCCTTAATTGTGGAAACTGCTGCAGAGGAGGTATGAGAGGAATTGTGTATGATCTGTAGATATATTTTTACCACAGGCAAGTTTTCCATTGGTTAGCCATACAGGCTGACTTGTTTTCTATGATGATTCAGAATTCTTGGTATTCAACATGTTAAATGAGCCCCTTAATCAGTATCCAGAGTAGTGGAAAAGTTCGGGAAGATGAACAGATACAAGCAAAAAAAGTTGCTTTAGCTCATCCTGTAAGCTAAAGACGACTTTTAAAGAACCTGACCAGTGAGATTATAAACACGTTGTCAGAAATATTCATATACTTAATGTGAAGAGGCAGCATTGTATAACAAATTAATTTTAGCAAGACTCTCTAGGTTCAAATCTTAACTCTACCACCTACTAGTTATGTGATTTGGGGCAAATGTCTCAAGCTGTCTGTGCCTTCTATAAGAAAAAGAAAATTGAGGTTCATACTTCATATGGACATTGTAAATATTAAAAGTATTATATGAGTTTATTCATACAAAGCACCTAGTATAGTGCCTACCATGTGAACAACTAAAGAAAAAAATATTTTAACTTTTATTATGTTTGCCAGCATATCTTTGCAACATGCCTCTAGTTTTTCTGTGGCCAAATTTGATTTGAATATATCAAGGATACGAAAACAAATTTCTTAGAGATCCCTCATTCTAAATGAAAAAGTCACCAGGAGAGATTTATTAAATCTTTATAATTAGCAAAATTGGTAAAAATTGTGTTTAAAAGTATTCACCTTCTCCAAATGGATTTTGGATCTTTATATTTTATTCTTTTCTTTCTTGCCTTATACATTTCAATCTATTTGGGCTGCTATTTCCCTAAAGGAACCATATCCTTTTCTTTACTCCTTTTCTTCCATTGACTGCTGTAATTTGGAACCTTTTACTCCCCTCATCTGCTTCTTGGCTTATTGAAGTCTCACTCATCCTTCAAGATTTCCAACTCTTCCTACATCTTCCATGCAACCTTCACAGGTCTCTCTTAGAAAGTGGTCTCTTCTCCCTCCAAATCTCATAGTCTTTTATGTCCTGTTTCTTTCCATATTGTTTTATGGTTGATTTGTCCAATATTTCCTACTGGATATAAATATCTCGTATCTCCCATATGCTCTAGTATAAATACAATGAATCCTTAAAACCACTATTGAGACTGAAGTCAATCTTATAATCTTATATAGATTCCAATAAACTTGCATTAGGAATGTCAGGGTTGAGTATAATCACCTATGCTTCTCCTAGCAGGCGTTGCTAGGGAGATTGAATAAAATTTCCACTCTCATACAGAAAAATATTTTTCTCCAGGAAGGGCAGAATCCTTTGCACTGGGACCTAAATGTAAGACTGTTTTATAGTCTAATAAGTATATTTTAACATTGACATTGGGGGAAAGGGTGTGGTCAAAGGATAGTGTCCTGAGGAAGTGAGTCTACTCTAAATGAAGAGGTGTGGAAACTGGGAGGATACAGACCAAGTGAAAAGATTTTCTTTGCCTTCAAATATTTGAAGATTTGTCATGGTGATGACTGAAATGCTTCAGAGGGAAAAAATTAGGACCAGTGGGTAGAAATTAACAGGGGGAAGATTTCAGCCTGTTATTAGTATGCACATCCTGATAACTGCAGCTATTCATCAGTAGAAGGAGCTGCCAATTGGGCACACAGGCTGGATAATCTTCTGACTGTGGACAAGTAGGATGGGGGTTTGGGCTTCATGACCCTCAAGGACCCTTCCACTCAAAGATTAATTGATTTCATGGAAATCTGTTTTTGGGCAAAGGTTGGTAGGATATATATCCTGCTGTGTACTGCTTTTTAAATTCTGGCTGAATTAGGGGTTTAAAAAAAAAGTCAATAGCTTATTTCATTGCCTTTTCCAAAGGGGGGAGAAATATAAGCCTTCATTTAGGGATTTTATAAAATCTATTGTATTTGATTTTTTTTTTTTTTTTTTTTTTTTCTTTTGGTTTCCCCCAGGGATTA
>NW_022900926.1:48541078-48558048 GCF_012274545.1 Fukomys damarensis | reverse complement strand
TTTTTTTTTTTTTTTTTTTTTTTTTGTCTCATGGCTTACCTGCAAGGAAGTACTAGCTCGGGTTTCTGCTCGGTGACAGACTAAACTATGATTGCACAAATTGTTTACTATGCATCTTATTTTTTAATCCATATTTATAGACTGTATTTGATGCCAGAAATCCACTTCTATGCCTAGAAAATTAATACAAATGTGTTTATGCTCTGCATGTCGGTGGAGGGAGGAGCTATTAGTCTTGTACTAACATGAAATTCCTGAGTAACTTGAACAGTTTTCACACACTTTCTATACCCCTGTGGATAATGACATTGCCAGCTTGCTCCCATGCTGCTAATGTATTCCTGTGTATTTTAAGGCGAAAATATACACAGCTTGTTGGCTGAAGGAGTCTCTTCATTTTCTCCTTTCTGTATTTCCAAGATAGAACAAAGTACTTCTGTTATTGACAAAGAATGGGTCTGCATTTTCAAAGCAATTAGCAATAGATTCTTTGGCATTTCTTCCATACTGCTTGCTTCTTATGGTTATATAATCAGATACAGAGCTTGCATTTATATTTAGTATTGACTAAATCATCTATATCAAAGGCTCACATGTTCCTATTGTAAACTTCTCACAATCTGTTCTAGACACATTCTAATAAAGGGCAATGTGTACTAGACGTAGTCTAATTCACCAGACTATTGGAGACCATTGGGAGTATGTCCTAATTCTAATCTAAAGGAAAACAATGTTCTTCCTCTCTCCCGATTTTGTACTGTTTATAGAGTTGCACTTCCTCTTGAGTTGAATTCAAAACAGTAAGATTTTTCTGGAAATTTGGATATCTCAGGGCAATTGGAAACAGGAATTGGTTTTAATTAAAGTTAAACACAAACAGTCCTTGGAGGGAGTGGCATTCTCTCTGCTTTTCACCTGCAACAGATGCAACAGAATAGAATAATTGTCTTAGGCATACTTATTTTGGGAAAAGCCTTCTTTTACTATCAGTGTTCTCATTTAAATAAACTGAAGGCACCAAACAAATTCAGCTAATTTAAAGTAAAATGGGAGTAATCATTTGCACATAAGTAATATTTTCATTATTTATAGTAGATTTAGAAGCTGCTGCCTTACAATAATTATTGAATCTTACAGAAAGAACACTGAACAAAGGACTCCCTCCACCTCCCTCCAGCCTTAACCTAGAAAGGAAGCCGTGGGAGGGGAGGGCACTCTTTTGCAGCTACTCACTAAAATTCTGCATGCTTTCCTCTAGTTGAGAGTACTTACTCTCTTTTTTTTTTTCTAAAATTTTCTAAAAACATAAATATAAAATGAATGAGTTTTCCCTCACCCATCTTTGGCTTAACTCAGCAGACAAAAGTTGCTGCAAAGGAAACAGGCTAAAATTTTCAGTTCTTTTTTAGGAGCGAGAGTATCCAGGTAACACATTTCTTTGCACTGTGTTTTATGTCATTTTCAGTGTTTTATTTTGAATGTGATTGGTTTCACATACTACTAGCTAGAGCAGAGAGAGAAATAATTTCCCCAGGAGTTCTCCGACCTGTTAGGATATTACTGTGGAAACAGTCCGTCAGCACTGACATTCACACACACCCAAATTTGTTTATGTAGGAAATGAACTAGATAAAGCTATCTAGACTGCACTCCTCCTTCTCTCTACTCCACCCTTATCTAACTGCACCCTTGTCTACTTCGAATTTTGCTGTCATTCTCACAACTATTGATTCTGCTAAATAAATATTGTTAGTTTAAAAAAACTGTGTGTTGGCTGGGCGTGCTGACACACGCCTGTAACCCCAGCACTGGGGAGGCTGAGGGAGGAGGATCCCTGTGAGTTTGAGACCAGCCTGGGCTACATAGTGAGTTCCAGGTCAGTCTCAACTACACAGTGAGACCCTGTCTCAAAAACCAAGAACCAAAAGCCAAAAAACTATATATACTATCATAACCTCATTGCAAGGTTCCTAGAGCATCTTCCTCAGTTTTTACAGTGTGATCAGAGATGCCATCTTTTCAGGGTTGGATAATGTCATCTGAACTTTATTTAGATTTTATGAACAAAGTGGAAGCTCATAGTCACCAACTTTAATCCTTAGAGGCCAAGCTGTGTTCCACATGGTGGCAGGGGAGTTGTTTGGGAGGGCATGCTGTCATTTTTAGAATAAAATCCCTAAGGCCTTAGGAACTCTTGGCTTAGATATTAAGCTCAGATTTATCAGCTTTCCTAAATTATCCTAGCTTTCCAAGTGACAAGGTGGTTTTCATAACTCTAGGAGAAAAATTCAGAATGAAACTTTAAAAATAAAGGACAGAATAGAAACGGGAATGACGATTTCTAAAATCTGACTTATGAAATCAAAGATGTTTGTTACTTAAAATGCGTGATGATGACTTGTTTACCTAATTGTTTTTCTCAGTGGCTTTTGCAAAACTTTAGCTTACTGCTTTTTGGCAGTGAAGTATTCTGCTGATCGCAGGCAAAGAGTGCTGCTGTCTGGAATTACAGGAGTGCATGGAACTTCATCAGGCTGCAACTTTTTTTCATTGTCACTGACCAATAGTTAAACCTGTTCTTACACACTGTATTTGGACTTTACTTATTCTACTTATTGTTTATTTATAGTCAACTTGACACTTCTGAAAGAGATTCTGATGCCATTTTAAAGTCATGTCATCAGCTAGGAAGCTGGCACCATCCAGGTCTCATTTGTTCCTTTTACATTTCCAATGATGGTTTACTAGGAGAAATTGTTATCACCAAGTGCCCCAGGTCATTTCTGTAGACAAGGTGTGAATTACTTATCAGTTGGCGTGAGGTGGATGGTTTCCAATGAAACTAAAAGGATGTCTTATTTGAAAATTTTCATTCTTTATAGGGAGTGTACACGTTAGGTCTTATAGAAGCGTACATGAACGGGGACCAGAACAGTGTATGAGACAAAGAAGAAAAACCTAGGGAGAAACGGATACAAAGTGCTACAGTAAGGACAAACCAAAATAGGAAGGAGCAAACCCAAGGTACAGCCACAGAATTCGAATTCACTATAGACTTTAGCTCTTATTTGAGCTCTAAGTGAGAACTATGTTGTAAGCAGGATGGTGACGTTGTGGCATTTGTTTCCAATGTCCCGACCTACAACCTCAAGGACCTTCTCTATCTGTTTGGTAGTCTCTGACTGCTGTCAGGTCTGTTTTCCTAGCTTCGTATTTCCAGTTGTACCACTTCTGAATGTTCTAGATTTAAATTATGTTTCTTACTTCTTGGCTTCTCTCTTTTTTTGTAACATGTCTTCTTGAAATGTTACATTACAGCACTAGTTGTTTTTTTACACATATTTTTTGTGGTATGTGGCACCTCCCACGGTATGTAATTTAGACGATTCCCTCCCTTTCTTTCTTCTTCTGCCAGTCAGGGCATACATAGCATGAGGGTTATACTGTACATTAGAAGAAGTTTCTTGGTAGGAGGCAGAAATAGATGTTATAGTTCAGATCAAAACCATCCCCCCAAAATCTCATGTGTTCAGTACTGGGGCTTTCAGAAGGTGATTTTATCATGGCAGCCTTTTATCCATCACTGGGTTAATCTACTAAATGTGTTGTTAGGAGGTGAGGCCCAGCAGGAGTGGATGAGTCACTAGGGGTGTGCCTTTGGAAAGTGGATCTCTCATTGGTTGTTGGGCTTTTTCTCTGTTCCTTGATTGCTTTAGGTTGAGTAAAATTGCTCTACCAGCCCTTCCACCACTTAGTTTCTGCCTTCCAACCTGCTGACCATGGAACCCTCTGAACCAACAGCCAAAATTAACCTCTCCTCCTTTAAGTTGTGCGGAGTGTTTTCTCCTAGCAATGGGAAAGCTGACTAATGGAGTGAGTCAGAAAAGCTGTCGCAGCCTCTCTTCAGAGGCTCCCAGTGCTTCCTTGCAGAGGAGTTGAACCTCCCTCTCCTTTATCTTCAGCTTGTCTTTCTAGCCCTTCAGTTCTTTTTCCAGGAATTTACCTCCTGTCCTGGCTCCAAGGAAGTTAAGCGAGAATTCTAAGAATCTGGATGGTTCAGGTCACCCCTTCCCTGTCCTCCCTTGTGTCTTCCCACAGGTTCCTGAAGTATCTAGTTAAACCTGTGGAGCCCCTGCAAGTCTTTGAGATGGCTGCTTCAGGGTTTCCCAGCTCATTTCCCTCATGTCTCTTCCTCTCCTGCATACTTCCTTACCACGCACCCTTCCGGGTCCATGGATGGAGGGGTTAAGGACACGGGGGAGGGGTAGGATTCCTCTCCATCCATGATATTGCCTTTCTTTATCTCCTCCATCTTTCTCCCCCTTTCTTACATTACTCTGTTTCTGTGGGTGAACTTGGAGGATTCACAATCAAATTTAGTGAGTCCCTGGCTTGCTCCTCTCAAAGGACATTCTTCCCTCTAGGTTGAAATCATTTCAGCTTTGGATTCCCTCTTGGGTTTCCAGATATCAGATCACAACTCTCTTTCATGATTTTGAATACATTTTTGTAGTTCTCTTTGTATAAGGCTTTCAAGGGCTGTATTCACGATTGTCTTCTCCACGGTTTTTCTAGACAATCTTTATGGTGATTTAAAAATATTTTTCTCTATGGTAGTAATTTTCTCTAATACATGTCCAATTCCTACTTCATTGCTAAACCTCACACCCATTTTTAGGTTGCTTTCTAAAAGCTAAACTCTTCAGCTTCCCATAAAAAATATATTACCCTAAATAAATGACTGCAGTCCATTTCTCAGAAGCCTGTAGCCATGCTGAATTTCTTAGCTTGTCTTTATTCTGGCAATTTCTAATTTCTGTCACTTCTATCACCTAAACTTCTCCTTTCAATTATTTTTAAAGAATCTTCCTTCAATCCTTTTGTGCTCTCCTAGTTTAATTACTGTGGTGTCTTCCTAGATTCTTGATCTTGATGTTTTCTTGTACACTATTATCAGAATAATTTTAACAGGAAATTAAGCATATTAACTACCCTAGTAAAAAATTTCCAGTGGATCTTTACTAGTTAGGGCAATAATTTCAAACTCCTTTTGACTTGGCCTTAAAAAGTTTTGTACTTTGCCCCAGTATAGATATGTCTACTTATTTGTAGGAGATATTTATATGTGTATGTGTGTGAATATGTGTGTAATAATGAAACTGTTAATATTGATGATAATAGCTAACATTTATGGAGCTCTTTGTTTATCTCAAGCACTTTAGATGCATTCAAGTGCATTTAACCAAATATATTACTTCCACATTTATTAAAATCTGTTTATTCACATAATTGTCACAATATACATAAACATAATACAAAAAGAAAGGGGTGAGAGGAAAGTGAAGCAAATACTATTTTAACATTTAATTTTAATTAGAAATGGTGAAATTTTTCTGCTGTATAATTGTAAGTTGTATTTATGGTCTAGATACTTGTTATTTGTACTGCTAATCATAATGATGTCATGCTGTAATAATACTATAACCTACTAACATTCTGTATGTTTTACTTACTTTTTTATATATATTGTCATTCTTCTTCTATTAGAATATAAATTTCAGGAAGCAGGGATCTGGTTATTTTGTTCACACCCATTCCCTTGTGTTTAGAGTAGTTGTAGGCAAATAACAAGTGCTCATAAGTTATTAAATAAATGAAGACCTAAAATATCATGTATACTATTCTCTTAAAATGATGATTGTTATAAATGAGAGTGGATATGCATTCTTTTTTTTTTAGTTTATCAGTACATTTTAGGTATACAGTACAGTTACATTCATTATTGGGATCTTGTACCCTTACATGACAGGTACATCCTCTTTACATCTCCTTGTCCCTGCTCTCCCTTCAATCCCTCCTCCCCTCCCCACTTACAAACACTTTATTTCCATTTTTTAATTTTCTCATACGTTTTTTCTTTGCCCTTATTACCTTTCCCTTACGCTTCCCACTTTCGCTACACCTTTAGCCCTTTTCTTCCTATTTCACATCGTCAATTATCTCATTAGGATCTTATGTACTATTATAGTTTTTCACACCAGAGAAACTATTCAGTATTTACACATGTGTGACTTATTTATTTCTCTTAGGAGTATATCCTCAATATGTATCCATTTTCCTATGAGTGAATCTAATTTCTCATTCTTTTTTTTTCTTTTTTATTGAGTTTATTGGCACAATCTAGGTCTACAATACAGTTACATTCATTATTGGGATCTTGTACCTTCACATGACAAGTCTTGGTTCTCATTTTTTCCCCTTGTCCCTGCCCTCCCTTCATCCCCTTCTCCCCTCCCCATTAACAAACTCTTTATTTACATTTTTTCATCTTCTCATATTTTTTCTTTTCCCTTATTTCCTTGCCCCTATCCTTCCCCCTTTCCCTACACCTTTAGCCCTTTTCTTCCCACTGCACACTCTGATCCATCCCATTAGGATCTGGTGTACTATTATAGTTTTTCACACCAGAGAAACTATTCGGTATTTACACATGTGTGACTTATTTATTTAATTTAGGAGTATATCCTAAATATGTATCCATTTTCCTATGAGTGACTCTAATTTCTCATTCTTTACGGCTGAGTAGTATTCCATTTTATAGAAAAATCACATCTTCTTTATCCAGTCTCCAACTGATGGGCAAATGGGCTATTTCCAAGTTTTAGCTATTACAAACTGGGTTGCTATAAACATAGATGTGCATATATCACTGGGATATGATTCTTTTAATTCTTTTGGAAAGATACCTAGCAGAGGGATGCTTGGGTCAAATGGGACCTCTAATCCTGGTTCTGTGAGGTATCTCCATATTGATATCCACAGTGGCTGCACCAGTCTGCACTCCCACCAACAATGGAGAAGGGTTCCTTTCTCCCCACAACCCTGCCAACATTTGTTATTGGTTGATTTCTTGATAGCAGCCATTCTTTGTGGGGTGAGGCAGAATCTGTGTTGTTTTTATCTGCGTCTCTCGAATGACCAGTGATATGGAACATTTTTTCAAATGTTTATTTGCTGATTTTGTTTGTCTGAGAAGTGTCTGTTCATGTCAGATGCCCAGTTTTGAATTGGGTATTTATATTTGGAAGTCTAATTTTTTTGAGTTCTTTATATATTCTAGATAGTAGACCTTTGTCTGAGGAATAGCTGGTAAAATTATTTCCCCATATTGTAGGTTGTCTCTTAGCTCTGTTGGTGGTTTCTCTTGCAGTGAAGAAGCTTTTTAATAAGATGAGATCCCAGTTGATTCTCTGTGCTAGTTCTCATGCTACTGAGGATTTGATCATAAAGTATTTTGCTATGCCAATGTCTTTGAGAGTCCTACCTAACTTATCTTCTATCAAGTTTAGTGTTTCTTTTTTAATATTTAGATCTTTAATCCACTTGGATTTTAGTTTAGTGCATGGTGAAGATGAGGGGATGGGGGTCTGTCTAGTTTTAATCATTGGCAGGTTGAAATCCAGTTTTTCCAACACTATTTATTAAAGAGGCTGTCTTTGCTCTAGTGAGGATGGTTGGCTCCTTTGACAAAGATGAGGTAGCTGAATGCATCTGGAGTCATTTCTGTATCTTACAATCTATTCTACTGATCCTCAGGTCCTTTTCTTTGTCAGTGCCATGCTGTTTTTATCACAGTGGATTTGTAGTATCACTTAAAATTGGGGGTTGGGACACCCCTGCCATTTCTGTGTTGCTTAGAATTGCTTTTCCTATTCTAGGACTCTCCTGGTTCTACATGGATTTTTGGATTGTTTTCTCTAGTTCTATGAAGTATACTGTTGGAATTTCAGTCAGAATTGCATTGAATCTGTATAGCAGTTTTAGTAGTATGGCCATTTTCACTAGGTTGAGTTTTCCTAGCCAGGAGCAAGGGATATATTTCCATTTTCTTGTATCCTTTCCAATCTCTTTTGTCAGAATGCTGTAGTTTTCAGTGTAGAGGTCTTTTGCTTCCTTCCTAAGATTAATTCCTAGATATTTCATTTTTTTTTTGGATGCTATTGTAAAAGGAATTGTTTCCCTAATTTCTCTCTCAGTGAGTCTATTATTTGTGTATAAGAAGGCTATTGATTTTTGAGTGTTGACCTTGTATCCAGCTACTCTGCTGCAAGTTTCAATTAAGTCTAGAAGTCTTTTGGCAGAGTTTTTTGGGTCTTCTATGTAGAGTATCATATCATTAGCAAATAATGACAGTTTAACTTCTTCCTTTCCTATCTTCATTGCTGTAATTTCTTTCTCATGTCTAATTGCTGTGGCTAATGATTCCAGAACTATATTGAATAAGAGTGGTGATAGAGGGCATCCTTATCTTGTTCCTGATTTTATGATGGTTTTCAGTTTTGGGCCATTTAATATGATGTTGGCTGTTGGCTTTTCCTAGATAACTTTTATCAAGTTGAGATAAAGACCATCTATTCCAATTTTCTGCAGGGTTTTTATCATGAATGGGTATTGAATTTTGTCAAATGCCTTTTACTGCATCTGTTGAGATGATCATATGACTTTTGACCTTGACTCTGCTATAGTATGTTACATCTATTAATTTACATATGTTGAACCATTCTTGCATCCCTGGGATGAATCTGAGTTGGTCAGGGTGTATGATTTTCTTGATGATCTTCTGTATTCTGTTTGGCAGTAACTTATTGAGGAACTTTTCATCTATGTTCATTAGGGAGATTGGCCTGTAGTTCTCTTTCTTGGTTGGGTCTTTCCCTGGTTTTGGAATCAAAGTAACACTTGCTTCCAGGAATGAATTTGGAAGTATTACTTCCCTTTCAATTTCATTGAAAAGTTTGAAGAGTAATGGCAGTAGTTCTTCTCTAAATATCTTGTAAAATTCATCAGTGAATCCATCAGGACCTGGGCTTTTCTTTGTTGGTAAGTTTTTAATTCCATTTTCAATTTCACTGATTGTAATTGGGGTGTTTAAATGTTTTTATCTTCTTCATTCAACTTTGGTAATTCATAAGTATCTAGAAATCTGTCCATTTCTTCTGTGTTTTCCATTTTATTAGAGCACAGGTTCTCAAAGTAGGTATTAATGATCCTCTATATCTGTTGTGACTTCACCTTTTTCATTCTTAATTGCATGGATCTGAGCCTTTTCTTTCCTTTTTTTGATAAGGGTGGCTAGGGATTTATTGATTTTATTTATTCTTTTGAAAAACCAGCTCTTCCATTCATTGATTTTTTTGTATTGTGCTCTTAGATTCTATTGCATTGATATCTGCACTGATCTTTGTAATTTTCTCCCTTCTAGCAGCTTTGGGTTTTTCTTGCTCTTCTTTTTCTAGGAGCCTTAGATTTATCATTAAATTGTGTATTTGAGCTTTCACAAATTGAATTTTCCTAGTGTGGGCATTCACTGCTATGAATTTTCAATATAGAACTACTTTCATTGTGTCCCATAGATTCCTATATGTTGTATTGGCATTATCATTTATTTGTAAAATAAACTAATTTCTTCCTTCATTTCCTCTGTGACCCATTGATTGTTCAGGAGAGTTTTGTTCAATTTCCATGTGTTTTTGAAGTTCTTATGGTTTCTAATGTTATTAATCTCCAGCTTAATTGCACTGTGGTCTGATAATATACACAGGATAACTTTGATTCCTTTGCATTTATTTGAATTTGTTCTATGAGCTAGTATGTGGTCTATTTTTGGAAAATGCCCCACGCGCAGCCAAAAAGAATATATATTCTGATTTTGTGTGTTGGAACACTCTGTAGACATCTATTAAGTCCATTTGTTCAAAAGCTTGGTTGTGTTCTAGTATTTTGTTGTTGATTTTTTAAAACTAGATGATCTGTCTATTTGTGCTAGTGAGGTATTTAGGATACCCACTACACTTATATTAGTGCCTATTTGGTTTTTCATGTCTCCTAATATTTGTTTTATATAGTGGGGGGAATTAATATTTGGTGCATACATATTCATGATTGTCATCTCTTCCTCTTTGATTGTTCCCCTAACAAGGATATATCCTTCCTTGTTTCTCTTAATCAGTTTTGGTTTGAAATTTATTTTGTCTGAGAATAAGATAGTTACCCCTGCTTTTCTCTAGGCTCCTGTTGCATGGAGAACTGTTTTCCATCTTTTACTTTCAGTCTATGAGTTTCTTGTTTAACTAGGTGTGTTTCTTGTATACAATATATTGTTGGATTTTGCTTCTTAATCCATTCTGCCAGTCTGTTTCTTTTGATTGGTGAACTGAGGCCATTGACTTGATGGTTATAAGTGATATATGTTGAGTTATCATTGTCATGTTATTGTCCTGTTGTTGGCTCTTTTTAATTTATCCCCGTCTCCCTTTAGTTTTTTTTGCTTTGTCTTGTTGATTTGCTTTGTTGGGCCTCATGGTGTTGTGGCCTTCATTGTCTTTTTCTAGGCTATTGTTTAGAATTGTTTCGAGCATTGGTTTGGTATTCATGAAGTTTCTCAGGTGTTCTTTGTCATGGAAGTACCTTATTTCCCCATCCCTTTTAAAAGAGTTTTGTAGGATACATCAGTCTAGGTTGCAAGTTGTTTTCCCTTAGGGCTTAAAATACCTCATTCTAGGCTCTCCTTAACCTGAGGGTTTGTGTTGGAAAGTCTGCTGTGATTCTTATGGTCTTTCCTTTGCATGTGATTTGTTTCTTTTCTCTAACTGCTTGTAGTATTTTGTTCTTCTGTTTGGTTTCTGGGATCTTCACTATTATATCTCTAGGTGTAGATTTTTTTTTAATCATGGCTAGTAGGAGTCCTATATGCCTCACTTGTCTGTGTGTCAAATATTCCCCCTCTGGTTGGGAAAGTTTCTTTTATTAATTCTGTGAACAGATTTTTAAGTCATTTGTCATTTCTCCTGGTACTTCATGGATTCCTATCTGTCTTATGTTATTCTTCTTTGTATCATTTAGGAGTTGTTGGATTGACTTCTCATGATCCCTTACTGTTTGTAAGAGATCTCTCTTTTCAGGGTCACTGAGTGCAGTCCTATCTTCTATATCTGAAATTCTGTTTTCACATTCGTTCATTCTGCTGTGAATGCTTTCAATAGAGTTTTTAATCTCCTGGACATCCGTTTGAATCTGTTTCATGGATTCCATTTCTTTCCTTTGTTGGGTATTCATGGTTTTCATTTCTTTCTTATGCTGGGCCTTCATCACTTCTATCATGGTCCTGAGCTCATCTATTTTTTTTGTCAGTTTCTGTTCTAGAGTCTCTAATCATGTCTCTCATTCTGCTCACTATCTCTATAGTTATCTGGGAAATTATTTCTGTTTTGAATTTTTTCTAGAGCCTTACTGAATTGTTTTGTTAGTTCCTGTGCTATGAGTTCAGGGTGTCCTGTTGGTTGATTGTCAAACTTTTCTACCTCATTTCCCCTAGAGTTTGCCATTGGTGAACTGAAATTCTGTCTTTGTGTCTTGCTTAAGTGTTTTCTCATTTTTATTTTTGTTGTTGGGCTGTCCTTGGTGTAATTCCTTGGTTAGTACTTTGATTTTCCTGATATAGATACTCTTTAAGTTTTAAGTCTCTAATGACTCAGATACACTCTCATTTTCTTAATGTCAGGAAGGAAAACTCATTAAATCTATCACAACCCTTTATCCCAATTGGTACAATCAGTAACATGATAGCATCAAGCATAACTTAGAAACTGACCATTTGTGGTAGTTATTAATCTATCATCTTTGACCACATGATTTAAATCACAATCAAGGACCAGCCCAAAATATGTTTATAGTGAATAAACTCTTCAATATGGCAACTTTACCATTTAGGATGGGGATGTAGAAGGAGTTGGGTGGAGAGGAATATATAGGTAGAAGAATAGGAGAAGGTTTCAGGTGAAGCCAGTAGAGACAGGGTGATCATGCAAACTCTAGGAAACCATTGAAGATGAGGGACAGACAGTGCAAGAATAAAGACAAGAATAGAACAACTTAACAGTAATAGGGAAACTATAAATTGTACTCACTTTCCTTTGAAACTAATAATACTCAAGTGAAATAAAAAGAGAAAAGAAAGAATGAAGAAGAAAGCTGAATTAGGGCAGGAATAGAAACAAAATGGGAGATGAAGAATAACGTGGGGGAGCAAGAGACTGAGTGGGAAAAATAAGAAAGAGAAAAGGAAGAATTTGCAGAATGGGAAAAATAAAATTTAAAAAATAAAAATTAAAAATTAAAAAGAACAGGAAAAGAAAGAAAAAAATTTGAAGAGCCTCTTTCAGGGTCTATCTCTGCTGTCACAATAGACAATGTGGGCAGCAATGTGTAAAACTAAGTCAATTAGTCTCAGCTAGCTGAAGGCAGACTCCTGAGATTCAGGCTGAATTTTGGCTGCAAGGCCCAGGTTGAGCTCCCTGACCTCCTGCAGGGTTGAACTCTGCAAGGTTCTACTGCAAGTTCTAGGAGCACTTTCCCTGGAGGTAATGCAAGTTCTGATGGAAGGTGGTGATCCCTCCCAATTACCAACTACAGAGGTCTGATTTGCCTTAATTGCAGTTGTAACCTTCCTTTCTATCTTCTGGAGCTCAGTAAAATGGCCTTTATGACTACCTTTGCCTCTGCAGTATGGATACAGGTACCAGCACAACCAGGAGGCCTGAGAGCATGGGGTGGGGAGGCATGCTGCAGAGGTACCCGCATGGCTGGGTTGTCCTCTCCGGTCTCTATTGTCTTTTCTTAATGCAACATACCAAGAGAAAAAACTGCATATTCTGATAAAAAATAATGTTGTCATTTCACTCCTTTACCATGACTTTCTATTACAGTTGGTACAGTCTTTACTGTGGCCTATAAAGCCCCATATCAGTAGTTCTCAAACTCAGGTATGTGCATGAGAGTCACCCAAGGAGCTTTGAAATTATTATTGTTTGGTTGCTATTACTACCCTAAAGTAACTTGAAATCCAGTCTCTGAGTTTGGGACCTGAATATTTGTGGATTTCTAAAGCTCCCAGGAAGGTTTCAAGGGTGCAATAAGGGTCAAGAACCTTCTCTTGCTACTTGTCCTCCCTCACATCCTACTGCACTCCCCTTCGCTTATTCTGATCCATCATATTGACTTCCTGGGTACTCCTAAAGCTTTCCACAGATGCTCTTGGTTCAGGGTCTTTCTACTTGCTACTATCTGCATTACAGCTTCCGCTGTGGCTCATTCTCTCACTCTTCAGATCTTTATTGAAATGCATCCTTACAAAGAGGCCTTTCTTGACCATTCTATATAAAATAGGTGCACACCATTCATCTTGCTCTATCTCTGTGGCCTATTTTAGCTTTCTTAGAGGGTAATTTTAATATTATATCACAATTATTATTTTTTTCTTCTGCCCACCACTAGGATGTCAAATATATGAGCTGAAGGAATTTGCCTAATTTGTTTACAGCCCTATTTCAATTTTGTAGAACAGTTCCTGGCATATAATATAGTATGAGCTTAATATTTATTGAATGAATGAACAAATTGAATTTGGTGATATATACATATCATATTATTATGACACATTGAATTCCATGTTATATACATGTCATATATTATGTCAGACTTTAGATGAGATTATTTAGGTCCTGCAAAGGACAAAATATAGTTTCTCTAGATTAGGGTGGCTAATATGCAAAATGATACAAATAAATACAGACTCCTATATGTGCCATAAACAATGTGCCAGTGGGAATGTAGGGACATTTTCAGTGACATAGGAAAGTACATAAGATTTTCAAAAGTCACCAGACATTGCAAAGGTAAAATTATGTCTGAAAAAATTCTCCGGTTACTTCTCCAACATCACTTCCTATTAGTATCCCTTTTGCTTTTTGTGGTTCACCATATTGAATGCATTGTTCAATGTCTAATAAGTTAATAGAGAAAGAGGCATTGGCACAATGGTCATATGCATTACTGGTGTGGATTGAACAGATACTACTACATAGCTTTGTAGTCAAGAGTTTCTGCAGCAAGTGTTTAAATTCTTTTTTTTTTTTTTTGTACAGGGGATTGAACTCAGGCCCTTGCACTTAAAAGGCAGGCAGTGGAACCATGGAACTAAATCCCCAGCCCTTAAATTATTTTATCATTGGGTTTGCTACACTCTGTGCCCTGGGACACCATAAAAAACTACACTACTTCATCTGGGTTCCATTGCCTTAGTTTTTGAAAGCTATTACTGATGGGTATACGATTCTAGACTGATATTTTTTTACTTCTGTGTTGACAGATGTTTCCCTGCTCTTTTCATATACTTTTTTTTCTAATGAGAAAATTCCTCTCACCCTTATCTCCCTCTGCAAGTAATGTGTCTTCTTTGTCTGCTTTTATGATTTTTCTCTTTATTGCTAGTTTTGAAATAATTGATGTGATTTGCTTTGGCATAATTTTCTTCATGTTTCTTGGGCTTGTGACTCATTGATTTTGCTACTGTGGGTTTATAGTTATTGCCAACTCTGCATATTTTTGAACTATTATTCCTTCAAAAGACCCCCCCCCACACACATGCATTGAAATTGTCTCAGAGCTCACTGATATTTTGTTTTTGCCTTTTATTATTATACATTTTTCTCTGGGTATTTTTTATTACTCCATTTTTAAGATCATTAATCTTTTTTTCCTACAATGCCTAATATTTCTTTAGTCTCACACAATGTAATACTTTACAACTTACATATGATAAGTAGAATTCTGAAATGGGTTCTCCTCAAGTATTTTGCATCCTAATTTCCAGAATTATTACTATGATGAGAAATCAACCCTCTAATCAGGTAATTTTGGCAAAAGGAATTTTTAACATGCAATTTAGGTTACTTGAGTCAATCAAAAGGGGCATTGTATTAGTAGGCCTATGTAAGTACATGAGCCTTTTGAAAAAGAAAGTTTCTCTCAGGATGATAACAGAGGAGGGAGGTCAGAGGACTGGGCATATGAAGGATTAAAAGCACCACTGCTGACTTGAAGACAGCAGGGGCCACATTAGAGATCTGAGAGTGCTTTAGGTACCAAGAGTAACATTTTGTTTACTGTCAAGAAGAAAATGGAGACTTGAGCCATATGTCCACAGGAACTGGATTTTGTTAAAAACTGGAATAAACTTGAAAATTAATTTTTCATGGACTCTGTGTCAGAACATAGAGTAGCCAACACCATAATGGCAGCTTTGTAGAACTCTAATCAAACTCCAGCCAAGTGCTCCAAGACTTCCATCTATACAACTGTACTCTAATAAGTGCTAATTATTTTGTGGTGCCAAGTTTATAATATTTTTGTTGCATAGGAGTAGAAAATCAATTCATGACAATGTAATTTTTATCTGTTGAAATTTAATTAGAGTCTTTTTACATCTTTCATGTCTCTACTTAACTTTCTGAACATAGGAGTACTATAAAAGAACTGTTGTAGTGTCCATGCCTACTACTTGTAAAATCTGTATCAATTTCAAGGCAGTTCCATTTGCTTGATTTTTTTAGGGCCTCATTGTGGTTTGTATCTTTTTATTTTTATATACCTTATAATTTTTTGTGAGGTGTCATATGTAATGAATTTTACTTTGGTGGGCGCAGGATACCTTTGTTTTTCTGAAAATATTCTTGAATTTTGTTGAGAGTGCAGATCAAATTTGGAAATGGGTTGATTCTTTCAGGTCTTAACTTTGAGATTTGTTAGGTGGAAACAGTGCTGTATTTAGTCTGAGGCTTACTATCCTCTATGATCCTATGTCCTCTTTTAAGAACTCCAACCATTCTCTTGAGTTATGAGATTTTCCATTTTGATTGGTAGGAGTATTAAGTATTATTCCCTTAGTTATTTTAATTGATCCCTTTGATATTTTTCTCACGTGCCTGAGTTGAATCATTCTCAAGTTAATCCTTGAGACTAGACTTCACTGACAGTGAGGCTCTCTCCTCTCTCAGGTCTTCTCCGTGTGATCTCTACCTTTCTTTGTCTTCCTGGACTCTTAGCTCTGTCTCTTAAGTGCAGGAAGTATATTATATTGTACTTCAGCTCCTCTAGCTGTGCTCTAGTATAGAAATTCTCTTCGGGTAGTAAATCATAGAGCTTACCTTGTTTGTGTTCTATCTTTCAGGGATCACTGGCCATCATTGTCCCTAATATTCTGTGTTTGAAAAACTATGTCATGTATTTTCTTTAGTTTTTTGTTGTTGTTGTTGTATTGAGTTATATCTTAAATCCATTTCCTGTTACTCTGTCTTGGCTAGCATACCTCTCTATAAATAAACTTTTGGCATAAAATGGTATATTGAGATACACTATTCATTCCTAGAAAACATCTTATCATAGTATATATTATATCACATAAGTCAATATGTGCCATGTATTGTATATCACATTTATTTACAATATAGGCTTCAGTTTTTTTTAATATTTTGACACTTAAATAGAAACATACAACTATTCTAATCAGATGAAAATGATCAACAGAAGATAGCAGAGAAAAATGCAAGTTAAGAGAATGGTCAGGGATTGGCAGTAAAGGAGATGGACAAAACAAAACGATGAGAAAAGAGGAGAGCATATTGTAAAGACCAGTAAGGTGGAAGGAGAATGGAAATAATGATGAAGAAGAAAGTAGTAATTCATGGAGGGTGGCTTTTGTGCAATACGTTTTTTTCACGTAATAGGAAGGTCTAATTTTTGTTCCCTACACCTTGCCTTCTTTTTCTGTTTTTTTCTGTACCATTCAATTCCAAACACCCCTTTTTTAGATGCATCTGTAGGCATGTGACCCTAAATGGAGACTATAAGGGAGGGTTATCATTTCTTTGATCAATAAATAATTTTAATTTATTAACTATACTAGTGCAAGTACTGGGCTACTATAAGAGGGGCAAATTTTTACAAGGTTGGGCTGGGGACTTAGCTCAGTGGTTCTGCCATTTGCCTCATAAGCTAAGGTCTTGAGTTTGATCCCCAGTGCAAAAAAACAATTTTTTTTAAACAAGGTTGATACTTTTTTTTTTTTTTTTTTT